>NC_134091.1:7431594-7798806 GCF_000715075.1 Nicotiana tabacum
ACTAGGTGAAGTTTTGACTTAGTGTCAGCATGTCAGTAGTGCTCCAAAATAAAAATTGCGCTGAATTCTATAAGTGGAAGCAGTTCTTGAGGACTTATGTACCGCATAGGGTGGTTTGTGATAGTATTGAGCGTCTAAGTGACTAGGGTAACCCTACCAGGCATAGTGAGCTATAGCTTCTTGAATGGTAATATTATTGTCAGAAGGGATGCTCTCCTATTCTTAAGAAAGCTAGATTGAGAAGGACCGATAATTTGATTTACAAGAGGTTTCAAACGATTAGCAATGATCTTAGTAATGATTTTATAAATAGTATCACAAATGCCAATAGGTTTAATATTCTTGAGGTTGTTGGCATTATTGACCTTTGGGATGAGACATATAGTTACAATTTAAGGTACTAGGGATTTGTTGGTTGTGAAAGATGTCATGACAAAAAGTGAGGACCGACTTACCAACTATGCTCCAGAAATTTTTTATAGAAGAAATGATAAAAGACCATCGGGACTTGAGGACGTAAATGGTTTAAAAGAGTTTTTAATAGCATATTAACATCAACACTCTCCCTACTAGGAAGACTGCCTAGATCGTCCCTTTCCCTATCAGTCAAAATTCTACATTGAAGGGTAGGTAGATTCACAAAATAGTAGAAACAGAATGACTAGTGGTATAAAGACTATTAAAATAATAAAAGGTGTGATCTCAGATTTGCGCAGAATCATAAATTCAATTACCATTATCATCCTTAAAGGAGACAATATTATTGACCCTTCTTCTTTTAAGAGCAGATATGTGGAAGAACTTAGTATTAGGGTCCTTTTGGATGCCTCCCAAACGAGCAAAAATAACTCTCTTCCTGGTAAAAAAGCTACCAAAGCAATTCCATAATAAGGAAGCCCTAGAGTTATTAATAGCATTACTGCCTAGTTTATCATTTGCATTAAGCTAGTTTTTTTCTGCTTATGTTGCAGTGGGTCTAGTTTCTGAGGTAGCATGCTCCAGATGCTTCGATCGTTTTGGTTGGGACAGACAAAGGTAAGGGATGAAGTTAGATATATATGTTTATATTTTTTTTTTGAACATAATTTTTTTTAATAGAAGCAAGGGATGCAAATGCTGTTGCGCACCAGGGGTATTTTCTCATTACTGCTGCGGTAAAAAAACATGTTTACCCTAATATCGAGTTTGGTGATTTAGCTAAGTGTTTATTTGGTTGACAGGGGCAACGACTTGCTCTGGACATTGGGGCAATTGCATCCCTTTGGTATCTATACTGCCACAAGACAATTTGGAGAAAGTAATTTGGTTGGGTGTTTACTTTGGTATATTTTGTTGAGTGGACCTTTCTGGGTTGCGGACTCAACAAGCTGCAATTGGTGTAATGCTTGCATGCTACTTTGTATGTAGGTTGAATATGATCATGGAAATCCCAATATTCCCACTTTTGGCCATTATTTTATGATTGTCCTATTGCTTAGACCTCTTTCTGCGGGGCTCAAAAATGGAGTTTTTGGTGTACCACTATAGTACAAATTAGTACACCTAAAACTCCATTAAAGGAAAGAGGGGGCATGTTTTGTGTCCTATAGTAGGCAATAATGCAAGTTACGTTATGCCTTTAGTAGTATTGAACGCAGGTTTTAGTGTAAAAGACTAATCAGAACCAAAATACTCAATGCCCCATGTATAACCTAGCTTTATGTGTAGGTCTAGGTCTGTTAGCCAGGGACGTTACATTAGGGAAGTCAAACAGAGCATGTTTTCATGCATTGTGTATGTTAAGGTTCTGATTAGTTTTTGACAGTAAGCGACTGAATTATTTTGTTGCCTTTTCTTTTTGTTGCTAAATACAACGACACCCCCTAGTAGAATCTCACTAGTGGGGTCTGGGGTGGGTAAAGTGTACGCAGACCTTACCCCTTCCCCGAAGGGATAGAGAGGCTGCTTCCGGAAGACCCTAGGCTCAGAGACAATAGATCCGTAACAACAACAGAAACCAGAAAAATAGTATCAACATCGTAAAATACAACAAATAAATGGAAAAACCAAAATATGAAAGACAACAAAAATATGAAACACAACAAAAATCGCTAGGAGTCCTACACAAAACACTATCACACTATCAGCTTATCCTAAGGGTAGATACAGCGACCAGACATCTGTGAACAAATACTCTTTTAATTTGTTGATAACTGAAATCAATTGTTGGATAATCCACAGCCACATCCAATATTACAAAATGAAAAAAAAATCAAGGGGAGAACATAGACCTTTACACTGATGAACTTACATGAGATGCATACCCTGAAACAGAGTCAGAAACAAATAATTACACCCAAAAGAACCACAAGTCCCTACAAGATAGACTGCCTTTAAACAAAAGAATTGATGGTCACAACTTGAAAAGGGCTACTGTACTACGCCATGAAGGCCACAGAACATGTTTCGTAAGCTATATAATTCATACCGTGGTTTAGAATCGATTCCAAAGCCACATGCACTTATCTTTTCTCCGCCTCGGATTCACTACCATATTCTTTAAATCTGTACTCTTCTTTATTGCTGGTTGGTGGTACTTCTCCTTCACTGTATTACTGTGTGTACAAACTAAAATGTGATTGCATCTCCTTAAAGCGCGACCCAGTGATAAGATAGCGGCAAAGTTGCACACACATGGCTAAGATTGCGGCAAGTTGAGGACACATGGCTACCATGATGATTCCTATCCCCATATTCAAGCTTCAGCAAGGTGGACATAATACCAAAACCCCAATCATGATCATCAAACATCACCGTGAATTCTGCTAAAGACACCAATGATGTGTCCATCTCCGCATGAATTTCCAATATTTCACTTGCTCCGCGAGAAGGAATATATATCTACCTAAATCCATCAGAAACATGAAATCTTAAGAACTTATTCAACTTTTCAGAGCACAAAAATAGTAAACTGCTTTTTAAACCAGCCACAATCTACTTGAAGTTCTGCCTGTCTTGTTAAGGAAAAAAAACAAAAATCATATGCTGCATCTATATACACAACGAAGATACACATGCAATGCACACCACACAAGAAATAAAGGCCAGTTCAGGTCAAAAGTAGAAACAATCTAAGACCACCAATGGGAGTTCAAACACCACTTAAAAGACACAAACTTTATGGGAATTCATGCTTAATCTAGTACTATTAATGTTCTGAGGTGACTAATAAAAATCTCGAAAACCTAATATCACCAATGTGCAAAACTAATCAAAATAACATTGACAATCATCACAGACTGATAAAAGGAAATAAGTAAACTTTTAGTATACAATATCAGAATATTTCAAATTTAATGAAAATAATGGGGTAACCCTCCTCTTTTGATCACAACAAAAATTAGCTCTATATCTGAGTTGTTTCATAGAATTTATAGGTATTTCAAGACATATATCTCTATTCAGAATTTAAAGATACACCCTGTGGGTTAGTCAATTAAGAAATTTCAGAATTCCAAATTTGGCTGCTGAAATCTCAATTGTCACAACTGAAATCCAAATTGACACTACCATTTTCTAATAAATGCATTATAATACAAAGCAGAAACCTGTCCTGATCGACACTCAAGATTTTCCTATGAGAGTGTTTACATGCGGAAGCAGGTTCTACTTGCGGTGAAGTTGGGATCTTTTTCGAGCTAGAGCAACAAATAGATGAATTAAAAAGCCCATCAAAAGAAGAGTAAATGGTGAATTTCCAGAAAAAAACAACAAAATTAAAGGTACATACACTTGACATTTATAGTTGAAATCCAGAATCAAGATAAAAATTGCAATTATTCCATCTCTCTGCCATTTTTGGGCTTTCTAATGAATCTTGCCGACAACTGCTGAAGGAACATGGTTGTCCAAGATGGACACTTACGTTATCTTTCGCCTACCTTGTGGTATTCTCAATTCTCAACTCAAAGTTAATGAAGCAGTAACCAAAAGATTCAGCTATATTAATGGGTATGTGATTACAACTCAAATAGGAAAAAATCATAACTAGTTAACATAAGACATTAGGAATTGCAGAAAATAGGAGCTAAAGATAAATAGAAGAAGGAGGTGAGGTGCTAGAAGAAAGAGGTGAGAAACCAGAAGAAAGGAGATGGAAATTAGAGTTCACTCATAACAAAATTGCCTGCCCTTAATGCCATACCGCTGGTGCTTATATAGTTCACTTCTCGTAACAAACTCTATCCTTTTATTCACGTGATCCTCCACCTTTCCAAACGTAATCCTCAAGTCTAGCTGGTGCAATTATTTTTCTAGAACTCCTACATGGCAGACCCATGGGTTCTTCTCTCGTGGCATCCTTGTTGTCATCTCTGTCAGCATTTACTGGATTTGTATTCACAATAATACTCCCTTCCGGAAAAGCAACCTTGTCCTCAAGGTTTGGATCAAGTGTCGGGCTAAACTCGGCACCATCAGCTAGTTGCAAAGGCGTAACTTGTTGTTCTGGTTCCCCCAAGCAACGCTTTGGCATAGAGACATGGAAAACGAGGTGAATTTTAGCAACCTCGGGAAGTCTAGCTTGTAAGCTGCTGCACCAATTCGTTTTAACACTTGAAATGGACCAAAGTATCGTCGTCCCAGCTTGTGATCCTTTTGTAAACGAAGCGATACCTGCCTATAAGGTTTTAATTTGACATAAAACCAGTCTCCAATTTCAAAGACCACTTCAGTTCTGGACTTGTCCGCAAAGGCTTTTATGTGAGCTTGTGCCTTTGCCAAGTTGGTTTTAGCAACTACAGTACTTCATCTCTTTGTAACATATAGGATTCCACCAGTTCACTAGCTTTGTTGCCTAATATGTAACGAGCAATTGTTGGAGGTTCGCGCCCATACAAAGCTTGAAAGGGAGTCATCCCTGCTGAAGTTCGAAAGGATATGTTGTACCAATATTCAGCCCAAGGTAGCATAGCCACCCAGTGAGAAGGCACATCAGCCACATAGCAGCGAAGATACTACTCAACACATTTGTTAAGGGCCTCAGACTGTCCATCGGATTGTGGGTGGTAGGCAGTGCTCATTGCCAAGGTTGACCCTTGTAAACTATTAATTTCTTGCCAAAAAGAGTGTAGAAACCTAGGGTCCCGGTCTGTCACAATAGTCCTTGGTGGTCCGTGAAGCCTAACTACTCCAAGTACAAAAGCTTCAGCCACCGAGTGAGTAGAAAATGTAGAGGGCAGGGGAACAAAATGCCCGTACTTATTCAAGCGATAGATTATTGTCATTATGGTCGTTTTTCCGTGAGAGCTTGGAAGGCAAGTGACAAAATCCATAGCTATGTCTTCAAACACCTGATCGGGGATCGGGAGAGGCTGTAATAGACCTGCTGGGTGCAGATGAGTGTCTTTCATTTGCTGACAAGTTTGGCAAGTAGCTACAAAGGACTGGACATCTCTACGCATTTGTCTCCAAAAGAAATTGGAAACTAGTCGGTGATAGGTGCGAGCTACCCCTGCATGTCCCCCAATTGCCGTGGAATAGAACTCAAACATAAGTTTATGGCGCAGGTGTGAATCTGAAGGAATAACCAGCCTTTATTTAAAAAAAAAGTAGCCCATCCTTGAACTGATAGTGCATGAAGCCCTCCTCGTTAAGCTGCAACTGCTGTCATATGTCGACTAACTCTGGATGGTTCTGATTCAAATCCCTCAGCTCTTGTTTAATTGCAAGGGTCTTAATAGACAAAACCATTAATGACGCATCTGGTGTGCGGGAAAGAGCATCAGCTACGGTGTTTTGTTTTCCAGGCCTATACACTATGCGAAAGTCATAACCAACTAGCTTGGTGAGCCATTTCTGCTGCTCAGGCATTTGTATAGTTTGGTTGGTCAAATTTTTCAAGGATTGTTGATCAGTATAAATAGTGAATCTCCATCCCAAAAGATACTGCCTCCACTTACTCACCGCTTGGGTAATGGTGAACATTTCTCTATGATAGGTCGATGCCTTTTGCATGCGAGAACTCAACTTCTGGCTAAAATAAGATATGGGATGCCCCTTTTGCGATAAAATGGCCCCAACCCCTTGGCCAGACGCATCTGTTGCAACTTGAAATTCTTGACTAAAATCTGGTAAGGTCAAGACAGGTGTGGATCCTAATTTGAGCTTCAATGTTTCAAAAGCCTGTTGTGCAGCCTCACTCCATTTAAAAGAGTCCTTTTTCAATAGGCCTGATAACGGTCCGGCTATTGCAGCATAGTGGTGGATGAAATGCCGATAATAACATGCTAGTCCTAAAAAGCTACGTACCTCCTTTATTGTACGAGGGGAAGGCCATTGCTGGATAGCAACAATTTTCACAAGATCTACAGACAATCCCTTAGCAGAAATTATGTGTCCTAAATAATCCACCGATGACTGACCAAATAGACATTTTGATCGTTTGGCTACTAACTGATGTTGCCTAAGCCGAACTAATACAAGCTCCAGTTGCTCCAAATGAGCTTTCCAAGTTGAGCTATAGATCAATATATCATCGAAAAAAACCAAAACAAAGCGCCGCAAATATGGCCTAAAAATGTCATTCATAGTTGCTTGGAAAGTTGAAGGGGCGTTGGTAAGCCCGAACGACATTACGAGGAATTCGTAATGTCCATCATGAGTGTGAAATCCCTTCTTCGTGACATCTTCAGGTCAGACTCGTATCTAATGGTAACCAGAGAGCAAGTCCAATTTTGAATAGAATTGTGCCTCGTTCAGCTCATCAAAAAGTTCATCTATGGTAGGGATTGGGAAGCAGTCGCGTATAGTTAATGCATTCAGAGACCAATAATTGACACAAAACTGCCATGTCCCATCCTTCTTGTGTACCAAAGGCATAGAAGAAGAAAAAGGACTAGTGCTGGTTCTGATGACTCCTCTCTGAGCATGTCAGCTACAAGTTGTTCCATACTTGCTTCTGAAAATAGGGATACCGATATGGTTTGACATTCACCGGTTGTGCTCCTGGATTAAGATATATGGCATGATCCTGTACACGCAAAGGGGGTAGCCCTGCTGGCTTCTGAAACACATCCTTAAAGGAATCTAAAAGGGATGCCAAATCAGCCATAGGTTCTTCCAACGGTGCCTTCTCCCCATTTACCACTTCTAGGCAGAAGAAGGAAGCAATAGCATCAGCGGCCGCCATCCTTATCAAACTATGTAATTGTATCGGTTGCACATCTGTTGGTGAATTTCCCTTCCAAGATACCTTAGACCCATTCAAAGAGAACTCAAATATCCTTGTAGCATAATCAGTCAGCACAAGTCCCAATTTAGCAAGCCATTCTACCCCTAATACAACATCTGAACCATGAAACAACAATACATAGGGGTCTTCCACTAATATACTTCCTTGGATCATAAGAGTCATTTGCCGAGCAACTCCATTACACTGTAGATGCTGTCCACTGCCTACCATGACAGATATTGTTGGAATGGTCTCAATTGGAAGTTGTAAAACCTTTGATGCCCGCAGCTAGATGAAGTTGTGAGTACTTCCTCCATCGACTAGAATCTATACTTGGCAACCATTCAATGGACCAATGAAGCGGAGAGTGGAACATGAGTGTCCTCCCGTTAAGGCATGACAGGAGATGGCAGAGTACTCTTGTATCTCCAAGCGCTGCATCTCCTCAGCCAAAATATCATTAAAAACAAAAGATTCTATTAAGAGCGGGTCATTCTCAGGCTCGTTGGTGAGAAGTAAAAGTTGAGTGTGAGTCTTACATTTGTGTCCGGCTGTGTACTTCTCCTCACAATAATAACATAGGCCACGCTCTCGCTTGCTCTGAATCTCAGCATGGTCAAGTGTTAGAGAGGTAGACGATTTGATGGTATAGTGGCACTGGGGCTGTGAGAGGTAGAGGGATAATGATTTGGAGCTGTGGTAGGGTTGGGTAACAAGGGCATACCTTTGTTGTCCAAAGTGGGCCAGACTAGTCCTTTCTCAGCTTGGATCCGGCGCTCGTATATATGGGCCTGTGTAAGTGCCTCTTCAAAAGTTTTGGGCTCATGACTTAACACTGAATTTTTGATATCTTCCCTATGCCCGAAGATAAAAAGCTTCACCATAAGCCTTTCAGAAACATCCTCTATTTCGTTAGCGATGGCCTCAAACCTGCCCTGTAGTTCTGATATAGTAGTAACCTGTCGGAGTTTCGCTAACCTTCCCTTTGCCGACTTAAGTCCCTTCTGTTTAAAGCGAATTCGCACCTTCTCTGGGAAATACGGCCAGTTAACTAATTGTTTATTTCTAAATAGCCATCGATACCACTAAAGTGCTTCACCGTCAAGATAGAACGATGCCATTGTCAGCCTTTGATCGTCCTCAATTCGATAAAAATCAAAATACAGCTCTGCTTGAAATATCCACGCCTCTGGGTTTTCACCACAAAACTGCCCAAACTCTGCTGAGGCTAGCTTGTGCCAGAGAATGGTTGCCGGTGCATTTTCTTGTCAAGCGATCTCCATTGCGGGATCTCGCTGGTTATTACCCGTCGGCGCTTTGATTGACAATACCTCCATCAGTATGCAACACATCTCAGCCATCTCTTTAGAAAACGATTCCTTCACTTCTTGAATTGAATCACGAATAGACTTCTCAATGAAAGCCTTGAGTACTTTTTGGTCCTCCATGAAAGACCTATGGATGAAAGTACCAATGTAATATTCTCAATTCTCAACTCAAAATTAATGAAGCAGTAACCAAAAGATTCAGCTATATTAATAAGATGGGTATGTGATTACAACTCAAATAGGAAACGATCATAACTAGTTAACATAAGACATTAGGAATTGCAGAAAATAGGAGCTAAAGATAGATAGAAGAAGGAGGTGAGGTGATATGACGACCCGACCAGTCGTCTCATGAGTTACCGCTCTGTTTTCCCCATTTCTGCTTCTTTATTCTTTTTATGTTTTATGTGGTATCGGGTTGGTCGAATCGAATCCGAAATAGTTTTGGTAAGGTTTGAGACACTTAGGCTCTTTTGAGGAAGGTTAAGTTGAAAAAGTCAATCGGGTGTTGACTTATGTGTTCGAGGGCTCAGATGTGAGTTTCAATGATTTGGTTAGCTTCAGGATGGTGATTTGGGACTTAGGAGCATGATCAAAATGAGTTTTGGAGGTTCGAAGTAGATTTAGGCTTGAATTAGCGAAATCAGATTTTTTGCGATTTCCGGTTGATAGGTGAGATTTTGATATAGGTGTCAAAATAGAATTTCGAGAGTTTCATTAGTTCTGTTGTGTCATTTGGGACGTGTATGCGAAATTTTAGGTCATTTGGACGTGGTTTGGTCGGGTTTTTTTTATCAAAAGCAGAATTTAGAAGTTTTTGGAAACTTAGGCTTGAATCCGTTGTGTTTTGGTCGATTTAACGTTGTTTGAGGTGTTTTGAAGATTGATACAAGTTTGAATAAGGTTTTAGGATATGTTGGTGCCTTTGGTTGAGGTACCGGGGGCCTCGGGTGAGTTTCGGATGGTCAATCGGGTCATTCCATGAAGTTGGAACCAACAGAAAATTGCAGGTCAGTGCTGCAAAAAAATGACCTTCGCGTTCGCGAAGGGTCAGTTGAGGAAGCTGGAAATTTAGCCTTCACGTTTGCGAGGTAGCCTCTGCGTTTACGAAGGGCTGGGCATCTGTGCATCGCGTTCGCGGGGGTGTTGTCGCTTTCGCGTAGAATGAATGGGCAGCTGAGCTTCAGGGGGGAATTTGTTTATCGCGTTCGCGAGAGGCCGAACGCAATCGCGAAGGTTGGTCTGAGCAAGACATCACGTTCGCGATGGGGAGGTCGCGATCGCGAAAGAGGAAAAATTGGTCAAAGTTAAACTGTGCTTCACGAACGCGAGGCTTTGACCATGTTCGCGAAGAAGGATTTCTGGCCTGGGCAGAAGGTTTAAAAGGTCGTCTTGTACGCAAATGTGGGGTTTATTTCTTCCATTGTTGGTTGTTTTTGGAGCTTTTTGAAGGGGATTGAAGAGGAATTCAAGGGGAATCACTTGGAGGTAAGAATTTTGGACTTAAAACTCGATTTTATTGTAAAATCTACCTAATAAATCATAGAATCTAAGCCTATAATTGAAGAATTAGGGCTTGAGATTAAGAGACTTTAAAATGAGAACTTGAGGAGTCATTTGGACTTCGATTTCAGTGTTCTTAGTATGTATGGACTCGTGGAAGGATAAGGATTCCGTTGATGTGATTTTTATCGAGTTTCGAGATGTGGGCTCGAGGGTCGAGTTTGACCAATTTCGGGATTTTTGGTATTATTTGATTGTTTTCGCTTAGGCTTCGTTCCCCTAACATATTTTGATGCCGTGATTCTGATTTTGAATAGATTTGACACGAGTGGAGGCCAATTCGAGGGGCAAAGGTATCGCGGAGTAGTATTTTTTACCGGTTTGAGGTAAGTAACCATTGTAAATCTGGAACTAAGGGTACAAAAATCGGTATTTAACTTGTTTTGATAAATGCAGTGACGAGCGTGTGGGCGTGCACCGGTAGGGATTGTGACTTGGTCCATCCCGTAGCGACTATTAAGCTGCGTATTTAATTTGGAATCTTATATTATTCCTTACTTTAGTTTTTTATTCTGTATTATGGGTTGTATGCCATGTTTGGGGCCTTGTGCCGACCTGTTGAGACCCTTAGGGGCATTTTTACTATTTTTCCTCACTTTACTTGTTGAAAGCATATCCTTAGTCATGTTTTACCTATTTAAATGTTTAAAACTGGTTTTATCACTCCACTTCTAATTGTGAGGACTGTTTGGGCTGAGTTCCCTAATTTCTATCGTTGTGCCCGAGAGGCTGTAAGGTTAATGACTGAGAGAGGTTGAGAACAAAATAGTGAGGATATTATACATATATATTATGGATCGGGCTACACGCCACAACGATATATATATTGGATCGGGCTGCACGTTGCAACGATATATATATTGAATCGGGCTGCACGCTGCAACGATATATATATTGGATCGGGCTGCGCATCGCAGTGATATGACGCTTGGGCTGTAGGAGCCCCTCCAGAGTCTGTACACCCCCAGTGAGCGTAGTCGACTATAAATTACGGATCGGGCTGCACGCCGCAGCAGTTACTATGACTTCTATTATTATGAGATATTAATGAGCCTGAGTGTTGAGAGTGAGTACTGAGTGATGAGAGTGAGTCACGAGTGACTGAGAGGCTGCCCGAGAGGCCATGTTCTAAGTGATACCTTGCCCGAGGGGCCCAGTTATGATGTTTTTTTAATGATTTCACTCTTCTTTTTAAATAAGCTGCTGTTGGAAAATTTCTAAGTATATGATTTCAAGTATTTAAACTGAAATTGATGATTTTACGGCGAAACTAGTTTTAAACTATGAAGTTGACCTGTTATCATGTTGTTTATTTAGTTATATGATTTTTAACTGCTCGTCACTGCTTTCAGACCTTATTTACTTTAGTTACTTACTGAGTTGGCATACTCACGTTACTCCCTACACCTTATGTGCAGATCCAGGTGCCCGAGTGGCAGAGTGAGGGTCCTCAACTGATCCAGAGATTGCCGGAGATTTCAAGGTAGCTGCATGGCGTCTGCAGCTCTATTTTCTCGTTCTTATCTTGTTCTTTTCTGTATTTTCTAGACTTATGTTGTATCGGACAGTTAGTTATCTAGTAGAGGCTCTAGACTCGTGACACCAGATATTTGGGGCTATGTAGTTCATGTTTATTTGACTTCCGCTTATATTTTGTTGCTTTTAAACACTTATTATGGAAATTTGGTATTTAAACTTGTGTTAGAAAAATGGTTTTATAAAAGGAATTTGTTGTAGTTTATGGTTTGGGTTGGCTTTCCTAGTAATGTGATAGGCGTCATCACGACCGCGTATTTGGGGACGTGACAAGTTGGTATCAGAGCCTAGGTTACATAGGTCTTGTGAGTCATGAGCCAGTTTAGTAGAGTCTCGCGAATCGGTACGGAGACGTCTGTATATATCCTCGAGAGGCTGCAGAACCTTTATGATAAACTTCATATACTTGAAATTCTTGTCGTGCGAATTTGTTGATCCGAGTACTAAACTTCTGTTATTCCATTCTCTCACAGATGGTGAGGACACGCACTACTAGGCAGGATGGACGACTGCCAGTACCACCAGTTGGGGCCATCAAAGGCCGAGGACGCGGTCGAGGCCGTGGTAGGGGCAAGGCAGCTAGGGCAGATCCACCAGCTGTCCCAGTTCAGGATCAGGTCCCAGTTGTGGATGCTACACACCAGCTTAGGCACCGGCTGTGCCTATTGTGATTCCAAGCCTTCAGGAGGCTTTAGCTCAGATCTTATCAGTGTGTACCGATTTGGCTCAGGAGATTTCAGTTACTACGGCCGCAACTACTTCTTAGGCCTGGGGAGGCACCCAGACTCCCGTTGCTCGCACACCTGAGCTGGTTATGCAGGGACTCCAGACACCGAGGGCACCTCCAGCCCAGCCGGTTGCACCCTCTTAGGAGTTTGTGGTACCAGTTATGCTGGATGACTAGCAACGTCGACTAGAGAGGTTTGGTAGACTCAAGCCTCTGACTTTTAGCGGTGCAGAGGGCGAGGAAGCCCAGGGGTTCTTGGAGAAGTGCTAGAGGATGCTTCGTACAACAGGTATTCTAGAGACCAGTGATGTAGCTTTTACTGCCTTTCAATTTTCTGAGGCTGCCTTCACTTGTTGGGAGGCATATGAGAGGTGTAGGCCTGTTGGTGCAGTGCCCCTTACCTGGTAGCAGTTCTCTGTTCTCTTTCTAGAGAAGTATGTGCCACAGTCTCGGCGAGAGGAGTTGTGTAGGCAGTTCGAGCAGTTGCATCAGGGAGAGATGACCGTGACACAATATGAGATGCGGTTCTCTGAGTTAGCTCGTCATGCGGTCTGGTTGGTTTCGAAAGATAGAGAGAGGATTATGAGGTTTGTTAGTGGTCTCACATATCAGCTTTGGATTCTCATGACTAGGGAGAGGGTGACAGGTGCTACTTTCCAGAAGGTTGTTGACATCGCCCATGAGATTGAGTCGGTTCGCCGCCAAGAGCGAGAGGAGAGGGAGACCAAAAGGCCTCGGGGATTTGGTAGCTTTAGTGGTGCTCCTTCGAGGGGTCAGTTCCATCAGGGCAGAGGCCGCCCATTCAGACAGGCTCATTCAGCTCGCCCAGGTTATTGTGGGCCATCATCGGGTCATAGTTCTCACAGTTCTCATCAGGGCCACTCATCACTTAGTGCTCTTCCAGCTCAGAGTTCGTCCCGTGCTCCATCACTTCAGGGTTCTTCCATGCTAGGTTCTTCTACTGGTCATTTCGGTACCAGGGGTTTCCTTCAGTCCTCATCTTCAGCACCGGGGAGTTGTTATGAGTATGGAGAGTTTGGGCATATGAGGAGGCAGTGTCCTCGTCTTCATGATGGTCAATCTCAGCAGAGGGGTCAGCTATCGACTTCTGCTCCAATTACTTCACCACCCGCCCAGCCAGATAGGGGTGAAGGTCAGTCAGCCAGGGGTCGCCCTAGAGGGGGAGGTCGATCAGGTGGTGGTCAGGCCTGTTTCTATGCTCTTCCGGGTAGACCAGATGCTACAGCTTCAGATGCTGTGATTTCAGGTATTGTTTCAGTCTGCCACGAAGATACCTCTGTATTATTTGATCCCGATTCCACCTTTTTCTTATGTGTCATCATAATTTACCCGTTATCTGGATACGCCACGTGAGTCCCTTGTTTCACCTGTTCATGTATCTACTCCAGTGGGCGATACTGTTTTTGTAGACCATGTGTATCGGTCGTGTGTGGTGACTATTGGGGGTTTGGAGACCCGAATGGATCTTTTATTACTGTGTATGGTGGATTTCGATATCATTTTGGGCATGGACTAATTATCTCCGTGTCGTGCTATTCTAGACTGTCATGCCAAGATAGTCACATTGGCTATACCGGATGTGCCACGGATTGAGTGGCAAGGTTTGACTGATTATGTACCCAGTAGAGTGATCTCATTCTTGAAGGCCCAACGTATGGTTGGGAGGGGATGTCTTTCGTATCTAGCCTTTGTGAGGGATGTCGGAGCTGAGAGTCCCAGTTGTGAGAGATTTTCCCGATGTGTTTTATTTTTCATAAATAAGACTTCAATTTTGTGGTATTATCTATAGCTTGAGCATTCTCATCATAGTTTTAAGAACTTTCTAATCTCAAATAGTCTTTCCCTTTCATTTCGAATAGTAAATTTTTAATAGTTTAACGTAGTTTTGCTATTTTTTAATCTGATATATAGTCTTATTATGTTTTATGTGGCTTTTCATTAACTTGAAACTTTATTTAATATCATTATCAACTACTATTCTTTAATATGATATAGATAAATATATAATTTTTTAATCATAAAATAAATATTTATTTTGATTTAAAAATATTTCTTGAAAATTTTAAATTATTTAAATTTTAATAATATTTTTAAGTATTGTATATTTACTTTATTTTATTTTCTAAACTTATGATTTTGTAAATATCCTCATATTATCTCTAATTTATTTTTATTATTCAATATTTTTAGTTTTTGATTTTGTATATTGGACGTGAGTTACGTGGACTTACCCATATTATGACTTTTATTATCATAATATAAAAGACTTTCTTATCTCAAATTTAAATTAGTTTTACTCTTTTTCTCTATGACAAAAAATCTGAATTTATATTTTTTTCTCTATTTAGTCTTTATTTTTGATATTATATTATTCAATTCCTAATATTATTACATTGTCATGTGAATTTTTATTAGCTTGTTAGAATTTAATATATATTTCTATCACACTCATTCTAATATAATATAGATAAAAATTAAATAACTTTCTCATTTCCAATTCAAATATTTTTTTTATCATTCTATTTTCTAAATTGGACCGCATTTTTAAAAAAATTATGTTATGCTTTCAAACCTAAACTAACTGCACTCAATTCAAATATTAATCATACAAAATATTTTCTTAATTGTTTGAACCCATTATATCTAAATGTTGTAGTAATATTTACGTATAAATCGATTTATCAATATTAATATGACTTTATTATTCTTGTTATTAAAATATTTTTTTTACTGATTCATTGATTTTTTTTCTTACCTTATATGTAATTTGTATACTTTATATAAGATCTTATTTTGCTGCTTGAATTTATTAAATTTTTATACTCAATAAATATTTAATATCTTAAGTAAATTTTAGTTTTATTTTATATTTTAACTTACTCCAAAATATAAATAGTCATAGGTTATCTCAATTTACGTATCTCTATATTTTTATTTTTTCTACAAATATATATATAAATATAAATATAAATATAAATACAGATATATAGATTAGATTTGTCTAAGATCTATTTAGATTATGTATAGGATTCATTAAACTACTTCCATTATGTTTCCATTTATAATTTCTAATTATTAATGTTATCCAAAAATTGCCAAGTGTCTTCATTTTAGCTTGCCATTTGGCTTAACCACAATGCATACTACTCTCCTTTTAATATAATATAGATTAGCTACGGTCTGAAATTTTATAAATTATTGCAAACATTAGACTATATTCTGATGTTCTATGAGCAAAGTAAAATTTGTATGAGCAAACATTAGACTCAAGTCTAATGTTATCTAAAAGGGGTGATTTTTCAAGGATTATACTCGCATAGTTTTTTTTTGAAAGGTGTTTATCTTGAAAATGGTAATTACAGTTAGATTTGATTTTGTGATTCTAAAAATACGTAATTTATTTTAATGCTAGTTGTTAGACAATAAATGTTAAGTGTGAGCTAGGAAAACAAAGTAAGAATAAGGGTAAGTGTTGTTATTCAAGCCAAGCGACCATGGATCAGGGGGATCGGGGTCTCGACCTGGCCTATACTGGGCCTCGAGGTTAAGCTAATGAGCTCGACCGGAGATGGACGATGAAGGACTAACAGTTCTAAGAGCTTTGATGGGGGATCTTTATGATCAATGATTGAGTAATAAATGAAGAACAATCAATGAAATGGAATAAATGTAAGCAATGTAATAAATATAAGCAATAAAATCAAAGGAGAATATGTTTGAGTTAGAGAACAGAGAATGTTCTTGTTCTTGTATTGAATATCATGTGTACAAAAAATAACAAGGGTCCCCTTTATATAGGAGGGGAAGTCTCAACATGGTACATGCATAATTATTACAAGGAAAAGTAGCTGGCACAACTACTTAAAAGTCTGGTACAGACTTGTACTATTCTTGCAGGCGTTGTCAGCTTTGATCACGCGCCTCGGGAATTTCCCACTTGTCCATGATAGCCGTCGGTCTCTGCTGCCCCAAGGTCAAACGTGACTATCATGCCCCGAACTTGGGCCTGGACGTAACACGACACTCGATGCCTAACTACATGTGACCGAGCGAACCAACTGGCTGACTGAATCAACATGTGATATCATAACATACTGAATGTGGAAGATAAACTAACACATGCTGATATACTGAAAGTCTGGATGATATAAATCAAAGTGTGGAAATACTAATAGAAGTATGAAACATATATGTAGCCAATATTGCTTAACATGAAAAACTTGAGACTCTGTCTAACTGTTACTCTAGTCTATGAAGCCTCTATTGAAGTACTAAAAACACTGACTATCTGTAAATACTGAAAGGCTGTAAAGTAATGATAATGCCCCGAAAGAACTGAGGATCATCAAATAGCTAGTACGAGAATCCTAGCGCTCTGAATCATCAACCTGTAAATCATTACGTGCATCGTGAGATGCAGACCCCGAGCAAAAGGGACGTCAGTATATTGGAATTGCACTGGTATGTAAAGCAACTAAAAGAAAGAATTAAAAATGCTGAAACTGAAACTAAGATGATAACTGAGAATTGATAATTGATAACTGAAATGATAACTATTGAAACTAAAACTGAAATGATAACTGATAACTAAACTGATAACTGGTAACTGAACTAATAACTGAAATGATAACTGGTAACTGAACTGATAACTGAAATGATAACTGAAATGATAAAGGAAGTAAGTATATGAATACTCCCTATTTTGAATGATGAACAACCTGTTTATCTGAATATTAAACTGCGGCCTCAGGCCCAATATATATATGTGCACAAACTGCGGCCTCAGGCCCAAGTATACGTATACATAACTGCGACCTCAGGTCCAAAATGCATAAAGCATTAACTGCGGCCTCAAGCCCAAAGATGCATAAAGCATAAACTGCGGCCTCAGGCCCAAAGATGCATAAAGCATAAACTGCGGCCTCAGGCCCAAATATAGGTGTTCAATAATCAGGGATTTAAAATCAGGAACTGAGAATCATATTGAAATACATGATAATGAAATACTGAATCACACTGAGTCACATGATACTGGAATACTGGATCATACTGAGTTACATAATACTGGAATACTAAATAGGACTAGACTGAGACATGTATTCTTGAATTGATTATGAACACTGAAACTTCAACTATTTATGACATGCTGAGTAAGCTATACTGAGACTTAGGCACATCAAACCAAAGTCTATATTAAATACGAACTGAGCTCACAACATTCAAAATGAAAGTCATGAATGAGTTATGAAGCTAGAGAATAGAAGTTCTACAACTATTCAAGGAACTAGGCTTAACTTTATTTCTGAGGCAATTGATACGTCGTAAAAAAAACGTAGTGTAGGGAAAATCATTAACATTCCCAAACATAGAGAGTTAGCCTCACATACCTTAACTTCCTGCTCTTGAGCGTAATACAACATTCATAAACTGGCACGAATATTTGAGTAGTCTGAGTAATTAGCTAGCATGAATGCCTAAGTATTGGACTAACATGAGTAGCTGAGTATTGAGCTGACATGAGTATCGGAGTAATGAACTGACATGAGTATTTGAGTATTGAACTGACATGAGTATCTGAGTACTGAACTGACATGAGTATCTGAGTATTGAACTGACATGAGTATCTGAGTACTGGAAACTTTAATGTTATAACATGACACGTGAAATACTGGTTGTACCACCACTAATTATGGTGGTAACTCCAACTCATAAGCTAATTGACCGATCCTTTGCAAGAATATATATGGCCCAATATAGCATGGACTATGCTTACCCTTCTTCCCAAATCTCATAATGCTTTTCATACGCGAAACTTTCAGAAACACCCAATCATCAACTTGAAACTCTAGGTCTCTATGCCGCACGCTCGAATAGGACTTTTGACGGCTCTGAGTTTTCTTCAAACGCTCTTGAATCAACTTAACTTTCTCTATAGTCTGATAGACTACATCGGGTCCTAACAACTCCACTTCTCCAACTTCGAACCAACCAATTGGTGATCTACACCTTCGCCCATACATAGTCTCTCACAGTGCTATCTTGATACTAGAATGATAGGTTATTATTAGCAAGGTCAATGAGAGGTACGTGATCATCCTAATTACTTTTAACATCAAGGACATATCCTCAACTGTTTGAACAATGTGCTCTGCCTGTCCATCTTTCTGAGGATGAAAAACGTGTGCCTAATCATTTTTGAAAGAACTTCTAAAAGTTCATTTTAAACGGAGCACCACAATCTGAAATGATAGACAATGGAGTCCCACACATCAAACAATTTCTTGAATGTACAACTTGGTATAATCTTCTACTGAATCTGTAGTTTTTACTGGCAAGAAGTGTGCTGACTTGGTAAGTCGATTTACAGTCACTCAATTAAATCATGCTTTTAAAATGAGCAAGATAATCATGTTATAAATTCTATATTTACCATCTCCACTCAAAATATGTGTATTTTATGATAAAACACTAGGCTTTCTGTTGCTCGACTTTCACTTGCTGACAATTCAGACAATTGGCCACAAAGCCTGCGACGTTCTTTTTCATGTTGTTCAACCAATAAATGTCCTTGGTCATGATGCATATTTGGGGAACCTGGATGGAAAGAATACCAGGAATTATAGGCTTCTAACATGATCTTCCCCTTTTAAGTCCATTTATGTCTATAACACACATAATCTGTCTTGGTACCTCAAAGTACCATCATCTCCCCCTTATTCAAAAGCCATCGTCTTATACTTGTGAATCTCCTCTTTCCACAACAACACGTAGGGATCATCAAAATGTTTCTCCTTCTCTTCAGCTACTAAGGGGGAACAAGTCCTTTTCTAGACAACAACTTTGTCATCTTCGGAGTCTGAAGTCGAACTCCTATCTTGGCTGGTGAACTTCTTTTACCAGAGTTCTCTTATCTACCTCAATCATGAGTTATACTTCTCACACTTTATCTTCTTAAGAACTTACTAAAAACACTTATAGCATTGTTGTGACCTAAGTCTTTGACCAGTATTCCGAAGACTAGAGTCTCGTGCAATGGCACTACCATCGTGACACATAAATAAGCATGATTTTATAGCTTTTCTGTGATCACTTTATCATCAATAACTAAGCTCAGTGATCATTCTAATCACTTTGTGTTTCTTACACATGCTAGACATAATCCCTGTGGTAATTATACAACTTTCCCTCATTACCAAACTGATTTTCTTCTTCATATCCCATGCTAACTATTCGGGTTTCAAATCACTAACTGGACTTACTAAAAATTTTCACATCACCCCTTAGACAAAAGGTCTTATACTTGCGGATCCTTCTCTTTTTGTCGGGATCCAAATAACTTTCCTTATTTTCTGCAATTCTTTGCACTCTACGTCAATAACGACTCATCTTCCAACTTACTTCTAAGCTAGGAAAAACTAAATTATTCACATAACGTAAAACTAATGTATTCACAACTATCATACACAATCTTAATAATTTAACTCTGCTCTCACTATCAATCTTGGAAAGACCCTTTTTCGATAATTCTTAAAGGCTATTCTTCTGTAGTTGGCTCTCTTACTGCCTAGCTGATTTTTTTCCACTATCGCTGTACTTCGGGATTAACTTAAACTCTTCGGGTTCTAACACATGTTTGATATTTCAAGCTGTCATCCACTCACTAGAGTTAACTGGCTAAGTGAATCAAATTGTACCTCTACTAGCTCGGCGGAAGTTGCTAATTTGTTGTATCTACTCAAAACTTACTTATTATCCTTTTACTAACCACCTGCTAGCATCATATTTTCTTCTCCTGCTTTGAGTAACTAAAATGAAAAATAAGGTTACTCCTAACTTCCCTCATCATCTGATCATATTCTTTTACCGTACACTATCATTCTTTTTTGAACTATGTACATGGATCATACCTAGGGGAATTTCATTTGTCTTAAATGAAATTTGAATATCTAACCCCAAACTTTCTATATAATACAAAATCATATCATACTATAAACATATGCGGTAATCACTTAGTCACATAACCTAAGGGAGAACTGCCATATCTTTTATCTTACATCAATAGCTGCTTCTTATAGTAGCTTACTAATGTGGTACTTCTAGTCTTGATTTGAATAAATCTAAACAACTTAAAATCATTCCCTAAAATTCACTATTGGCTGCTCTTAGTTCTCATTGCATACATCATATCTTCTAGTCATTTGCATGAGTTGTACGAAATCACATCTTTGGTAATAACAAACGTTTCTAACTCCTAGGTATTTTACCCTTAGACTCTTCTTTGTCCAAAATTATAGTGACCAAGGTTAGGGTATGACATCTGAATTATCATCATCCAACTTATGGCTCCATTTTCAAGAATTAAATAAAGTTGTTCTAGGAGGTAAAACACATACAAAAAGAGTAATTAGGTATTGCTCGGTGAATGGTGTATCAGTTACGTCCTATCGGGTTTGCGTGGTATATGTTAATTGTTTCACCATTGGTGTAATGATTTTCTTTGGTTCCAGATGTCAAATTGTGCATGGTTGTCAATTTCGAGCATAGTAACTTGAGGTGTCCCATGTGGAGCAGTGTTTGGATAGGATCGCGCATTGTAGTGAAGCTATGTGGAGATATGACCTTGCGGGTTAGATTCGTGTGTCCTATTCTATGATGTGACGGGTTCTCAGCCCTGCGTTGTGGTGGTACTGGTGAGCTTGAGGTACAAACCTTTCATTTGAGTCATTTTCATGATTTGAGTATGTTCGGACCGTTGCTTATTGGTGCGCGTATTATGCTAGATGTGGCTTAGGCCTCTATTGGTGTGACATGTCACCAGAGTAGTGTGTTGGGTCAGAGGAGATCGTTAGGATCATTAATGAAAATAAACGGATTCGATTTCAGCATGTTTGATGGGTAAACATCGAGGTTCGGTTCAAAACAAAAATTGCTATGGTAATTGCCAGAGGAGAAATGGCTTCATGAATGGTTGATCTGAGAAATGGTTATGGTTTATTGCGTGTTTCATTTATCGTTAGCAGTATATGACACTACAATGCACAAACTTATCCTTCAAAGTATACCATTATCTAATAAATCACTTTTTGCGCCATCCGGTGAGTCTTCGGACTTAATCCAGACCTAAAATATGCGAAGGTTTCTCTATAATCATTGATACTTACATTTTCTTTGAGAACCCATATGCATCACCGTATACTCATAAGTCACCAGAAATTTTGATACACTGAAAATTGGATATTTGGTAAACATATAACTAAATATTGGAGTACTGAATAGCCACAACTTGCTAACTGAAAGACTGTATAACTGGTAACTGAGGTAAACTAATAACCATAAGACATGATAACTGCTTTTGTACTTTCTGATAAGGTTATGCTTTAATCTGTACTACTATCCATTGCATCCCACTTTTAACACCCTCTCAAGTCTCATATTTACCAAGCTGTACTCCATAATTATACCCCAATGGGCAATTATCCTCTCTAGGACTATAGGTTTCTCCCGTGCACCGTTTGGGCATCCAATACGTTTGGAATTCGATAGGAAGAGAAGATTACCTATTGCTCTAAGCTTCATGACACGATCTAGAGTAGAAAGAAATGAGACAATTCTAGATGTCTTGGTAGTTAACCGTTTATATGAGTGGCTGACACACACATATAAAGGAAACTCCACTAGACACGGCTTCATAGACTCCCTAAAACTCTTGAACCTAGTGCCCTGATACCAAGCTTTATCACGCCCCGAACCTGGGCCTGGACGTTTCACGACACTCGATGCCTAACTACATATGACCGAGCGAACCAACTGGCTAGCTGAATCAACATATGATATCATAACATACTGAATACGGAAGATAAACTAACACATGTTGATATATTGAAAGTTTGGATGATATAAATCAAAGTGCGGAAATACTAATACAAGTCTGAAACATATATGTAGCCAATATTGCTTAACATGAAAAACTTGAGACTCTGTCTAACTGTTACTCTAGTCTATAAAGCCTCTATTGAAGTACTGAAAACACTAACTATATGTAAATACTGAAAGAATATAAAGTAATGATAATTCCCCGAAAGAACTGGGGATCACCAAATAGCTGGTACGAGAATCCTAGCGCTCTGAATCATCAACCTGTAAATCATTACGTGCATCGTGAGATGCAGACCCCGAGCAAAAGGGACGTCAGTATATTGGAATTGCACTGGTATGTAAAGCAACTGAAAGAAAGAATTAAAAATGCTGAAACTGAAACTAAGATGATAACTAAGAATTGATAATTGATAACTGAAATGATAACTATTGAAACTGAAACTGAAATGATAACTGATAACTAAACTGATAACTGGTAACTGAACTGATAACTGAAATGATAACTGGTAACTAAACTGATAACTGAAATGATAAAGGAAGTAAGGATATGAATACTCCCTGTTTTGAATGATGAACAACCTGTTTATCTGAATATTAAATTTCGGCCTCAGGCCCAATATATATATGTGCACAAACTGCGGCCTCAGGCTCAAGTATACGTATACATAACTGGGACCTTAGGTCCAAAATGCATAAAGCATAAACTGTGGCCTCAGGCCCAAAGATGCATAAAGCATAAACTGCGGCCTCAGGCCCAAATATAGGTGCTCAACAATCAGAGATTTAAAATCAGAAACTGAGAATCATATTGCAATACATGATAATGAAATACTGAATCACACTAAGTCACATGATACTAGAATACTAGATCATACTGAGTTACATAATACTACAATACGGGATAGGACTAGACTGAGACATGTATTCTTGAACTGATTATGAACACTGAAACTTCAACTGTTTATGACATGCTGAGTAAGCTATATTGAGACTTAGGGACATCAAACCCAACTCTATATTGAATACGAACTGAGCTCACAACAGTCAAAATGAAAGTCATGAATGAGTTATGAAGCTAGAGAATAGAAGTTCTACAACTATTTAAGGAACTAGGCTTAACTATATTTCTAAGGCAATTGACACGTCGTAAAAGAATCGTAGTGTAGGGAGAATCATTAACATTCCCAAACATAGAGAGTTAGCCTCACATACCTTAACTTCCTGTTTTTGAGCGTAATACAACATTCGTCAACCCTTTCAACTTTAATCTATATCAATACAAGTCAAATGGATTCCATATTAGCAATAATACTCATATTTTGGTTACTTAGGCATTTTCTCAAACACTTGGTGAGAATAAAGCTTCATAGTCCTTATTAACGGTGTCTCTACACCCAATAAGCCATTATGTTGATCCTAGATAAATTCTAAAGTCTCAAATGATTATAATCAACATTATTCTTTATCATCCATAAGGTAAACAACACCTTTAACCAATAATCAACAATCAACACTCCAAACCTATAATCGTTCATACTTTTCTTTCAAACACATCAACATATTTCATGAACTAGAGTCTATAATTATTAATCCAATGCTAGAATCATTTAAAGGGTAAAAACATTACCTTTTTGAAGTTCAATCCCCTTGAATTCGAGTTCTAGGGTTCCTTCTCCCAACAACAATGTCCCAATCGAATATCTAATGTGATGGAGGGTTTACCCATGTTAATAAGATGTATGAAATTGAAATTAACTTAGAGTCACCATTAGAACTTACCTTAGGTGGTGGAAAGACCCTTAAGGAGTTAGGTTTTTGAGAGTTCCCATTTCTAGAGCAAGTTTTTATGTTTTGGGGCTGTGGGGGATGAAATATAGCTTTAAAACGACCCCCCATGAGCGCGCCCGCGCACCTGGAGACTTGCCCGTGCTACTGACTGCGCAAAACGGCAGTAACACTGCCTAAAAATTAGCGCAGTCCCGCTATGGGCGCGCTACCAGGAGCGCATATCGCATACTTTTCAGTAAAATGCGCATAACCTTTTTCACAGATATCCGTTCGGGCTCCATAATATATCGTTGGAAAGATATTTTGAAGGCCTACAATGTTTCTGCTTTGAGTTTTCCCAAATTCCTTACTATAAATCCCCAGAAGATTTTGCTAAGTAATTTAAGATTTCGTGGTGCCAAGGTATGCTAATTATTTTATCTTGCATGCAAATGAGGATTCATGATATAATGGATATCAATTGGATATGTTAATAAGCATATAAGTCATATTATAAGTGATTTGGGGTCTAAGGAGAGGCCTAGGTCTAAGCCAAGTTGGAAAATTTCATAATAGACTAAAGTTGTAAATGAGTACGCATAAGACCTAACTTTGGACAAGCATATCTCCATTTATATAAGGTGTTGTGAGATGCACAACCTATCAAGTTAAAGCTCTTTGAGTCTAGTTTCTAACACATCAAACCGTTTGTCATTTGGAGGTGTATACAGAAAGTTATGACCGTTTTCGTGTCCCTTCCATCGCCAGCGTTCTGGGTAGCGCCGAGCGCTAGCCGTGGCACCAGGAATTTTTGAGATACTGGAATCAGCGCCACAGGTAGTGCCGAGTGCCACCTGTAGCGCCCAAGACATTATATACTCATTTCAGGGTTCATTTTTACCCATTCATCTTGGCCGAATTTTGGGGTCTTCCTTCACCATCTCAAGACCTTCAACTCCCCCAATCTTCAAGGTAAGCAACCTCCATTAACTTGGTGTGAAATTCCATCATTCCTGCACTAGTATTGATGAAATCTACTCATAAAACACATAGATCTTCAAAAATTCCTTCAAGAACTCAAAGGAGGGTTTGCAAGATTTCTTCCAAAAGGTAAATCCTACATCCTTAGACTTATATATATGGATATATTATGGGAATATGAGTATAAATTAAGTATTGTAACTCATGGGATGGTGATTAGAAGCCATAGGTGCCTAACCTAGGCTGTGTTGGTATTGTAGAGATTGTGAGATGGGTTATTGAGGTATGATTCTTGGGTGTAATAATATTATGTATACATGCATGTACAAATTAGGTTTGTGGGAAGATTTTTGAACATAAATAAGTAAATATTGGGTTGGGGAAATGAAGGAAATCTTGTAAAAGAGATTTGAAATCATGATGCTCAACTAGTATTTTATAAAATGCTCAAATGAGATGAAACCATGAATACTTTCCTAATTTGTGTTCAATTTTGTTATGTCTCAAGTAGATTGGGATTGCTAGAATTTTTCGGAATGTCGTAGTAATTTAAGGAAAGATTAAACAAGGTATGTATGGCTAAAACCCCATCCTTTTAGAAATTGAGCCTCCATGGTGCCCGTGCAAATGTTGTAAGCCCGGAATTCGATTGATGTGGTACTTGTTATGTCAAATAAATTGATGTTGCGAAAATGTATGTGGAAGATGCTTCTCCATGTGTTTAGTGTGTTATTCTTTGTAAATTGAGGATGTGTGGAAAAACATGAGCTGTGTGCTAAATGCCTAAATGTCAAGTCAAGGTTACATTGTGATTAATATGTCGAACTAGATGAATTTCTCTCTATGTTTATAACTTAAATTGCTTTTGTATGTGCCTATGATCCTAAATGGCAAGATAAATGTTGAAAATGGGAATAATGTGAAATGTGAGTTATGGAATGTGGTAATTGTGGCCCCAAGTGCCGAAAAACTAATTCATGTGAATCCAAATATTAAAGTGAGATGATTAACGGAAAAGGGTAACGAATTGGTAAGACGGCTTAGCCGATCGGGCCGTGATCGGACGCCATGTTATACACACATGGTGGTAATGTATTGATAATTGAAACTGAAAAGTGAGAATGAAATAAGAGTAACGTCTTGGTAAGACGACTTAGCCGATCGGGCCGTGATCGAACTCCGCTCAAGGAAGCGGTGGTAATGTGGATGATGATGAAATGATAAGAAATACCCCAACCAAAAATTTCAGAAATTATGTGAAAACTATGTGGACCTCTTATGTTATTGATGTGATGCTTATTGGAAGCTTTGTTGTCCTTATGATTTTTTTTACTCTTGTATAATTGTTCTTTCTAATTGGATGGGGTTTAGTTATAAATACTAGTACTATTCCATGGTACTAACGTCCCTTTTGCCGGAGGCGCTACATTTTTTTAATGAATGTAGGTGGCTCCATAGCGGATAGTGCCAATCGCGCATAATGGAGCATCCTCCTCTCAAAGTCTTGGTGAGCCCCTTTCTCCTTCAAGGGGGTTATATTGTATATCTTTTGCTATAGATATCCACTTTTGAGGCATAGCTGGGGCCTTGTCGCCGACATTGTCATACTTGTCTTTTGCATCCTTAGAGGCTCCGTAGACATATGTGTGGGTTATGTATGGGTGTTGGATGGGTATACGAACTATGTTGTAATTCTAGCTCTCGCTTCTCTAAAGTGTAATTGTATGGAATCTTAGAAACTTAACTACGGTTTAAGGTTGTGATATAAAATGAGCTAACCGTGTTGAATGTACTATCTTTACCTATTATCTAAATAAATGAAAGCATGACTTCCTTATTCATATTGAGATGGGTAGAAAATGTTTGATAAGACTTGCTCAGTTGGGTTCACTCGATTGAGAGTCAGTCGCGCCTCCCGAGAATGGGGCGTGACACTTACACAGTTTTACTAAACCCTGCTGGAAGACAGACCTTCTGCAAACTTAGTCGATTTTGTCAAATCTTATGCGCCTCACTTTCCATCTTGATTTTGAAACAACTATTTTACCTATAATCATCCCGATGGGGCTTCACATGCCCAAAATATAACCTTACTACTCCTTTAACTCATTCATACCTGAGCCGAATTTACGGGGTGTTACAATGACCCTTGGGGTCGAATCTTGATCGGTGCATTGAGCCTTCTGGGCTACAAAATGCCATATCGATCACAAAATTGGAGCGTCCGATTTTAGCCGTCTACAGATAGTCCTCGCGTTTCTTAGAGTAAAAATGATAAGAAACGGCCTTGAATTTTTGCCTTTTCGATACATCCATCATGAAGTCAGTTACGTTATATCGAGCGATTGATGTGCCAAAAAAGGATGTCTAAAAGTCGCATCCGTACAGCCTTCGAAGAGCCTTTGAATTAACTATAGCGGTTGGCTACCGTTTGGCCTGCTCCAACGTACATATTTGGCCTCTATAAATACTTCTTCCTCACCCCCTATTTTTCACTGTAAAAAGAGTTCTTCTTACTTCTCTCTTGTGCTCTTTCTCTGATTACGATCTCCTCCCCCCTCTGAAACCTTTCAACAAGAATAGCGAAGGCTTCCACCCCTGTCTCTCAGGAGGATGTGCCCCCCCTTCTTCACGCTCGTCTAAGGCTGAGGCAATATCACCTCCTAATCTTGAGGAATTTACCCAGGATCCTGCGAAATGATCTCTGATTTCAAGGTCGAGAAGCCTTATTTGAAATCGGGACGGTGTGAGCCCGTGTCTCGATATATTAGTTTAGTAGCAGACGTTGAGAAGGTGAAGACTGGATGCCGTTTGGGGGACGCGGTGTTGGTGGATATTCCTTCTTGGGGAGAGGACATAACGATGTACAAGGTTGGATTCCTTAGTGTTTTTACCTATCCATTTACTCTTGGCCTAGTGGAGCCGTCCTCGGCTTCAATAGACCCCGTGATCCTGGACTTTGTGAACAATATCAAGTGACTCTCGGCCAAATTCATCCATAGTTCTGGCGTATTGTTTATATGACCAGACATTATGCGAACATGATTAAGGGGATGTCTTTCACTCTCAACCACCTGATCAGAATGTACAGTCCCCGACTTCTCCGAGGGGGCCTGATTAAACTCCAGCATCAAGCCTCAATTTTTTTTGCTTGTACTGACGAAGTTAGGGACAAAGGGTGGATGAGCCGTTTCGTCCGAGTTAGGACCTCAGACCTGATCCCAGTGGAGAAGATGTCGTTCCCCGAAAGGTGGAACACGAAACGTAAGTGGCTATGCAAATTAAGTTTTTTCTTTCTCTTTAGGATCAATTTTCCTATGAACTGACTTCCTTTGCTGATGTGATAACTAGGGATTGTAGTCCATTTTATACTCCTTTTTACTTGAGTTTGGATTAAAAATGTATACAAATAGTCTCAAAGGCTTACATGTTGTACTTGTTTGCAGCGTTTGGTCAAGAAAGTGACAAGAAGTCAAAACCAACTCAAAAAGAAGTGAAACCTGCACAAGTACCAAGTACAAGTAAAGCACTGCTGTAGCATAAAATCCACTACAGCTGCAACAGACCTACCACGGCCGCAGACCATTTAGTGCGGCCCGCGTGAGGAGATTCAGAGAGGTGCATTCCTGGGGCTTCAAGCAGTTCGGTCCGTGAAAGATTCTTCACGGCCGCAGTAGCCTCATCGCAGCCGCAGACCACTTATTGCGGTCCGCAAAGAGGAGATTTAGAAAACTCAGGATTTGGAAATTTCAAGACACCGCGGCCGCAGTCCATTTTATGCGGTCCGCGGTGAAGCCACTGCGGCCGCGGTGCATTTTATGTGATCCGTGGTGGCCTGATTCAGAGAATGAAAAGTCAAGCTAAAAGGCCTCACCCCGGTCGCGGTGCATTTTCCACGGTCCGTGGTACCTCCATCAGGGGTATTTTTGTCCAGAAAATTTGGTCTTGTATAAATATTTTTTTCCAGATTTTTAGGTTATCTAATTCGTAGCTGAGCACGTGAAGGCCGTTTTGGACCTATTTTGAGTAATTTTGTGGCTAGTTCAACATTGAATCTTTAATTCTTAGCTTGTAAACATATTATATGGGTTATTTTTCATCTAAATATCTGATTTCTTCCATTATTATGAGTAGCTGGACCTATTAGCTAGGGTTGTGGCTCAACCCTAGTGTGGGTATTTGATGAGTCTTTTATTTTAAGGCTTAGATGTTTATGGGTAGTTGATATTTGGACTGATATGTGTTTTCCATGTTGAATTAGTGGATGCAAACACTAATTTGTGCCTTTTTGACTTGTGCTCTTCTTGAGAAAGAGAGCTTGAGTCTAGAAAAATCAGTCCAATAAGGAATTGGGGTATATTCAAGAGATTGATAGACCTTATTAAAGGGTTAAACCTAGAGATAGTAATACCCGACTTGAGCCTATATTGCTTGCACAATTTTGACACCTAATTGGTCTTGAGAAAGTCAATTAGGGTAAAGTCACTTAAGCTACCGAGAGGTTAGAGTGAGTAGTTTCGTGCATTGGCTATATCGCAATTCCCAATATAACAACTTTGCCTTGGGCTTTAGAACCCGTCAAGTATTCACCTAGGAGAAAGTCACTTCCCTAGTGCCTCGTTATCCAATTAGAAAATCTTACAAGCATTTATTCTTAGTTTAATTTAGAATCTCATTAGGATAAAATTAGAAGTAACAAACGAATAATTATGATTGGAAGTGTAATTAAGAGCACTACGCACTGCTAGTTTAGATAAGAATCCAAATCCCAAATAATGTCGGAAAAAACGTAAGGCTGATTCAGCAGCCTTAACTCCAGGAGTAGTGGGGAGTCCTCGAGCTGAAGGTGAGGAGAAAAATGGTTCCTAGGTAGCATATGAGAGAGGAAAACCCGATCGCTCCTCATACTACTGAGACGCTGGCTTTCAAGTCAGAACTTGATGCTGTTGTCGTCATACGTCGGGTTGAAGAGGCCTTTGAGGGTGTATCGGGTAATATACTCGAGTTGGTTGACAGCCAAAATATTCCTCAGGCTGAGGTGCATTGGTAGGCAGACCGGGGGAGCCTAGTTCTGAAGCTTTCCAGAAATAAGAGATGGTCCCGATTAATCCATTCAGGGCTATTGAAGCGAGCGATTCCTCTCCGATATCGACTTTACCTCCTGAGGAGATGCAGGATGCTCAAAGTAAAGAACCTTCCAATGTGGGGGTGCCCATCGGAGATAAAGATGCATTTGAAGGGCCTTTGGCTACGCCTGAGAAAAATTCTGAGCTCGATGCCTTACTTATTTTCAGTGAGATGGATAGGCTCTGCGAGCAGGTAACCTTTTGCAAATTCTGCTCGGCGTCCCGCTCTTTATCTTTTTAACTTTGTTTCTTTCACGGTTCCAGGCCAAGGTGTTTTATAATCAGACCTGTGCCCGATTTCAAGCTAAGTTGACTCGCTACGAGGGTGAGCGCAGGAAGTTCACCTCGAAAGCCGATGAGCTTAGAGCTTTTTTCACCAGGAAGGAGGAGGAACTCCGTGGCCTTGGGGATTGTTTGGAGGTGGAGTCCCATGAGAAGACTCATCTTGTTGAGCAGGTTATGTAGTTTCCGTTTGCGTTTGTCTAAATACCTGATTTCAGCGTTTTAACACCTTTGGGCTGATCTATGCAGCTTTAGAAGAAGGATGCCCTTTTGAGGGAGGAGCTCCGAGCCAGAGACTCCGAAATTCTTGAACTCAAACGGCACGTGAGTAAGATAGGTTCCGAGAGAGATACCCTCCAGGGGAAGGTGGTATTAGTCGGTCATCAACTTCATGATGCGAGGGCGGAGGGTAATAATTATAAAGATCTTCATACTAAGTAAGTTGTTGCTCTATCCAGGATCGAAGCTAAAGCTGGGGCACTCTTATCCTCGTACAAAGAGGTTGTTGTTGCTACAAATACTCAGGCTAGAAGAGTGCTCGAAGGGGTCGAGCTACAACCGACTCGAGTCGTGAAACATGCTCGGTTATAATCTCGGAGGCGGACTCTCGAGGATATACATGTAGGGGGCATTCATCTGTCTGCCGAGCTTGAGAGGGTGAAAACCCTAGAGGAGAAGGCTGCGGCCCTTCTTGCTTCTGAAAGTGAGTCGATTAGCGGCTCAGGAGATGAAGAGGATGAAGGCGAAATCCCCAAAGGGGAAGAGGCCGTTGAAGACCCTAGGACCACGGTCGGAGCCGTTGGGGGAAAAACCTCCGAGGGAGCCATCGAAGGCATAGACCCGGTGGTAGATTAGGGTTTTGTTTGTTTTCTCCCTTGTAAGAGCTTTATAGGCCTTGTAAATGTACCCTTGTGAGCAATATATATAAATATCCTTTCCTTTCTCATCATTTCTCGTTTTTCCTTTGCTTCGACAATTGGTCCGAAAATTTAGACCTTAGATTAAACCCTTGGGTTCTTGCCACTACTGGGCGATTTGTGATAGCCGAAAGTTGACCATTTGGGACTTAGTCCCCGAGTCAGGCTCTTGACTCGAGTTTATCGATCTTTAGGTCTAGAAATTGGCCCACAGATTATTTGGGCCGGCTATTGGGTTGGTGTGACTTCTAATCGGCCCTGAGGCTCTCTTAAGCTGGCAATAATGCCTCTTACGCGTAGGGTTGGTACGACCTTTAATTTAAGCTGGCGACAGTGGCTCTTACGCATTGGGTCGGTACAACCTTTTAATTTAGGCTGGCAACAGTGGCTCTTACGCATTGGGTCGTACAACCTTTTAATTTAAGCAGGCTGTAGTGGCTCTTACACGTAGGGTCGGTACGACCTCTAGTATAGGCTTTATTGTTTCCTTGTTGAAGTTTTTATGTTTGTCTGACTCTTCGACGGTTTGGTAAAAACCTCGATAGTGAGCCGTTATGTGATGATATATGAGTACCTCAAGGGGTTTCGCTCGATGGATGAATTTGTTGTTTGGAGCTGATATGATCGAAACTCTTTTGCTTATGCCAAGGGTAGCCTGGTTAACTAGTTTTTTTCAAAGTATTTCGAAGTAATTGAAGGCCTGTGATTTTATGGCGACGGTCGAGCATTCCCAAGTCGCATTAGTTTAGCTAGTATAGCCTTGTGACCGTAGTCATAGTATTTGGACGTAGCCTTTTAGTCCCCGAGTGAAGTAGCTTCGGCGTCTATATCGAGGGTATGCCTTTTTAGGGGTCTTACAAGTTCAAATATATAGCCTTGACTTTAAGATCGGGATTATGCCTTTTGTAAGGTCTTATAAATTTTGAGCATTCCTTGCTTGAGGTCTTACAGATAGGTTACTTGGTACAAGTATAAATCATGCCTGGCTTGAGGTCTTAATGATTTGGGCATGCCCGGAGGTCCTATAGCATTGAAGATGCCTCATGGAGGACTTACGTTGTTGATAACGCCTCATGGAGGTCTTATATTGTTGATAATGCCTCATGGAGGTCTTATATTGTTGATAATGCCTCATGGAGGTTTTATGTTGTTGATAATGCCTCATGGAGGTCTTATGTTGTTGATAATGCCTCATGGAGGTCTTACATTTTTTATAATGCCTCATAGAGGTCTTACAGGCTCGAGGTTGCCTGCTTGGGGTCTTATGGCCTCGAGTTTTCGATAGTTCGATGGGGCGACCGAGACATCGAGAGTTCTTGGCTCTAGAGCCATTTTTTTGATGTTGCCTCATTGAGGGCTTATGAGCTCGAAGTTTCCAGCCCGGAGGTCTTACAGCTTCGAACCTTTGATGTCAGTCCCCGAGAGTTTGGGAATTTTCTGGCCCTGTTGCTTGTAAAAATAGCAATCTTCACTTGGAGCGCAAAGCGTTCTGATGGTAAAAGTCAAAATATATTCCTTGATTACTTGGCACAAGTATTACATAGTTTTTGCCATTGGGAGTTCGATTTTTCTATGCGGACATAGTTCTTTCTACCGTTTGGCCCGATACATCATTTTTCTATTGAGACCATCTTTGGCTTGTCTTGATTTTTCTAGGAAGATGATCTTCTGGGGGGATGCCTCCCAGTATTCGACGTTGATCGCAGAGAAGCCTTGAATACTTGTTAAGTTCTCCTTAGGTAGCATATATATGTTGCCTCATTAAAAACCTTGCTGGTAAAACCCTTCTTGGGATAAAATCCGATCGAAGGAAAATAGTGCAACGCTAGCTTTAAAACCTAAAGTCTCCAAGCCGGAAGGTTCTTCAATTTTTCTAACCGGATATCTGCATATAGGTTAGTGTAAGGCGTAAATGAAAAGGGAGACGGTTATACCTTAGCAGTCATGGTGCTTCGAGCCTCGATATTCCTCAACTGCTTACTCCGGGGACGCGGTACGGTCCTTCGCTAATTCACTCGGGTGTAGCCGAGAGTGTGTCTTGCGATTGCTACTTCGCTGTTTGTTTATCTTTTTGGTTCCTTCGATGTTGAAAGGATCTATGTCGGAGTCATAGGATGTTTCGGTATCTTCCATCGGGCACCTCAACAGTAATAGCGTTGGAGCATTGATATGTTCCAATTGCTTGTAAGCTGTTCGCCTTCCATGGTACCGAGATTATATGACCCTTTACCGATCACTCCGAGGATGTAGTACGGTCCTTCCTATCCTGGGCCTAGCTTCTCTTCATTAGGGTTTGAAGTGTTTAGGGTGACTTTCCTTAGGACTAAGTCCCCGACCCCGAAATGTCGGAGATTTGTTCTCCTGTTATAGTATTTTTTGATCTTTTATTTTTGGGCGGCCATTCGGACCAGTGAAGCTTCTAGATTTTCATCTAATAGTTCGAGGGCTGCAGTCATAGCCTCGTTATTTGAGCTCTTGATGGCATGTCAAAATCTGGCTCTTGGATCTCCGACCTCAACCGGTATTTAAGCCTCGGAGCCGTATACCAGAGAGAAAGGTGTCTCTCCTATGCTTGATTTTGGAGTTGTTCGGTATGCCCACAACACTTCGGGCAACATTTCTCTCCATTTTCCTTTCGCATTTTCTAACTTCTTTTTCAAGTTTTGAATGATGGTCTTGTTTGTAGACTTAACTTGACCGTTTGCACAGCGGTGGTAGGGTGTTGATAGGATCCTTTTGATTTTATGATCCTCGAGGAACTTTGTTACTTTACTCCCGATGAATTGCTTCCCGTTATCACAAGTTGTCTTGGAGGGAATCCCGAATCGACACATGATATGGTCTCAGATGAAGTTAATGACTTCTTTTTCCCGTACCTTCTCGAAGGCCCGCGCTTTCACCCATTTTGAGAAGTAGTCAGTCATAAATAAGATAAATCTAGCTTTACCTGGTGCCGTAGGCAGGGGGTCGACAATGTCCATCCCCCACTTCATGAACGGCTATGGCAACAAGACTAAGTGCAGTTGTTCGCCGGGCTGGTGAATCATCAGTGCAAATCTCTGGCATTTGTTGCATTTTTGGACGAATTCTTTGGTGTCCTTCTCCATGCTATCCCAATAGTAGCCTGCTCTAATCACCTTTCGGACTAGGGAGTTGGCACCAGAATGATTTCTGTAGGTGCCCTCGTGGATTTCTCGGAGCACGTAATCTGTGGCCCCTGGTACCAGACATACTGCTAGAGGCCCATCAAAGGTTCTTCTGTATAGAGTTCTATTTTCGTCGAGCGAGAATCGGGCTTCTTTGGTTCATAGGGCCCTCGACTCTTTTGGGTCCGCGGGTAGATTTTCACTTTCCAGATAGTCGACATATTTATTTCTCCAATCCCATGTTAGGCTAGCAGAGTTGATCTTAGCATGGCCTTCTTCGATCACTGATTTGGATAGTTGAACAACAGCCCCGTGGAGTAAGTCATGTTCCTCGACGGATGATCCCAAGTTTGCGAGGGCATCGGCCTCGCTATTCTGCTCCCGAGGTATGTGGACCATAGTCAATTCTTTGAAGCAGTGCAATGTGACTTGAATTTTGTCTAAGTATCTTTGCATCCTGTCTTCCCGAACTTCGAAGCTTCCATTTACCTGATTTACCACCAGGAGGGAATCATATTTTGCTTTGATTACTTTCGCTCCTAGGCTTTTGGCCAATTCCAGACCTGCAATTATAGCCTCATACTCGGCTTTGTTGTTAGCCAACCTTACGGCTTTTATAGATTGCCTAATCATGCCGCCGTAGGCGGCTTCAGAACTATGCCGAGCCCGGACCCTTTCACGTTCGAGGCACCATCAGTGTATAAGGTCCATACCCCTGAAGATGTGCCCGTTATTAGCAGGAGTTCTTTCTCTACCTCGGGCACGAGGGCGGGCGTAAAATCGGCCACAAAATCCGCCAACATTTGGGACTTGATTACTGTTCGGGGTTGATACTCGATATCATACCATGGAGCTCGATGGCCCATTTAGCCAGTCGGCCCGATAATTCGGGCATATGCAATATGCCTCAAAAAGGATATATCGTTAAAACACAAATATGATGACATTGAAAATAAGGTTTTAATTTTCGAGATGCGCTTACTAATGCAAGAGCCAATTTTTCCAGGTGCGGATACCTGGTTTCAGCATCTCCTAAGGTCTGACTTACATAATAAACAGGGAATTGCATACCTTGTTCTTCTTGAACCAGCACACCACTTACCGCTACCTCGGATACGGCCAGGTACAAATACATCATTTCACCCTCCTTTGGGATGTGGAGTAAAGGTGGGCTTGTCAGATATCGCTTCAACTCCTTTAAGGCGTGTTGGCATTCCAGAGTCCATTCGGAGATGTTTTTCTTTTTGAGCAAGGAGAAGATGTGATGACTTCTGTCTGATGACCTCGATATGAATCGGCCTAAGGCTGCTATCCGCCCGGTTAGCCGTTTCACGGCCTTCACATTTTTTACCACCATGATTTATTCGATGGCTTTGATTTTGTCGGGGTTGATCTCTATCCCCCTGTTTGACACCATGACGCCTAAGAATTTGCCCAAACCTACTCCGAAGGCATATTTCTCGGGATTGAGTTTCATGTTGTAGCTTCTGAGGATGTCGAATATTCCTGCAAATGAGTCAAGTGGTCCTCTGTACGCAGGGACTTAACTAGCATATCGTCAATGTAAACTTCCATAGATTTTCCTATTTGATACTCGAACATCTTATTAACTAGGCGTTGGTACGTGGCTCCCGCGTTATTCAGCCCGGAGGGCATCACATTGTAGCAGTACGTACTGTACTTCGTGATGAACAAAGTCTTCTCCCTATCCTCGGGGTTCATCTGGATATTATTATACCCCTAGTAGGCATCAAGAAAAGTGAGGATCTCGTGGCCGGCCGTGGCATCGATCAAGCGATCGATGTTGGGCAACGAGAATAAATCTTTGGGGCACGCTTTATTCAAGTCTTTATAATCTACGCACATTCTTAATTTATTCCCCTTTTTGGGAACTACCACTACATTAGCCAACCACTTGGGATATTTTACCACCCTAATAGACCCTATTTTGAGGAGTTTTGTTACCTCGTCCTTGATGAACGCGTGTTTTACCTCGGGCTGAGGTCTCCTTTTTTGCTTTACCGGTTTGAACCTGGGGTCGACACTTAGTCGATGGATGGTTATTTCTGGCGGGATCCCTGTCATGTCTAAATGAGACCAAGCAAAACAATCGATGTTATTGATAAGAAATTGAATGAGTTTTTTCCTGAGTTTGGGGGTTAGTCCCATTCCAGGTATACCTTCCGATCTGGGAGATGTTTGATCAAAACAGCTTGCTCCAGTTCTTCAATTATCAACTTTGTTGCATCCGATTCTTCGGGGGCAATAAAGGATCGGGGAGTGAAGAAGTCTTCTTCATCGTCCTCAAGGGTCTCTTTGTCTACCCGCTCCTTCGAGGCTGAGGGTATAGAAGTTGGTACCTCCTCGTGAACCGCGAACATCTTCTTTGCCACATGATGTTCCCCATATACCGTTTTTATACCGTCTTTTGTTGGAAATTTCATCATCTGATGAAGCGTTGATGGTACTGCCCTCATATTGTGTATCCATGACCTTTCAAGCAATGAATTGTACCTCATGTCACCTTCGATGACGTGAAATTTGGTATTCCGAACTATATCGGACATGTTGACCGGGAGGGTGATCTCTCTCTTCGTTGCTTCGCCGACCATGTTGAAGCCGTTGAGGACTCGGGAGGTAGGTATGATTTGGTTGAGCAGTCCGAGCTGTTCTACCACCTTCGACCTGATAACATTGGCCGAGCTACCTGGATCCACGAGTACATGTTTAACTTGAACATTATTCAAGAGAAATGAAATTACCAGCGCATCATTATGTGGATGTGACAAGGTCTCTAAGTCTTCTTCACTGAATGCTAGGATGTCCTCGGGCATGCAGCTCCGAGTTTGCCCTTCTGTTGCAGCAAAAAGTTTTGTCCGTTTGATCACGGGTCCTTGAGGATCGTCGGTCCCCCCAATGATCATATGAATGATGTGTTGAGGTTTTCCCATTCCGTTCCTCTTGTCTGCCTCTCTTTCCCACTGGGATGTGGTTTTCCGAGCTTTTTGTCGATTTTCTTGGCATATGCTCCTGTTAGTGTGTGAGTTTATATCGACGTGTTGGGCTTTGCTCAAGATCACGTCCACATGAATTGGTTCCGGTGCGTCTTCAGGATTTCATGGTGGTACACCGATACCTGGAACAACTACACTATTCTCCCCATGGTCTTCAAGACCGTTGTTTTCACGTGCATTCACTAAGTTAGACATTTTGACCTGAAATCAAAGATTCTTGGGCAAGAAAAAGTGTAAAGAATAATTTGCGTTTTCAGTGAATCAGCACGAAAACAATCACTATTATTTTTAGCCCCACGGTGGGTGCCGACTATTTACCTTAAAAATGATCATTTCAATTAGATTTGATTTTGTGTTTCTAAAAATATGTGATTTATTTTTATGCTAGTTGTTAGGGAATAGATGCTAAGTGTGAGCTAGGAAAGCAAAGTAAGAATAAGGGTAAGTGTTGTTGTTTAAACCAAGCAACCGTAGATCGGGGGGATCGGGGTCTCGAGCTGGCCTATACTGGGCCTCGAGGTTAAGCTAATGAGCTCGACTGGAGATGGCCGATGAAGGACTAACAGTTCTAAGAGCTTTGATGGGGGCTCTTTATGATCAATGATGACTAATAAATGAAGAACAATCAATAAAACGTAATAAATGTAAGCAACATAATAAATATAAGCAATAAAATCAAAGGAGAATATGTTTGAGTTAGAGAGCAGAGAATGTTCTTGTTTTTGTATTGAATATCATGTGTGCAAAAAATAACAAGGGTCCACTTTATATAGGAGGGAAGTCCCAACATGGTACATGTATAATTATTACAAGGAAAAGTAGCTGGCACAGCTACTTAAAAGTCTGGTACAGACTTGCACTATTCTTGTAGGCGTTGTCAGCTTTGATCACGCGCCTTAGAAATTTTCCACTTGTCCATGATAACCGTCGGTCTCTGGTGCTCCGAGGTCAGACATGGGGAACCCTCGGGGTCGAATCTCAATCGGTGCCTTGAGCCTTCTGGGCTACGAAATGCCATATCGATCACAAAATCGGAGCGTCTGATTTTTGTCGTGTACAAAAGGGAACAAAATCAACACAGTGGCCTACAAAAGGGCTATTTGTGTAAAAAGAAGGATTGGCTTGGGCTAAACATTTTGCAAAGAAAAATTGGCATCCTATAACAGCCCATAACAGAAATTGGCAATTTTTTAACCTTACATTAGATTTGGCAAAGATAGCCCCAAACAGTTGGTATTATATAGCCAATCCTAAAAAAACTTACTCTCTTTTATATTCTCTCTCAAAAAAACCTGCACGTTTATTTTGGCTTCTTTCCCCCTTTCTCTCCTTGTATTTCTTCTTCTATCTCTTCTCTTTTGCTTTCATAGTTTAGCAATTCTTTTTTGGCAAATTATGCAAAAAAAATTAGTGGGATGAAACGATAAGGTTGATCTCACATCAGAGAAAATCAGAAGCAAAAACTAAGAGAGAAAAAATATATTTTAACTTTGTTTTTCTTCTCTCTTCTTTTTTTTTTGGTTGGATTGAATGAGAGGGTGTGATTGAAATTGGTTAAAAATACCTAAACGAGACTATATACAAAATTTGAGCAACATTAAAAGTGATTTAGACTGGTTTAGACAAAAAATCAGATCTAAAAATCCAACTGCGACATGTGTATATCACGTTGTATATCATGTACATTAGTGTATATCACATACAAGTTTTTAAGGACGTCTGTGTATATTACTTTTTATATCAGTATACAACACAATATTTTTTAGACGCCCGTGTATATCACATTGTATATCGTATATATAACACAAATTTCATGGAAATACACAGATACACATAATATACATGAGATATCACTGATATACATAGAGATATACAAGGGTTACAATAGGGGATACACATGTGGAGTCGTCTTGAACTTGAGTTTTAAATCTGAAATGTGTTATATAAAGAAGGAAAATAAAATTTTAATAATTTTCTTTGATATACACATTATTATTATGTTATACACTATGATATACAAATAATATAATTATTAATTATTGATCAAAAAAGGAAAATAAATTTTCGATATAGCATGTTTAAGCAAGTTCTAAAATATAAAATAGTAAATATAATTGTGAGAATAAATAATATTTTAGTATACAAAAAAATTAATTTTTAATGTACACAAAGAAGAAAAATAAACTTATGATTTCTATTTTGGTATACATATGTCCGATATGCAAATAATACAATATTTTTATTGTGATATATATTGATAAAAAGGCAGCAATAACTATATATATAATTTTATATTATTGATATACAAAAAATAATATTATTTATATACAAAGAATGAAAATAAAATTTTAATATACATGTTGGTATAGACAAAGAAGAAGAAAAAAAGTTGTGATATACATATTATTGTTGTGATATACATTTATTGGCTATTTGATGCCAATATCTATAACTAGAGCTATTTTCTGCCAATTATATGAGTATGTTGTTATACCGTGCCAATAAATCGCCATTTCGTTCTTCAGGGGGGCTCCTGACCTCAACAACAACTTCGAAAAATAAATCGCCATTCTGTTCTTCCGGGGGGCTCTTGACCTCAATAACAACTTTGAAAAATAAATCGCCATTCTGTTTTTCAGGGGGGGCTCCTGACCTCAACAACATTTTCGAAAAATAAACCGCCATTCTGTTCTTCAGGGGGGGCTCCTGACCTCAACAACTTTCTTAAATTTTAACACCTCCATTCTCCAGGCGGGCTCCTGATTTTAGGAGGACTAAACATTGATAATCTTAAGAAAACTAAAAAATGACTCCTTTTTTTTCAAATTCAAACTTCCTTTTTTCAAATTATCCTAGGAGAAAATTCATCAGACTAGGTCTTCTATCTTAGGAGAAAGATTCATCAGACTAAGATTTTGATCCTAGGAGAAGATTCATCCAGCTAAGACGTTTATCCTAGGAGAAAATTCATCAGACTAAGATTTTGGTCCTAGGAGAAGATTCATCTGACTAAGACGTTTATCCTAGGAGAAAATTCATCAGACTAGGTCTATTTTTGTTATCTTAGGAGAAGATTCATCCGACTAAGACGTTTATCCTAGGAGAAAATTCATCAGACTAAGATTTATATTGTTATCTTAGGAGAAAGATTCATCAGACTAAGATTTTTACCCTAGGAGAAAGTTCATCAGACTAAGATTTTGATCCTAGAAGAAAATTCATCAGACTAAGACGTTTATCCTAGGAGAAAATTCATCAGACTAGGATTTTGATCCTAGGAGAAGATTCATCCGACTAAGACGTTTATCTTAGGAGAAAATTCATCAGACTAAGGTTTTGATACTAGGAGAAGATTCATCCGACTAAGATTTCTATCCTAGGAGAAGATTCATCCGACTAAAATTTTGATCCCAGGAGAAAGTTCATCAGACCAGGACGTTTATCCTAGGAGAAAATTCATCAAACTAGGTTTTCTATCTTTGTTATCTTAGGAGAAAGATTCATCAGACTATGATTATTTTTGTTATCTTAGGAGAAATATTCATCAGACTAAGATTTCTATCCTAGGAGAAAATTCATTAGACTAAGATTTTGTATTGAGAGGAAAATCCATCAGACTAGGACTTTTATCCTAGGAGGAAAAAGGTGAAGATCAATGGCATGATTTTATGCACAATATCAAGACAAATAAAGACAAAAATTTTGAGAAACTTCCCTTTGTCGGGTATTTTCTTATTTTCTTTTTCTCTTTTTTTTGAACCATTTTCCTTGCCCTGCTTTGTTCCTATTTCACACAAAGAAAAATTTGTCAGTTTTGAAAATGGTGGTCGGTTTGTGTCCTTGAGTTTTGAGAAGCTTGGCTTTTGCTCGATCATCTTGAGTCAGTCTCAAGAAACTTTTGTTCTGCACCAACTCTGACTGTTTCACACCCGGTACCATTTGTATTTCTGGCTCAATCAGCATTATCCCAACTGAAGATCTTTTCTTAGATGATCCTTTCTGATGTTTGAGCACTTTGTCTGTCAGAGAGAATCACAAGTTATCTTTGTTTGCGCCAACCAGGCTGACAAGAGTCTTTTGGAGGAGCCTTTGTATGAATCCTCAAGGCATGTTGACATTAACAACTAAGTTTGCTGGCCAAATTTACTTTGTACAACTAAAAAGCTGGTAGCAGATTTTGAAATCTTTTCTTGCTTGTTTTGAGAAGGACTGACTTAGGGTGAAGGACACAATGACGCAAAGAAAAATATTAACAAGAAATGCCCCTATCGGAAGGACAAAAGGAAGAATTTTTTTCAATAACTAGCCTTAATAATCATGACATGCATTTTGGACTCAATGGCCTGATCTATCAAACTAATCCAATCTTCCCTTTTATCATTCTTATGATCTTTGAAGTCGGGCCTATCCGTGCCAATCCTTTGCATCAGCTTCACGACTCACTTTCGACTAGTAGCGCCTGAGGGGTTTTCACCAATAAATCTCTCTCATCTATTCATCTCTACTTACCGTCGTCTTACAATGCGCGTGAGAGTTTTCACTAGTAAGACTCTCTCATTTTTCTTCTCTATTTTTCTCTTCTTTTTTTTCTTCTTTTTTTCTTGCGCAAACATCCTAACAGTGTTATATGTTGCGTGACAACCCTTGCTCATTGCATACTTCTCTTGGCATTCTTGAAGGCATATCGGGAGGTCTTTACTTGGAAGGTTTTGGATAGGGTTGGAAAGAAGGGTCGACATGAAGGCTCAAAGTAGACTCAATATGAGGGGTTGTAGACTTACAATTCTTGGAATCGACTCTTTCAAAAGTGAAATAAAATTTTTGCCCCAGTTTCAGATGCTGGGGATTTTTGGATTTTTCTATTTTTTCTTTTCTTTTCTTTTAAATTCTTATTTGGTTGGACCGAACCGTGAGGCGGCCTACGTATCCTTATTTTTTAAGGAATCAGGTCAAACGTAGTTCAAAGCATCTGACCTAACTATAATTTTCATCATTCTTTCTATTTTTTTTCTTCTTTTTCTTTTTCTTTTTTTTTTCAAAACAAATTGCCCCAGCTTTTATTTTTGGAGGCAGATAATCCTTTCCTTCTTTTTTTTTGTTTTTTGCACTGGAACTTTCTAAGAATTGCCCAGTTTGTACTTTTGGGACATGGACTCTTTTTTTTCGAATCTAAACTTGATTCCAAAAGAGGGTGGTCAAAGAAAATAACACATGCTCAAAGGGGTGGCAAAGGATATAAAGTGTTTGGGTAGCGGAAAAAGGGCCTCCTAGCCTCGAGAATGCCAATCATGCTATCTTTTCGCGATCCCAGCATTGACGAACATGTCTGTCTTCTTGGTGTGTCGTGGTCACAAGACACTTTCCATCCCTTAATGTCAAACTTTCCAACAAACTTCAATTGATTCTTCCTCAAGCCCGATCTTCACAATGATTTGAAGGTGAATTTTACTCGAACTTGGTTCCAAAGTATTTCAACTTTTTTTTTATCCAATTCCAGATTAAATCAGTTTCTAAGATCTGGCCAAAATTTCCGCATGCATGTCATGTCATTAGAACTAGCGAGAAAAGAACTAGAAATAGAATGACACAGAAGGACAAACTGTATTTTATTGAGTAAGGATGGAAGGGTTTGACAACTAAACAAGCAACCTAAAATCCGAGTACAACCCTAAAATAACCCGGCTAATAGCAACAGAACAGACAAACAAGACTCATACAAACAGAATGGAGGGATAGAAGGGTTTGACTCAATAAAATAAATAAAATCTGGATCACGACCCTGAAATAACCCAGATAATAGAAAAATATCAAAACAAGATACCAAGATTCCTTCCAAGTGAGGAGGGAATGACTTTTCAATTGCTAGACTTGACATTTAGCCACAAATTTGCTCATCAGAATTAGCAGAGCCTTCTCCAATTTCAACATCATTAACTTCAGTCAGCAAGCTCCCGAGAGGATTCTCAAACTCCATGTCACCAGGCATCTTCCCCACAAAGTGTTCATCATGATGTGCAGGTAAAGGATTCTACGCGATATTCTGGGTGTCACTATCTTGGATCACAATCAGATTTTCCTGGATCATCCTTTCTATTTCTCTTTTCAAATCCCGACAGCTTTCAACATTGTGCCCCTGAGCATTGGAATAGTATTCACACTTTTTAGAAGGGTCAAAGCTTCTTGCACGGGGGTCCACATGATTTGGAGGAATAGGTGTAATCATGTCATGATACTTTAACTTCTCAAACAAGCTTGCATAGGACTCTCCTATGGGCGTAAAATTATCTTTCAACCTTCGTTACCCTTCATACCTCTGGCTTGGATGTGGGTTATAGGGCATCTGAAAATTTTGTGGAGGCTTCTGGAGATTTTGTGATGCTCGTGCTCACCTTCTGGAGTGTTTTGGTGGTTGGGCAACATACTGAGGCGGAACAACAGAGTGTTGTGGGTTCTGAGGGAGATAATACTGCTCAGCGGAGTCATGGAAAACTTGAGGAGGCTGCTTATACCTTCGAAATGTTCTCCTGGGACCTCTTCTCGACCCTGATGTCATCATGATTTCTTCAATCTTCTCATTTGTGTCGCTAAAATTATCAGACTCAACCCGGACAACCTGAGTTGCGGCTTTAAAAATTGCTTGACTTATAATTTTTCCTGTCTTAAGACCATTCTCTATCATTTCTCCCATTTTGATTGCTTCCGAGAAGGATTTGCCAACTGCGGACTGTCGCACCTCCTTTTTGCCGCGCCCGCGGGGCGCGTGGGGAGTTTTCTCCAATTAAAGGACAGTCGAAACGGGATTTGTTTGTTTGTTTCAGAGTCGCCACCTGGGAATTTTAAGGCATCCCAAGTCACCAATTTTAATCCCTGAATCGAGGAGAATATGACTCTGTTTATTATTCTGCGAACCAGAAATCCGGATAAGGAATTCTGTTAACCCGGGAGAAGGTGTTAGGCATTCCCGAGTTCCGTGGTTCTAGCACGGTCGCTCAATTGTTATATTTGGCTTGATTATTTTGATTTATTAAATACATTTTTATTGCATGATTTTATTGTTACCGCTTCTATTTAAATTGTTTATAATTAAAAACCCTTCTTCGAATCGAATCACGCGTACGTGTATTCGTTTTATATATTAATATTTTTTAACGTGAAAATCGTGTCACGCGTACGTATACACAATATAATAATTATTATTTATTTTTTTTTCGAAATTTTTTATTATATATAAAAAAGACTTAAGTTCGAAATTGTGCTAAAATAAAATTATGAACGTTCGTCGCTCTTGTATAATTAAATATTGAACCGCACATCTCGAGTTATATGAAATTAATATTGATATTCTCCGAAGAGCCCCTTTTTTTATTAAATGTTCGTTCGAAGTTGCGCGAACGCATAATCCGAATTGCTTTTAGAAATATAATCAGGTTACGCGAACGCATCCCTAATCACGCAAAAGATTCTTAATAGCAGTATAGATTTTCCATAAATGTTTATTGCATCTATCTATTTTAAATGTAAGAATCGTGGAGAAAATCCGATTGGGATGCCACCAAATTTCTTGACAAAGAATTCAAAATTTATTAGGCGTTGCTACAAGTCTTATTTTACGCGTATGAATTATATACCTCAAAACTGTTCAAATTTTAAAGAATTAATGATATGAAAAAGAAACAAACAACATGTAACTAAAAATACTACCATTTTTATCGTGGATACAACATTAACATATCCAAAAATTGAATCGCATATAAAACTGGAAAAAGAATTAATTTGATAAACAAATTAATAGTTTCTGCATAACTTTTATTGTTACATTTAATGCGAATTCTATTTCTACATATCCTTGACATAAAATGTTGCAATTCGTGCTTGTAAATCCCATATCCTTATCATATACTTGTTTTTAGTCCAAAGTTATAATTGTTTGGTTAATTTTGCTTACGAAGATTGGGTTTGAGATAAATAAACCAATTTTTATATTCTGCCTATGCGAATATTTGCAAACACTAACTCTATATTTTGTAAAGAATCATTGACATTATTTCATATATTAAAAGAAATGAGTTGATCGCGTTCCTAAAATAACTAAGCCATTTGTTATTAAGAAAGAGACTTAATCTACCAATTGATTTAATACTATATTAACCAACTAAAACAAAACTGAAACTTAAACTAATAAAATTTAAATGAGTAAGAAGACATCCTTATAATCAAACTTCATTTACTTGCCATGTTGAAACTTTTCATGACATGAATTTTCAGATATGTACCTGATATTGGAAGCAAAAGAAAATGATGATGAGAATCAGCAGCAATAATAACAGTACAATAGCAACAACTGCCCAGCAACAGTAACAACCCAGTAACAGACCAGTGGAGTAGTAATCCCAAAAACAAAAGCTTTAAGCTTTAAATAAAACAACAACCATTAATACTAATTTCTAACAAAGAAAGAAAGCAGTAGATTTTTTTTAGTTTTATTTTTATTTTGAAAACTTAAATATTTTTCGGAATTTTTTCTCTCTTCTATTCTCTGTCCGTTTTTTTCTCTCTCTATCTGTATTCTTGTTCTTCTTTTGACACATGCACTTGAATTTGTGCTGTGACCTCTTGTTGCAACCTTCTGCTTCCCGGTGCCGGGGAATTTTATTGTTTCCTGCTGGGGATTCCTATTGTAACCCTCTGTTTTATTGTTCTCTGACTTGATCTTGAAATGTATGCCTCTGTTATCTGGGCGGGCTCCCAACTTCAATACTTGAAAATTAAAGACTTGAAATGTATGCCTCTGTTATCTGGGCGGGCTCCCAAGTTCAATGCTTGAAAATTAAAGACTGAAATGTATGCCTCTGTTCTATGGGCGGGCTCCCAACTTTAACAACAAAAATGAATGCCATTCCTCTCTTCAGGCGGGCTCCTGACTTCAACAACAACTTTGAAAATAATTCGCCATTCCTCTCTTCAGGCGGGCTCCTGACTTCCACCAATACATCGCCATTCCTTTCTTTAGGTCGGCAAGATTTCAACAACTTTTTTTTAAAATGCCTTTCCTCTCTTCAGGCGGGCTCCTGACAACAACTTTGAAAATAATCGCCATTCCTCTCTTCAGGCGGGCTCCTGACTTCAAACCATACATCGCCATTCCTTTCTTTAGGTTGGCAAGATTTCAACAACTTTTTTTTTAAAAATGCCTTTCCTCTCTTCAGGCGGGCTCCTGACAACAACTTTGAAAATAATCGTCATTCCTTTCTTCAGGCGGGCTCCTGACTTCAAACCATACATCGCCATTCCTTTCTTTAGGTTGGCAAGATTTCAACAACTTTTAAAAACGCCTTTTCTCTCTTCAAGCGGGCTCCTGACTTCAAATCATACATCGCCATTCCTTTCTTTAGGTTGGCAAGACTTCAACAACTTTTGACAATGCCTTTCCTCTCTTCAGGCGGGCTCCTAACAACAACTTTGAAAATAATCGCCATTCCTCTCTTCAGGCGGGCTCCTGACTTCAAACCATACATCGCCATTCCTTTCTTTAGGTTGACAAGATTTCAACAACTTTTTTTTTAAAACGCCTTTCCTCTCTTCAGGCGGGCTCCTGACAACAACTTTGAAAATAATCGCCATTCCTCTCTTTAGGCGGGCTCCTGACTTCAAACAATACATCGCCATTCCTTTCTTTAGGTTGGCAAGATTTCAACAACTTTTAAAAATGCCTTTCCTCTCTTCAGGCGGGCTCCTGACAACAACTTTGAAAATAATCGCCATTCCTCTCTTCAGGCGGGCTCCTGACTTCAAACCATACATCGCCATTCCTTTCTTTAGGTTGGCAAGATTTCAACAACTTTTAAAAATGCCTTTCCTCTCTTCAGGCGGGCTCCTGACAACAACTTTGAAAATAATCGCCATTCCTCTCTTCAGGCGGGCTCCTGACTTCAAACCATACATCGCCATTCCTTTCTTTAGGTTGACAAGATTTCAACAACTTTTAAAAACGCCTTTCCTCTCTTCAGGCGGGCTCCTGACAACAACTTTGAAAATAATCGCCATTCCTCTCTTCAGGCGGGCTCCTGACTTCAAATCATACATCGCCATTCCTTTCTTTAGGTTGGCAAGATTTCAACAACTTTTTTTTTTTTAAAAATGCCTTTCCTCTCTTCAATTCTTCATCCTCATTCTCCAGGTGGACGCCTGATTTCTTCTTAAATTTTTTTTTCCATCCTCATTCTCCAGGTGGACGCCTGACTTTTTCTTTTCTTTTTCCTTCGCTCTGCTCTGGCGACTCTGCTGGGGATAATACCACCCAGAACCACTGGTTCAGGGTTTAAGAATTCGAGCTTAAAATAACTGTTATAGTTGGCTTTATTTATTATCTGATTTTTACATGATATATGCCTAATGTGCTAAATGATGCTTTTACCGCTTTAATATTATCTGAATTGTGTATATAAAACTACTACGAAACCCTTCTTCTATCTGAGTCATCTGAATTTATGGTGTACACGTGCGCGTGACCCACCTTTCTGTTAGAAGTCATACCAAATAAGACGAAGTTGGGACAAGCAACTAGGCCGGGCAGACTTTCGTGCTCCCGGTACGTTGCCCCCATTTCGGCTCAAGTTGTCCACTTGGGTGAGCCAGGGCTAGAACAATATGCCTCAGTTTTTTTTCACTTAGAATAACTCAGCTTCATGCCGGATCCCTAGTAGGAGAGATTGTTTGCATCACGTGCCTTTGACTTTGGAGGCTCAACACAGGGGTTGGGTCTGTCTAGGACAGGTGTACCAAAAAAAAATGACCATCCTGATGCATCTTACTTGCTGCTACTTGCGCATTTATTTGATCCGGATTTGTGTGTTGATTGACTTTTGAATATCAGGAATAATATTTTAAAATTGAAAAAAAGAAATAGCGGTTAGGGAATTGACTGTTTATTTTTGAAAAAAAAACCAATGCCCAAATACTGTCAAAATTCTGCCGAAATTTTGAGAAAATGAAAAAAAATGTTTTATTAGTTTGTTTTATTAAAAACAAAGAAAAATAGAAAAAAAGAGTCGTTGTTCTGTCTTATTTTTTTTTAATAAATAAAAAATATAAAAAGGAAAATAGTTTGTCTTCCCCTGAAAATGACAATGAAAAAGAGTATTACTTTTAAAATAGTTTTATTTATTTGTTTCTGAAAAATTCAAAATGAAAATAAAAAGAGTCGCGTTGAAAGTGGTTTTATTATTTGTTGCAAATATATATTGAAAGTGGTTTTATTATTTGTTGCAAATATATATATATATAAATCCAAAAAGTTTCTCTTTATTTCCAAAAATGTATATATATCTTTATTTGTTGCAAAAATATTTGTCCTGCCAAAAAGTCTAGAAAAAGTTTTTTTAGACTCCCAATTTTCAAAACAAAACATCCAAAAATATTTTCCATTATTGACTTCTTTAGAAAGTCTTTTTAATTATAAAAAAAAATATATTATAAAATAAAACAAATTCGAAAATATTTTCCTTCTTCTTTAAAAATTGAAAAGAAAATTCAAAATTCAAGAAATATTTTTTTTAGAAAGCATTTCTTTTATTAAAGGTAAAATTCCAAAAAAAAAAATTTGTTTTCATTTCTATTTAGAATAAAAAAAAACAAATGAAAATTCAGAAAAAATATCTTAGAAGTCTTTCTTTTAAAAAAGAAAATCAAAAAAAAAAAAAACTTCCTTTCTTCTTTTAAAGTAGTTCTTTCACAAATTCAAAAAAAAAGAAGTTAGTTCATTTACTTATTCTTGATCAGCCCGAACTACGCGGGTTTGATTCTCACTGGATGTGAGATACGTAGGCAACCCTCATCGGGTCCAACCCCTTTTTTGCTAAAATAGCCAAAAACCAATAAATAAATAAAAAACGTGTCAAAATTTTAATTTTGTCATAAATAAGTCGGGCAGTGTCCAGCCTCCCCTTTTGCTAAAAAAAAAATAGCCAAAAAAAATATGTCTAATTTTAATTTTGTCATAAAGAAATCGGGTGACGCTGTTTTATCAAGACATAGCCGAATGTTCCCGAAAAGGACGCCGGAAGGTTGACTTTGCATAAACAGCCACTTTTTGGGTCATGTGTAGGATTTTGGTCCAGTTGACCCACACGGCCTTAAAAAAAAATCTTCATCCCCGAGGCACTGAAGGGTCGTGTTTGCAACACCTGGTTTTTATTGTAATTTGAAAAAAAAAACAAAGAGTCAGCGGTCAGGTGAATACCATTTGAATTTTTTTTAGTCAAAAATAAGTCAAGCCAGCTTCGGCCGCGTCTTAAACCGTTCTTGCCGAAATAGCCTTAGAATATCTTTCAGTTGTCGAAAGGCTATTTTCGTAAAAGAACGAACAAGTCTGTAAAGTGTCATAAAATAATCCTCTCCGGCCTCAAAATTTGGAAGGGGCCACGTTTGCAAAAATAACCGTTCGGTTGCATTTGTCAAACGGAGAAAGGAAGCTGGCCGTTTGTTTTGAATTTTGTAAATCTTTTAATTAAAATATGTGGGTTGTTTGATTTTCGAGTTTGTAGGTCATCTTCAAACCTTTGAAACCCAGTTTATTTTAATATGAAAATCGAAAAAATGATTAGTATTGTTCATCTTTTATTGGTCCGAACTACGCAAGGTCTGATTCATGCGGGGTCATGATACGTAGGCAATCTCTATAAGATTCGACCACCACTGAAAAGAAAAAAAAAAGGAAGAAAGAAAAATAAAAGAAAGCGCAAGTGCATCGCATTTCTGATAGAACAGTTTAACTGCTTAGGTGCATTGCATCTCTAATATATGATTATCTGTCAAATGCCATAACACTAACATGATGGCTTCCCTTTGCTGTGTTCATATATAGAAAAGTGGTTGGTTGTGGTAACTCCTCCCCGCAAATCAAATGACACAGAACCTCAGAACAGGATGGGTCGGTACTGATGACCGACAACAATTGGTCGAACAGAACAACGGGTTGGTAGAAGAAGTGAAAATGCTGAGACAACATGTGGCAGACATGTATCAAGCATGGATAACTGGGAAAGCACCACCCCCACCACAGCCAAGCTTTTCAAACTCTGGCATTACCCATCCCCCATACTCTCCATCCCAACCCACTTATGACAGCTTTCCTAGCTACCCGAGTAGCTCCATCACTCGTCCACGCTACTCCCCTCCCCAATGCTACTTCTCTCCATGAGGTTCCCAAAGATGGGCTTCACTTTCCAAATACCCAGCTCCACAGAAGGCCTATCCACCCTCACAAGCCTACCGGAAGCCCCCTGGATCAGGTTTCCGGCCCAATCAAGCATTTAGGAACGAAAGGTTGCTGAAACGAGGAAAGGCTCTCACCCCTATCGGAGTATCTTATGCAAGTCTGTTTGAAAGGCTAAAGCATGCTAGCTTGATTGAGCCGCTCCCCGCATATACTCCAGATCCACATGCAAGAAACTTTGATCCGGCAGCGCAATGCGCGTACCACTCCAATGTCATAGGGCACAACATTGAGAGTTGTCGTAATTTGAAAAGGGAAGTAGAGAAAATGATCCAAGAAGGGCGGATTGTGATCGATAACAGTAACATGGAGCACTCGAACCCTATCGAGAACTTGTTGACGGAGGTTGATGATATGGAAGCTGATAATGGTCTTGGCAATACTAATGCAAAGCTTAGTGGCTAAGATGCCAATTTTGATAAAATGGGAGGACGCTCCGTTCCTTGGTTAGCAAGAGAGAAGCTGTTGGTGGTTATTTTGTTGTCATTTCTGTTATCCGGATTATTCTTAGGGTTGTAATGCGAATATTGTCTTGTGTCAAACCTTCTTATCTTTCCATGTTTGTCGTATCAGTTTGTTTAAGTCTCGTTGATATTGTGTTAAGATTTTATTCTGGTTATTTTGTTTGTTTTTTCTAACCATTTCGCCGGAAGTTTAATACAAAAGCCGGTCTTTTATTATTTCCAGTCATCTTTTTATTTAGTCCTTTTGTCATTTTCATTCAATGCCGATTCTAGGGACATGACATGCGCACACAGTTTGGGCCTAGTCTATAAAGATAATCATAAAACCCTGGGAAGGTGATCAGAGCATTTAAAGGAAATAAGAACGGTTTGAGATTATTTGAAGCCCGAGTCATGTGGAACTGGGGCAAGTAAAACATAAAGAAAATCGTTAAATGCAAGATTCGCCAAATTGACATGAGGGTCGTGCATGAGAGTGAGAGTGTCGCCCAGCAGTGCTTTAGAAAGGACAAATGAAAAGTAAGTGTTTAACATAATTGTCAAGGCCAGCACCGTCGGAAGAGACTATAAATCTATGTTCAATTGTGTTGTTTGCACTTGGCATGTTTTGAAGACTGGAATGACGAAGGCATTTTGTTCTGCTACCTAAACACTTTATCCTTCGTTACCCCTTTTGAGCCTTATTTATTTTCTTTCATACCCCTCGTTCGGAATCAATAGCAACGACTAGGAAATACGAGCCTGGAAGGTAAAGAAAAAATCAAAAAAAAAACGAAAAAGAAAAAGAAAAATGAAAAAAAAAACAAACAAAAGAAAGTCAAATGAAAGGAATTGGGAACTACGTTTGACCTGATTCCTCAAAGAGGATACGTAGGCGCTTCACGGCTCGGTCATAGGGTGCATAGTGTGCATAATGTGCATGATGTGCATAGTGTAACAAAAAAAAAATTAAAAAAAATATAATAATAAATAATCCCCAAGCAAGAAACTGGGGCAAGGGTTGCGCTTGTTGTAAACAAATATGATTTCGAAGGTTGTAATTTTGAACCCCAAATTTTATTTTTATTTTTTTTAGCCTTTAATACCCTTTATTTCTAGCCTATCCAAAACCCACATTACGGTCCAAAGAAAGACCTTCTGATCAGTCTGCAAAAGATGCCAAGTCAGACAAATGAGAATCTTACCGACGAACATAACATTCTGTTCCACAGCAGAAAGAACTCTAATCTCCAGCAGAGAGAATCATACCGGCAACACTCCAAATCCCCAGCTGGAAAGTGATATAAATGAGAGAGTCTTATCGGTGAAAATCTTCACGGACACCATAAGGCGATGAAAGCTGAGAGAAAAACCCAAAATGAGAGAGGCTTGATAGTGAAAACCCTTCGGGCACTACAAGTCGAATAAGATTGGGAATCAGATGGGGGATAGTCAAGGGAAGACCTTGAAAGACGATTGATGACGAAGGATAGGCCACATATGCATGTCATGACCATTAGAGTCAGTGTTTTCATTTGATAGGTTTTTATTTATAGTTTCTTTTGTTAAAGAGTCATTTTTTCCTTTGTCTTTTATTCTGTTCCCTTTTATCTTTTCCTTTCATAGAAATTTCCCCAGTAGAGTCTGTTTGGTCAAGACCAGTGGGAAATGACTTCAAAGTAGACCATCAGCTTTCCAAGATAAGATCTGACTAGTACATCCAAGTGATATAGTCAGGAAGGAACAAGCGTGAGGCCAGTGTCAAGAAAGATATCCCCAGCAAAAGGATTGACGAGTGTCAAGAGGGATATCCTTGCCGAAATCAAAGGTTATTAAACCTCAAGACCAGAGCCTGTGGACAAAACAAGAAAAACAATAAGCATGATTTGGGAAATTCATGCGAGACTAAAAGGTCGGGAAAATGCAAGTTTTCGAGCCATGCCACGAAAGAAGAGGGATATCCCCAGTAGAAAAGGATTATCCCCAGCAAATAATATCATCCCCAACAAGTTGTGGAACGCAGAGTAAGGAAGGGAAAACCATCCCAGTGGGAGTATCACAACCAACCACCGCGTTTTAAACTAACAAATTTTGTTTAAATTGAAACAGGTAAAGGAAGTGGCATTGATGACAGAAATGCAGGTCATAAGGGAGACTGTCAAACTGGGGCAGAAAATTTTCCTTTCATTTGGAAAATTTTCTGGAAGTCAGATACCCATTCAGGGTAAAATGAATATAGCACCAGTCTCGAGGGAAGTGGTCTTTGAACCAGTTTTACCCCCAGCATAACAAGTTTTAATAAAAGAGGTTGTTCCCCAGTAGACAGAACAAAGGGATGACATTTGTGCTCAGAAAAGCAAAAAACCATTATCATCCTCAGCAGCTTCCAGAAGAATGAGGCATCGATTTGAAGGGATAAAATTCCCCAGCAGCATTATCCTCAACAACGTTATCCCAAGAAGATAACACTTTTATCCCTAGCAATGTTGAGCGAAAATAAATTCTGAAAAAAAAAAATTGAATTTGAAGGAGGGGAAGAAAGGAGACTCCCACAGTGGTATTATCCCCAGCAAGCAAGAACAAAGCAGAGCGAAGGAAAAAGAAAAGAAAAAGTCAGGCGTCCACCTGGAGAATGAGGATGAATAAAAAAAAAAAAAATTTAAGAAGAAATCAGGCGTCCACCTGGAGAATGAGGATGAAGAATTGAAGAGAGGAAAGGCATTCTAAAAAAAAAAGTTGTTGAAATCTTGCCAACCTAAAGAAAGGAATGGCGATGTATGATTTGAAGTCAGGAGCCCGCCTGAAGAGAGGAATGGCGATTATTTTCAAAGTTGTTGTCAGGAGCCCGCCTGAAGAGAGGAAAGGCGTTTTAAAAAAAAAGTTTTTGAAATCTTGCCAACCTAAAGAAAGGAATGGCGATGTATGGTTTGAAGTCAGGAGCCCGCCTGAAGAGAGGAATGGCGATTATTTTCAAAGTTGTTGTCAGGAGCCCGCCTGAAGAGAGGAAAGGCATTGTCAAAAGTTGTTGAAGTCTTGCCAACCTAAAGAAAGGAATGGCGATGTATGATTTGAAGTCAGGAGCCCGCCTGAAGAGAGGAATGGCGATTATTTTCAAAGTTGTTGTCAGGAGCCCGCCTGAAGAGAGGAAAGGCATTTTTAAAAGTTGTTGAAATCTTGCCAACCTAAAGAAAGGAATGGCGATGTATTGTTTGAAGTCAGGAGCCCGCCTGAAGAGAGGAATGGCGATTATTTTCAAAGTTGTTGTCAGGAGCCCGCCTGAAGAGAGGAAAGGCGTTTTAAAAAAAAGTTTTTGAAATCTTGCCAACCTAAAGAAAGGAATGGCGATGTATGGTTTGAAGTCAGGAGCCCGCCTGAAGAGAGGAATGGCGATTATTTTCAAAGTTGTTGTCAGGAGCCCGCCTGAAGAGAGGAAAGGCATTGTCAAAAGTTGTTGAAGTCTTGCCAACCTAAAGAAAGGAATGGCGATGTATGATTTGAAGTCAGGAGCCCGCCTGAAGAGAGGAAAGGCGTTTTTAAAAGTTGTTGAAATCTTGCCAACCTAAAGAAAGGAATGGCGATGTATGGTTTGAAGTCAGGAGCCCGCCTGAAGAAAGGAATGGCGATTATTTTCAAAGTTATTGTCAGGAGCCCGCCTGAAGAGAGGAAAGGCATTTTTTTAAAAAAAAAGTTGTTGAAATCTTGCCAACCTAAAGAAAGGAATGGCGATAAGTCAGGAGCCCGCCTGAAGAGAGGAATGGCGATTATTTTCAAAGTTGTTGTCAGGCACCCGCCTGAAGAGAGGAAAGGCATTTTAAAAAAAAGTTGTTGAAATCTTGCCGACCTAAAGAAAGGAATGGCGATGTATTGGTGGAAGTCAGGAGCCCGCCTGAAGAGAGGAATGGCGAATTATTTTCAAAGTTGTTGTTGAAGTTAGGAGCCCGCCTGAAGAGAGGAATGACATTCATTTTTGTTGTTAAAGTTGGGAGCCCGCCCATAGAACAGAGGCATACATTTCAGTCTTTATTTTTCAAGCATTGAACTTGGGAGCCCGCCCAGATAACAGAGGCATACATTACAAGTCTTTAATTTTCAAGTATTGAAGTTGGGAGCCCGCCCAGATAACAGAGGCATACATTTCAAGATCAAGTCAGAGAACAATAAAACAGAGGGTTACAATAGGAATCCCCAGCAGGAAACAATAAAATTCCCCGGCACCGGGAAGCAGAAGGTTGCAACAAGAGGTCACAGCACAAATTCAAGTGCATGTGTCAAAAGAAGAACAAGAATACAGATAGAGAGAAAAAAAAACGGACAGAGAATAGAAGAGAGAAAAAATTCCGAAAAATATTTAAGTTTTCAAAATAAAAATAAAACTAAAAAAAAATCTACTGCTTTCTTTCTTTGTTAGAAATTAGTATTAATGATTGTTGTTTTATTTAAAGCTTAAAGCTTTTGTTTTTGGGATTACTACTCCACTGGTCTGTTACTGGGTTGTTACTGTTGCTGGGCAGTTGTTGCTATTGTACTGTCATTATTGCTGCTGATTCTCATCATCATTTTCTTTTGCTTCCAATATCACGTACATATCTGAAAATTCATGTCATGAAAAGTTTCAACATGGCAAGTAAATGAAGTTTGATTATAAGGATGTCTTCTTACTCATTTAAATTTTATTAGTTTAAGTTTCAGTTTTGTTTTAGTTGGTTAATATAGTATTAAATCAATTGGTAGATTAAGTCTCTTTCTTAATAACAAATGGCTTAGTTATTTTAGGAACGCGATCAACTCATTTCTTTTAATATATGAAATAATGTCAATGATTCTTTACAAAATATAGAGTTAGTGTTTGCAAATATTCGCATAGGCAGAATATAAGAATTGGTTTATTTATCTCAAACCCAATCTTCGTAAGCAAAATTAACCAAACAATTATAACTTTGGACTAAAAACAAGTATATGATAAGGATATGGGATTTACAAGCACGAATTGCAACATTTTATGTCAAGGATATGTAGAAATAGAATTCGCATTAAATGTAACAATAAAAGTTCTGCAGAAACTATTAATTTGTTTATCAAATTAATTCTTTTTCCAGTTTTATATGCGATTCAATTTTTGGATATGTTAATGATGTATCCACGATAAAAATGGTAGTATTTTTAGTTACATGTTGTTTGTTTCTTTTTCATATCATTAATTCTTTAAAATTTGAACAGTTTTGAGGTATATAATTCATACGCGTAAAATAAGACTTGTAGCAACGCCTAATAAATTTTGAATTCTTTGTCAAGAAATTTGGTGGCATCCCAATCGGATTTTCTCCACGATTCTTACATTTAAAATAGATAGATGCAATAAACATTTATGGAAAATCTATACTGCTATTAAGAATCTTTTGCGTGATTAGGGATGCGTTCGCGTAACCTGATTATATTTCTAAAAGCAATTCGGATTATGCGTTCGCGCAACTTCGAACGAACATTTAATAAAAAAAGGGGCTCTTCGGAGAATATCAATATTAATTTCATATAACTCGAGATGTGCGGTTCAATATTTAATTATATAAGAGCGACGAACGTTCATAATTTTATTTTAGCACAATTTCGAACTTAAGTCTTTTTTTTATATAATAAAAAATTTCGAAAAAAAAAATAAATAATAATTATTATATTGTGTATACGTACGCGTGACACGATTTTCACGTTAAAAAATATTAATATATAAAACGAATACACGTACGCGTGATTCGATTCGAAGAAGGGTTTTTAATTATAAACAATTTAAATAGAAGCGGTAACAATAAAATCATGCAATAAAAATGTATTTAATAAATCAAAATAATCAAGCCAAATATAACAATTGAGCGACCGTGCTAGAACCACGGAACTCGGGAATGCCTAACACCTTCTCCCGGGTTAACAGAATTCCTTATCCGGATTTCTGGTTCGCAGAATAATAAACAGAGTCATATTCTCCTCGATTCAGGGATTAAAATTGGTGACTTGGGACGCCTTAAAATTCCCAGGTGGCGACTCTGAAACAAACAAACAAATCCCGTTTCGACTGTCCTTTAATTGGAGAAAACTACCCACGCGCCCCGCGGGCACGGCAAAAAGGAGGTGCGACACGGACATCATGTTTTGAAAGTAATCTGGCTCTTGCGCTTGAAGGAAGACAATTATTAGCTCGTGGTCATCCATGGGTGGCTTAACTCGAGCTGCTTGCTCTCTCCACTTAATGGCATATTTCCTGAAACTTTCACTTGGTTTCTTCTTCAGGTTTGAAAGGGAAATGCGGTCTGGGGCAATGTCGAGGCTGTATTGGAACTGTTTGACAAAGGCCTGTGCCATGTCATCCCAAACATACCAGCGAGACGTGTCTTGATCCATAAACCATTCGGAGGCTACTCCCGTAAGGCTTTCTACAAAATAAGCCATCACCAATTCTTCATTTCTTCCCGCACCTCTCAGTTGATTGCAATACCTTTTCAGGTGGGATATGAGATCTCCATGTCCATCGTACTTTTCAAATTTGGGAGTCTTGAAACCAGACGGCAAGTGGACATCAGGGAATATACATAGATCTTTGAAGGCAACACTCTTTTGACCTGCCAACCCTTGCCTGTTTTTCAACCATTGTTCTAAGCTTTTCACTCTTCGGGTCATTTCTTCCTGTACCATCTTTCGGGCAGGCTCTTCAATCTTTGCAGGAAGATCAAATGAGTACGAGTGGTACTCAGGAGAGTGGTACTGCTCTTGTTGTGTCATAAATTATGACTCATGACGAGGCTGCTCTTGATAACTGGCCCATGCTTGACACACTTCGGTCATTTGCTGTTTCAGTATTCTGTTTTTCTCCGGCAGAGTAGACTCTTGTTGAACCCTCTGACCCTGAGTCTCTTGAGCACTTGTAATAACTTCGTTGTCAGTTATCATTTTCCTTAGATATTGTGTTTCCATCTTACCACAAACCGACCACCTCAACTTTCTTCACAATTCAACACAAAACATGTTAGAATGGACTCAGTCGGTCCTTATTACTGTCAATATTTTTTTTTTGTTTCTGTATTTTTTTTTCACTTCTTTTTAATGGTGATCGAACCTGATGTGGGTTGTCTACGTATCATGTGGGAACATGAATCAGATCTTGCGTAGTTCGGGAAGATCTGGAATAAAGTAAATAAACCAACTTTTTTTTTTTGGATTTTGAACTTTTCGAAAGAAAGACATATAAAGAAGAAAGAAAGTATTTTTTTGGATTTTGATTTTTCTTTAGCATTTTTGCAAAGAAGGACTTCTAAAAAAGAAAGATTTTTTTTCTTGAATTTTCTTTTCCTGGAATTTTGAAAGAAAAACTTTTAAAGAAGAAAGAAAATATTTTTGGAATTTTATTTTGAATTTATGAAAGAAATGCTTCTAAAAAATATTTCCGAATTTTGAATTTTATTTTCAATTTTCGTAAGAAGAATGAAAATATTTTTGTATTTTTGATTGTGAGAAGCAACTAAAAGAAAATATTTTTTTTGTTTGTATTTTTAAAAGTTGGTGTCGCAAAGAAAAACTTTGCTAAAGAAGGAAGTAAAAGAATTTTTTTAATTTTTATTTTTTTTGAAAATTGGGGGCCGGAACCGATGAGGTTTGCCTACGTATCTCACATCCGGTGAGAATCAGACCCGCGTAGTTCGCCCAACATAAACTAAACTTATAAACCAGACTCCTTTCTTTTGTTTTTCAAATAAATCAACCTAAAAAGACAATTTTTTTTTCATTTTTTCAAAATTTCGGCAGGGTTTTGACACTACTTGGACATTGGTTTTATTTTTCTAAAAATAAGTAGTTATCTCCCTACACTGCTATTTTTTTTCTCTTTTTCACAATTTTTCAAAAATCCCGATTTCAGAAGCCGGTCAGTATGCAGATCTGAAGCAAATAAATGTGCAAAACAAACAGGATGCAGCAGGATGGTCTTTTTTCATTTCAGGTTGCTTGTCCTAGACGGACTCAACCCCTGTGTTGAGTCCCCTAAGTCAAATGCAACATGATGCAAATAAACGTTCCTACTAGGGATCCGACATGAAGTCAAGTTATTCTAGGTTCAACCTGGGTATATGTTCTAGACAGTGTACCCGAGCGGACAACTCGAGTTGAGGAAGGAGCTCCTTTCCGGGAACCAAAAGGCCAGCCGACTTAGAAACTTTCCGAGCCTCTTTTATTTCAGGGTATGACACTAACAGAATAGGGAGTCTGAACCAGTAAGCACATCCCCGGAGGTGAGAAGAGAAGGTTTCGGCACAGTTTATATGTACAGTTCAAATAATATCAAAGCGGTAAAAAGCATCATTTTGCACATTTAAGCTCAATCACACGATAAAGCCAAATACAACAATTATTCTAAGCTCGAATTTCTAACCCTGAACCAGTGGTTCTGGGTTAAGTCCCCAGCAGAGTCGCCAGAGCTGTCACACCTTCTTTTTCACCCGCGCCGCCTCAAGGGACGTGAAAGAGAGTTTTTCCAATTAAAGGACAACCGAAATAAGATTTGTTATTAAATTCAGAGTCGCCACTTGGGAGATTTATGGTATCCCAAGTCACCGGTTTTAATCACAAATTGAGGAAAAGATTGACTCTGTATTACAGTCCGCAAACCAAAAATCCGGATAAGGAATTCTGTTAACCCGGGAGAAGGTGTTAGGCATTCCCGAGTTCCGTGGTTCTAGCACGGTCGCTCAACTGTCGTATTTAGCTTAATTATCTGATTTTATACAATTATGAACTTATGTGCAAACTTTACACTCTTTACCGCTTTTATTATTATTGTTATTATTATTTTAACAGAGAATTACAACATTGTGAAAAACATATCTCGAACCACGTCACATCAATGTACCCCTGGTTATCGACACATTTCGACTCTGTTGAGATTTGGATTTGGGTCACATAAATGTGCACCCGAGTTTAAGAAAGTAAATTGTTAAAGGCGCGCCTAAAGCGACTAGCGTAACATTATTTGGGTAAGGCCGTGAAATTTGCTAAACGACCGATCCTGAAGTCTATACAATTATTAACCAATTATTGAGGGCCCCGCAACTTGTGCGTTTTATTGGGCGAGGCTCATCTCGTTTATTTTAAACGGATAATCCTAAAGTGCCTACATTTTTTCTATTAAATTTGTTTCTAAAAATGAAAGAGAAAAGGTCCTAATTTATTTACATGCTTACGAGTTGTTATAGACGGGTTCTTTACTTAATTTGTTAAATCAGAATATAAACACAATATGGACAGCCCGTTGGCCAACGTGGGCCCAAGTTCACCGCATGTAGTATTAAGCGTGACTTGGGCCGTCTTATTTTAATATTGGGCCTAGTTAATTATTTCTACACATGTTCACAATTTTTGCACTTATAGAGATATAAGATGATAGTATCTAACTAAGCAAGTTACATGCAAGTTTTAGAAAGAGCAATTAATTGGAATGAAGTACCTTAAGGGTCTAGTTTTAATCCTAAATTCAAACAATTGATTGTTGGAGCTAGATTGCCATGATATTAAAACAGTCTACTGACTTGGTTTTATTTAACATGCATTTGAACTTATACTACCTAATAACCAAACTAAAACAACGGGACATTATTGACTACATTATTATAACACTGTTACAGAAATGACAGAAATTGTTTTACAAAAAAAAGTAGTGTATAGAATGTCCTAAGTATAGTCAGTAACAAAATTAAATCAAATTAAAACTTCAACTCTTTATTTGTATTTATGCTTCATGTTTCAGCTTACAGTAACCAGCGTATTAGTTGTGTACCTGATATTGGAAGCAAAAGAAGAGGAAGATCAGCGGAAATGCAGTAGCATACAACAACACCAACACCCCACAACCAGTAACAACCAGCAACGAGAAACTAGTGACAGATTTTAAAATCAAGCCAAAAAACCAGCAATAACCAGTGAATTAGTAGCAAATAACCAACCAAACTCAAGGAACAAACCAAATGAAAATCTAGAAACACCAACAACCATTAACGGGCAGAAATAAAGTAAACCTTTTATAGATTGAAAGACCAGTTAATGTTTAACCCTTAAATTCTGACTCCGTATATCCAGTGTATTCAGAGTGTATATCGGGTGTATACTACTCTCTCTTTAGATTTCCAGAATGCTTTTTCTGTTCCGAAAAATCCTCAAATCTCTCTTAATGTTCAGAAAATTCCATTCTCTCTTAATGTTCAAAAAATCCCCCCATTTTCTCTTAATATTCAGAAAAATTCCCTCCCCGTAACTTGTGTCCAGCTCTTTCTCTTTATAGCCAAACTTGCAGCACCTAAATTAAATCCCACCATCTTCTACCCATCCCCCTTTTGAATTCACTACTTAATGTTTTATCCCCCACTATATTAAACAAATATATTAATTCCCACTAACACATATCTTTACTTTATTTAATTCCCTTATTCCCCACTATATTAAACAAGTGTATTAGTTCCCACTACCAAATGTCTTGTCCCCCACTATATTAAATAATGCATTATTGCCCATTACCACATGTCTTGTCCCCTACCATATATTAAAAAATGTATTAATTTAATATTATTAGTACTTAGTGGACAGAACACTCAAATTAATCATTTTTTAAAACTTAAAATCCCGAAATGCCCCTGAAACTACTGAAATTACCATTCTACCCCTGAAAATACTGTAATTTACCATTCTACCCTCATCCCTTTCAATCTGTACCCAAAAACCATATCAGCTATAACCAATTCACCTAATCAACGATCCAATTAACAAACAAATTCTTAATAAGCAAACTCGCCAAACAAACTCCTAATCGACAACATTCATGAATTAACAACAGAGTCACATTCATATCAACAAACTTATCAGGACAAACAAGTAGATTTAAATCACTAAACTCAACATCAGTTGAACTCAAACTAAATCAAACAACATCATAACCAAGATGAATGATTCATACTAAATCAAAAACTAAAGACCAACACATAAACACTCACATTAAATCACTTGATGAAAAACTAACGAACTTCAAATAAAAAAAATGAACATGAATTAAATCCAATAATATTATAACAAAGATGAATGATTCAAACCAAATCACTCGTCATTCGACATTAAATCACTTGATGAAAAACTAACGAACTTCAAACAAAATGAACACGAATTATCTTTAATACAAACAAAGACGTGGGTTCGAATTCAAACCAACCCATCGGAACACAAACACAATCATAGAAAGAAGAAAAAGAGCGGAAGATGAATTCACTGAACGAAAACTAAAAGAAAAGAGAACGGAAACCTACTAGTTTGAAGTCCGGGTTCGAACGGAACCTCGACGAACTTGAACAAACATCACTGTTTTCAACCCATTTTCGTTTTTGACGCAGTGACGATCGAGTTCATGGGTTTGTGGTCGTTCATGGATGAATCTGGACGACGAAGAAGGTGAAGCAGAAAGGGGGTCGATGGACTGCCTCACGTCACTGAAAAGTGGTCAACGAGGAGGTCGACGGACTGGTTGAGCTTGACGAAGAAGACGAAAACGAAGAAACAACAACCATGGTTGCTGGTCATTCATAGTGGAGCTGGGGTGGTGACGACGAGATGGCAGCTGAAGACGAAGCAGCAGCCATGGTGGCTGACTGGAGCTCGACGGACTATGAGGAGCTGGAGGTCGACGCAGCGGAGATGAAGAAGAAGAAGCAGCAGGTGAAGCTGGCTGGAGCTCGACGGGTTGTTTGAGCTTGATGAAGAAGATGAAGACGGGGCAGCTGCTGCGTCAATGGCGACAGAGTAAATGGTGGTGAGGGAGCAGCCATGGATGGCGTAAGGGGGAGCAGAAGCAGCGAGGGCAGCCATGGGATGAGGGTTTGTTTGGGGGAAGGAGAAGAAGAGGGGGAGGGGTGTTTTTTAGGTTTTTTAGGTTAGGGTTTTTCAAAAAATGAAAAATGGAAGAAAGGGGTGTTTGTTTGGGTTATGGGGCGGACCGGGTCGGATTGACCCGGTAGGGGTTTGGTTAAGGGGTTATCTGGTTTTGGGCTTGGTTGATTTAAATTAAAAGGTGGCCCAATCTGATTTTCTTCTTATTTCCAATGCTTCTTTTTTCTTCTTTTATTTTTCTTAAACTAAAACTAAATTTTAAAAATCCTAAATTATCCTATAGAACTAAATTAATTTATAAAAGTGCAAATTAATTCTTAATAACAATTAACACACAATTAAATAACAATTACGATAAAATCACACAATTTGGACATTAAATGCTAAAGATGCAACATACATTATTATTTATGATTTTTTGTTCTTGTAAAATAAACTTGATTGCTACTAATTGTAGAATTAAATCCTAAATGCAAATGCGACATATTTTTGTATTTTTTTTTATTAATTTAACAAATAAACATGCACGGACATATTCAAATAATTATCCAAAAATGCCACGAAAATTCTCAAAATTGCACACAAAGGAAAATTGTTTTATTTTGAATTTTTGGGAGTAATTCTCACATAGGGCAAAAATCACGTGCTTACACATAGTATAGCGTAAGTATATATATTATATATATATAAGCTATATTCGATAATATATTATATATATAAGCTGTATTCGATATAGTATTACCTAATACACTTATACTTAGTGCATAGTATAGCGTAAGTACATATATTATATATATAAGCTGTATTCGATACAGTATTACCTAATACACTTATACTTAGTGCATAGTATAGCGTAAATACATATATTATATATATAAGCTGTATTCGATATAGTATTACCTAATACACTTATACTTAGTGCATAGTATAGCGTAAGTACATATATTATATATATAAGCTGTATTCGATATAGTATTACCTAATACACTTATACTTAGTGCATAGTATAGCGTAAGTACATATATTATATATATAAGCTGTATTCGATACAGTATTACCTAATACACTTATACTTAGTGCATAGTATAGCGTAAGTACATATATTATATATATAAGCTGTATTCGATACAGTATTACCTAATACACTTATACTTAGTGCATAGTATAGCGTAAGTACATATATTATATATATAAGCTGTATTCGATACAGTATTACCTAATACACTTATACTTAGTGCATAGTATAGCGTAAGTACATATATTATATATATAAGTTGTATTTGATACAGTATTACCCTAATACACTTATACTTAGTGCATAGTATAGCGTAAGTACATATATTATATATATAAGCTATATTCGATACAGTATTACCTAATACACTTATACTTAGTGCATAGTATAGCGTAAGTACATATATTATATATATATAAGCTATATTCGATACAGTATTACCTAATACACTTATACTTAGTGCATAGTATAGCGTAAGTACATATATTATATATATAAGCTATATTCGATACAGTATTACCTAATACACTTATACTTAGTGCATAGTATAGCGTAAGTACATAGTACATATATTATATATATAAGCTGTATTCGATACAGTATTACCTAATACACTTATACTTAGTGCATAGTATAGCGTAAATACATATATTATATATATATATATATAAGCTGTATTCGATATAGTATTACCTAATACACTTATACTTAGTGCATAGTATAGCGTAAGTACATATATTATATATATAAGTTGTATTCGATACAGTATTACCTAATACACTTATACTTAGTGCATAGTATAGCGTAAGTACATATATTATATATATAAGCTGTATTCGATACAGTATTACCTAATACACTTATACTTAGTGCATAGTATAGCGTAAATACATATATTATATATATATAAGCTGTATATATATATATATATATATATATATATAAAAGCTGTATTCGATACAGTATTACCTAATACACTTATACTTAGTGCATAGTATAGCGTAAGTACATATATTATATATATATATATATATATATAAGTTGTATTCGATACAGTATTACCTAATACACTTATACTTAGTGCATAGTATAGCGTAAATACATATATATATATATATATATATATAAAAGCTATATTCGATACAGTATTACCTAATACACTTATACTTAGTGCATAGTATAGCGTAAGTACATATATTATATATATAAACTATATTCGATACAGTATTACCTAATACACTTATACTTAGTGCATAGTATATAGCGTAAGTATATATATATATTATATACATAGACACACACGCCCGCTTCGTAGTACTATTCATCCCTTGTTTTACAAAAGGATTAACGACTTACATTTATATTATTTACATAGTAAATACAAAAGTGATTTTTAATTTTGACCATATAGAGACCAACTTTGGTCACTAACTGTAAATGAATTTAATTTAGCGTCCAAAGTTGGTCACTAACAGTACATGAATTTAATTTAGCGACCAAATTTGATCACTAAATTTTAATCAGATTTATTTATATTTTATATAATATTTAAATTAATAATAAAAATTGTTAAACGTTATAACTGGGTCCCACATTGGCGACCAACTTTGGTCGCTAGCTTTTGAATTATATTTATTTATATTTTAATTTTTTTTAAATAAATATATATTTATTAAAATTTTATAACTGGGTCCCATGTTAGCGACCAATGTTGGTCGCTATCAACTTATCCTTCAATTAGCGACCAACGTTGGTCGCAAGTTTTAAATTATATATATTTATATTTTATAAGTTTTATAAAATAATAATAAAATTATTAACAAATTTAATGTGGGTCCCACTTAATATTGGTCGCTTATCTCAGTATATATTTGACCAAGCAAGTCTGACAAGTCCAGTCAATAATTTGACTAAATTTGCAGCCAAATAGCGACCAACTTTGGTCGCTAAAGTATTTCAAATATTTTTTTATTATTTTCGGCAGTTTGACGACCAACTTTGGTCGCTTTTCTTGATAGACCAAATTTGGTCGCTAATTTTTGGTCGCTTTTTACAGGAATTCTAGTAGTGTCAATGTCAATAGCCTTAGAAAATGTTAAAATATAGTCAATTGTTTAATGACTTAAATGAAGGAGGATCTTCATCGTCAACTGAAGTTTAAAGTGAATTAGATCAGAAATAGTAGTTCCAGATTATGCAATTTTTATCTTGTTGGTTTTCTGTCTATATCAACTACTATATTTTCCAGTACCTTCAAACTATTAGTAAAGTTATATTCTTGTAGGAAACAATAACGATGCTCAACATAGTGCAATTTAATAGCCAGTTCCAGTTGCATATGTTTATATGAGAAGATTTCACAAGGCTACTCAATCGGATAAAATAAGTTAGTATAGCTCTTCGATTTTGATCTTGATTTTTTATGGTATAGAAGGTATTGTAATCTCTAACTTTGTACTTTTCTTAATAGCTTGAGCGGCTCTCATTTTTTTGATCTAGCTTTTCTTGGTGGAATATGAAATTCTTAATTTCCCACCATCCTTTATCATTATTGGTGCAATCTATACAACTCACTGGACTTTATGGTGTTAGTAATGGAATAAGACTTGCGAGTTGCACACAAATTACTCAAAGTATGAACCTCTATGAGTGTACTAATTCTACGTTGTATGACAATTGTAATAACTTTCTCAATCTTGCTCTACTTTAACATTTAATTGATCCTTGCTTTTTAGAAAATGTTCACCACTGATTGTGAGCTTTCATGCAAAGGGAGAACAGAAAAACTAAAGGGTACATAGAAAGTACATTACATTGAAATTTGGTTATGTAGCAAAATCGGACCAACTCCTTTTCTTGTTGTGCAGACACATACTAAGTAGGGCATGTATAGTTTTTACTAATTTTATGTGACATGTGTAGTGGTGAGATGTTTGCCATTGTTTCTTTTAAAAAACCATGTCTCTTAACGAAGGATGATCCAACATTACTCATTCTTAGAAATTTATATTTTATACTTTTATGTATAATAGTTTTTTAATTATAATACTTATTAGTATTTTATAAGTATACTACATGGCTCGGTATACACATGCAATGCACGTGCCAAGAAACTAGTTATATTAAAAGCATGAACGCCCTATCAAAATGTCGTTCGCCTTTTTTGTGTTGGATTTAATTGTAATTTTAACCCATAAATATTTTTTTGTCGGGAAAAAATATCAAAAACTATCGTGTGTTGCCGTTTTTGCTTGCTATTGCTTCTATTTATTTATTTATTTATTTAGGCTTACGGTTCTTTGGTTTTTCATTGATTAGCATTAGAATTCCTTATTGCCGTATGGCTTTTCTTTAGATTTAGGATTCTTTAGGTTTTGTTTTGTATTCTTTAGTCCTTTAGGTTTATGATTATTTTATTACCCATGTTATTTTCGCTTAAAGATTCTTTAGGCCGGAGATTTTTTTCTTTGTTTAGGTCTAGAATTAACTTTAGGTATTTTAGAATATGTATATGATGGTTTAATTTGGTGCATTTAACCATACTAATGCTATCGGTAAAATCTTGAGAAATTGAAATAAGAAATTGGAAAGTTGGAAAGGTATGATGACCCGATAGGTAATCTAGAGTTTTAGAACCTATTTATGTGTTTCGAAGTTTCAGATATCTCATTTTAGCCTTTCTAGACTTGCATGCGCATTCCGGGTGTTTTTTCGGAAAGCTTTGCTGTTAAAAACTAATAAAATATGAAATTTTTACCTTAAAAATCTATTTGAGTTGACTTTGGTCAATGTTTTGAGCAAATGAATTCGGATTCGCATTTTGACGGTCCCGGTAAGTCCGTATCGTGATTTGTAACTTGAACGTATATCCGGAATCGAATTCAGAGGTCCCTAGCTCGAGTTATCGCTTTTTGTTGAAATTTGAAAGTTTAAAGGCTTAATGACTTTGAAAGTTTGACCAATGTTTGACTTTATTGATATCAGATCCGTATTTTGGTTTTGGAACTCAGTATATGTCCATTACTATATTTATGACTTGTCTATCAAATTTGGTGAGAAACGGAGTTGGTTTGATGTGATTCGGATGTCCGGTTGTTAAAATAGAAGTTCATGAGTTTTCTTGAAAATTTCATTTGATTTGGTGTTCAATTCATAGTTCTAGATGTTATTTTGGCGATTTGATCATGCGAGCAAGTTCGTATGATATTTTTTGATTTGTGTGCATGTTTAATTTGGAGCCCCAATGGCTCGGGTGAGTTTTGGATAGGTTACAGAGTGAATTTTGGACTTAGGAAAGTGTTGGTGTATTTCAGTTCTGGTGTAGGTCTCACACCCAACAATTGCGAGGTCGGACTTCGCATTTGCGACCTCTGCTAGGTTCGCATTTGCGAGCAACTCCTCGTATTTACGAAGAGTATATGGGGCACCTCAAATTCCCATTTGCGAACAAGACTTCGCATTTGTGAAGTGGGGCTCGGGGAAACTGTTGGCAATTGTGATCAAATGATCGCATTTGCGGATTGGCCAATGTTCGCAATTGTTAACAAATCATCGCAATTGCGATGATAGTAGAAATGCTGAGGCTTCACATTTACGGAGGTTTTTTCGCATGGTTCACAGTTGCGATATCAGCAACTGGTCAAATTCAAGTTAGACATGATTTTTTCTCATTCTTCAAATTTCCAAAACAAGAAAACCCTAGATGCGATTTTTTCCAAGAACCCTTCTTCCCCCATCCATTGGTAAGTGATTCTAACTTATTTTCTTTCAATCTTTCATTACATTTCATAAGATTTCAACTTAAAATCAAGTGCTTTCATGGTGAAAATTGGGGGTTTGGGAAGAATTAAGGTTTTTTTTTTGTAAAATTGGGATTTAGACCTCAAATTGGGATCCGATTTTAAAACAAATTACATAACCGGGCTCGAGGGCGGGTACTTGGGTTTTGGTCTGAATTTTAGGTTTAAACCAAGCGAGCCCAGGAGTTGAATTTTTAAAGAATGACCTAAATTGAATCTTTTGCAATCATGGGTAGTTCCTAAGGCTTAATTTGAATTGGTTGGTTGGTAATTTGCTAGATTTTGTTGGTTCGGAGGCTTGTCTGAAAGGCAAAGTTGTGGATGAGCTTTGACTTGATCCTTGGAGCGAGGTAAGTGTCGTGGTTAACCTTGACTTGAGGGATTAAGATTTGTTTGCCTATTTGCTATATGTTTAGGTGTTGGGTATAACGTATATGCGAGGTGACAAGTACTTATGCATTGTTGTTAGGTTAAAGCAAGAGGGTGAGAGTTGTTCCTTGTAATTTATGCCTACTTTGATCAATTTATCCATGCTTAGACTAATTACTTATCAAATTGTTCGTTCTTTCCACGTTTATAGGCTTTCTGTGGTAATTGAATATTTGTTCTAAAGTTGATGTTGGTATTGTGGAACCATTTTACATAAGGCCTGTTCTTGTTCATTCTATCTTCCTATTGCTATATGTTCGTTGTTATATGGTAAGGAAGAGTGTTAATGCATGAAGGATGATGTCGTGCCGTATTTGAGTGTTAAGGCACGAAGGGTGATGTCGTGCCGTATTATGAGAGTTAATGCACGAAGAGTGATGTCATGCCATATTTTGAAAGTTAATGAATGAAGGGTGATGCTGTGCCATATCTATTGATTTATGCTAAAAATGAGAGTTGAAGTACGAAGGGTGATGTCGTGCAGTATTATTGTTCCATAGTGAGGTTGAGAGTAAAAGCACGAAGGGTGATACCGTGTAGTTTTATTCATTGTGTTTATTCGTTTTATTGGTTAAAGGCATATTGACTGTTCTAATTTCATTTCTACTGTAAATATCGTATCTTGTACCCCTTTCGCATGTCCCCTCTCAATAGTATATGTTTAGCTTTTATCTATTGTTATCTTGTACATATATTGTTATCTGCATAAGTTATTTACGTGGGTGTCTTGTCTTAGCCTAGTCACTACTTCATCGAGGTTAGGCTCGACCCTTACAGAGTACATGGGGTCGATTGTACTCATATTACACTCTGCACTTCTTGTGTAGACTTAGGTACTGGCCCCAACTGTTTGTGAGGCGTAGCAGCTCAGATTTGCTGACTTGGAGACTCGAGGTAGATCTGCTGGCGTCCGCAGACCTTGAAGTCCCTTCCATTTCCCCTTATTTACTGCTCTTTCATTCGAGACAGTTGTACTTTTTTCAGACTCTGTTTGTAGAAAATTTTAGAAGCTTGTGAATTGTGACTGTAGATCCGGGTTATATTAAATATAATTGTCTTTTATGTTATTCCGCACTCAGTTTTAGTTTTATTTCGGTTTAATTGATTTTGTTATTAGAATTGGTTAAAATTGGCATAATGATCCTCCAATGTTGGCTTGCCTAGCAAGTGAAATGTTAGGCGCCATCACGGTCCCGAAGGTGGGAATTCCAGGTCGTGACAAGTTGGTATCAGAGCACTAGGTTGCCTAGGTCTCACAAGTCACGAGCAGGCTTAGTAGAATATAGAGGATCAGTACGGAGACGTCTGTACTATTAGGTTCAGTTTCAATAATGAAAAATAATACAATTGCTTTTGGTGTAGGGACTCAAAGGATCGAAATGTATAAAGAGAAATAATCGAAGGTGAAGGCAGAAATCAATCAAAGATTGATTAAAGCATCTAAAAGGAAAAGAAGCACTAAGAATCCGGCAAGAAAATGAATCAGAGATTGCCTGAAGAGTTAAAAAGGAAACATAGCATTGAAGATGGAAGGATCCAGATTTAAGGAGAAAATCCGGCGTTATCAAGGCCTGAAGATGGAATGTTGTCAAAGTCCCCACATCAAGGAAGAGTAACGGGAATTAACCTTATTCTTGGAAAGAATCAATTTCTTTCCAAAGATCAAATCTCTTCAATAACGGTCTCCTACAAAGTATTTATACGCAACCTTAGGACTTAGAGACATATACTTTGATCAAACCAATTACCCTCTCTTTGTTCTACTGCAAACAAACATTGTAGCTCTACTAGATCTACGGTGTAACAAGTTAGAGAAGAAAGAAAGAAAAATACTGGCGAGGCATTATATCAAGAAAGGACGAGTGACATAGAAACTGAGTTGTTGGTGTAAACTACACCATTCACTTTGTGCTCAACAAACTCAATCACTGAAAGAGAATTCCCTTGGAACCCAAGGGGACTGGACTAGGATTCACATTGAATCCAAACCAGTTGTGAACGAAATAGAAAGAATAACTTGTGTTCTCATTCCAAGAGGTGAGCAATTTAAATACATGTACATCAGATGCTAACTAAGGAAAGAAATAAAAGGGATTCCTACAAATCTGCTATTTATGTACACTACTAAGAAAGAGTCTACATTCATTCAATAATAAGTTTCTAGATTCATCCTATAATAAGTGTCTAGATTCATTCTATAACACTCCCCCTCAAGCTAGAGCATATATGTTGATCATGCCCAGCTTGTTACAAAGGTAACCAATTCGAGTACCATTCAATGCTTTAGTGAACAAATCAGCTAGTTGCTCTCCTGTCTTCACGTAGGCAGTGGAAATCACGTTCTCTTGAATTTTCTCACGAATAAAATGACAGTCAAATTCAATATGCTTGTTTCTTTCATGATACACTGGATTTGAGGCAATATAGAGCGCAATTTGATTGTCACACCAGAGCTTTGATGGAGTAGGATGCTTCAACCCTATTTCAGTTAAAAGATGGTGTATCCACATTATCTCATATGTTGATTGTGCCATAGCTCTATACTCTAATTCTGCACTGGACCGAGATACAACATTCTATTTCTTACTTCTCCATGATATCAAGTTTTCACCAACAAATACACAGTAACCAGTAGTAGATCTTATGTCAATCTTGGATCCAGCCCAATCTGCATCTACAAAACAATCAATGCGGGAATGCCCGTGGTTGCTATATAATATGCCAAGTCCAGGTGCTCCTTTTAAGTAACATAGGATCTGCTCCAAATCCTCCCAATGTTTGATTGTGGGCTCGGACATGAATTGGCTAACCATACTTACTGCAAAAGCAATATCTGTACGAGTCACAGTGATATAGTTTAATCTCCCAACTAACCCCCTGTATCTATCCGGATCATTAAATGGCTCGCCATCATCTTTCATAAGATGCAAATTAGGAACCACTGGAGTACTACAAGGCTTGGAAGCCAACTTACCAATTTCTACCAGTAAGTCAAGAATATACTTTCGCTGAGATAGCAAAATTCCCTTCTTGCTTCTAGTTACTTCTACTCCCAAGAAATATTTCAGTTGTCCCAAGTCTTTTATATGAAACTTAGTATGCAAGAAAGACTTGAGAGAAGAGATTCCTGCATAGTCACTTCCTGTAATCACAATATCATCAATATATACAACAATGAAAATAGATCCAGCTGTTGATTGCCTGTAGAAGACTGAATAATCACATTTGCTCTTTTTTAGCCCAAATTCTTGAACTACCTCACTAAATTTACCAAACCAAGCTCGGGGACTCTGCTTCAAGCCATATAAGGACTTCTTTAAATGACAGACCTTTCCATACTCCCTCTGAGCAACAAAACCAGGGGGTTGCTTCATATACACCTCTTCATAAAGATCACCATAAAGAAATACATTCTTAATATCCAATTGATGCAAATGCCAATTCTCAGAAGCTGCTAGAGAAATGAACAAACGGACAAAAGTAAGTTTGGCAACCGGAGAGAATGTATCTGAATAATCCACTCCATAAGTTTGAGCATACCCTTTGGCCACAAGTCTGGCCTTAAGTCTTGACACAGAGCCATCTGGATTAACTTTGACCGTGAAGACCCATTTGCATCCCACTGCTTTCTTTCCACTAGGTAAATTCACTAAATCCCGAGTATGGTTTTCCTCTAAGGCATGTATTTCCTCAAGCATTTCTTCAGACCATTCAGGATGATTCAAAGCCTCTTTCACCGTTTAGGGTATAGAAATAGAGTCTAGAGACACAATCAAAGATCTAGACGCGGGGGATAAGTGGTCGTAGGAAACAAAATTAGCAATAAAATATGTGGATTTGCAAGTACATGTACCTTTGCGTAAAGCAATGGGAAGGTCAAGGTCTTCTGGAGGATCAGGCGGAAGAGGAACATATGACAAAGGAACTGGTGCAGGAGACATATCATTTGTCTCTCGCCTATGCAAGTAAACTTGAACAGTTAGTAGTCTTGGTAACACAGTTGGAGCAGGTGTTGAAGGCACAATAGTCGATTGGTGCTCGATAGAAGAGCTAGGAGATGAAGGAACATCATCTGATTATTCTGTCAAAGTACGGGTAACCTGATATACTAGCCACTCATCTTCCTCCCCCTGACTTGTAGAGACGGGGGGTGCATAGAAGAATGGTATAGTCTCTGAAAACACCACATCAATTGACACCAGATAATTTCCAAGTTCAGTAGAATAACACCGATACCCCTTCTGAAGGCGAGAATAACCAAGAAATACACACTTCAATGCCTTGGGATCCAACTTGGTAATAGATGGTCGAACATCTCGAACATAACATGTGATTCCAAACACCTTAGGTTCCACAGGAAATAATGACTTGTTTGGAAAAAAAATACTGTAAGGCATATTACCTCCAAGCACAGTAGATGGCATGCGATTAATCAAAAAACAAGTCGTGGAGACCGCATCAGCCCAGAACTATTTAGGAACTTTCATTTGGAACAGAAGTGCCCGAACTATCTCAAGTAGATGCATATTCTTCCTTTCATCAACTCCGTTTGAGAGGGTGTATCAACACATGAAGACTAATGTAGTACATCATGTTGTCTTATGTAGGACTGAAATAACTCTGACATGTATTCTTTAGCATTATCACTCCTTAGAATACGCACCGAAGAATTGAATTGAGTTTTGACTTCAGCACAAAAGATAGAAAAGTGAGTAAACACTTCAGAGTGACTCTTCATAAAGTAAATCCAAGTAATTCGGGAAAATCATCTACAAAAGTGACAAAATACTTATGTCCAGTTTTAGAAACAACAGGACATGGTCCCCAAACATCAGAATGAACTAACTCAAAAGATGACTCAGCTCGCTTGTTAACCCTAGGACCTAACGAGATGCGATGATGTTTTGCAAATCGACATGACCCACAATCCAATGAAGAAATATTCTAAAACTGAGGACAGAGCTTCTTCAACAAAGGTAAAGAGGGATGCCCCAATCGACAATGTGCTTCAAAAGAAGACACGATACTAGAGCATGCAATAGATTGTGGCTCCCATTCATCAAAGATATAGAGATCACCAGATAAATACCCTTTACCAATAATTTGCTTCGTCGTAAGATCAAGAAACAAACAATGATTGGGAAAGAACGGTACAGAGCAATTAAGGTCTTTAGTGATTTTACTAACAGAAATCAAATTAAAGGCCAAGTTTGGTAGACTTAATACAGATGACAGAGTAATAGAGGAAGTTGGTTTAATAGTTCCAGATCCAACACTGCTACATGTTGTTCCATCAGCTACAGTAACTGAAGAGGGTGCTTTGTGTGATTGAAAACTAGAAAAAAATATTTGGATTACCTGTCATGTGATTTGTGGCACCTGAGTCAATCACCCATTTATTTGAAGAGGTGATAAGATATGTCTTATCTGGCCCGACAAAAGTAGTAACTGAAGAAGATTCCTTAATTGATTTATGATATTGAAGGAACTTAACTCATCCGAAACTAGGATTGTTGGACTAGAAGTTGTATCACTATTTCCTCCTTGCTTACTATTTATGGTCATCTTTCCAAAAATCCCCAAAGTATCAATATAAATGTCAGAAAAGCCAATAAATCTCAAAAGTTTTCCACCACAATAACATTATCCAACGAAACAGCAAAGGAAAGACACCCAATGAAACAAAGAAATAGAACTCCAATAGAGCCAATCTAATGGGCAATAACCAATCAAAAGTCCGGCCAATAGTGTAAGAATCAGTAACAAAGTTCTACACATAAAGTTGGATCACTACTAAGGATCAGGCAATCACAGAAGGAAACAAAATTTGAACACAACAGAGGAAAGGTGACAAAACCTTGACACTATAAACCAAACCTGGGACGGTTAGAGATTTTCCCAGCCAAGGTTTCCTGAACAAACAAATACCATAAGCTGGATGAAAATGTGAAGTCGATGCCGGAGAGATGGTTAAACTTCAAATTCCAAACCCTTCAAAAGTATTCTGACCCTAACTGACAGTTCTGGTAAGTTCTCTATCTAACTCCGGTAAAACCGGAGAACCCGCTCTGATACCATGTGAACGAAATAGAAAGAATAACTTGTGTTCTCATTCCAAGAGGTGAGCAATATAAATACATGTACATCAGATGCTAACTAAGGAAAGAAATAAAATGGATTCCTACAAATCTGCTATTTATGTACACTACTAAGAAAGTGTCTACATTCATTCAATAATAAGTGTCTAGATTCATCCTATAATAAGTGTCTAGATTCATTCTATAACACCAGTATAAAAACTCTGGTGTCTTTAATTCCTGCACTTTACTTTTGCATTTTAATTCTGCAGCTTTTGATATCTCGCTATTACATCTAGTCGACTGACTGAAAAACTAGTCAAGTTATAACAATTAATTTTATAAATAAAGCAATTCACCCCCCTCTTGTTCTTTCAATTAGTATCAGAGCAAGGCACACATTTTTCTTTTTCTTAATAGCTTATGAGAAAAGATCATGGCTAATCAAGTTATTATCGGAGCACTCTTCCAAGAAGGAACATCGCAAGTGAGGCCACCGTATTCAATGGATAATATTTCTCTCACTGAAAAGTGCAGATGGCAATATACACAAAGGCTTATGATGTCAAAGTCTGGAGAGTTATCAAAAATGGGAACTACCTTCTACCGACTACTGCTCAACCACCTGCTGATCCTGAAGATATAGATGAATATATAGATGAGCAAATGGCAGTTGTGCAAGTTAATAATAAGGCAAAGAGTCTGCTTTATAATGCTATAAGTGGTGAGGAATATGAGAAAATCTCCAGTTGCGATACAACCAAAGAGATATGGGGTAAAATTGAAGTTTCGTATGAAGGAACCAGTAAAGTGAAAGAAACCCATATCAACATGTTGGTTCATGACTACGAACTCTTCTAGATGAAAGAAGGAGAATCCATTGAAGAGATGTTTTCTAGATTTAGCAAAATCATTACGATCTAAAAGCTTTGGCAAACCATACTCAAGTGGTGATTAAGTTAGGAAAATTCTTAGAAGTCTACCCACCACTTGGCAGATAAAAGTGGTTACACTTGAATCACAGGATTTGAACAAACTATCATATGATGAACTTCGAGGAGAACTCATAGCCTTCGAGAAAAACAATCTAAAGAAAACAAAACAGGAAGAAAAGAAGAAAACAATTGCATTCAAGGCCACAACATAAAAAGCACACAATGATATTGATGATGATCCTGAAGCTCTTCAAGAAGAAATTGCCATGTTATCAAGGAATATAGACGGTTTAATGAGGAGATACAGGAATGCAAGAAGAGGAAGAATACCACCCAGGCGAACCATGCACTATAACGAAAAAGACATAAATGGTGGCAAATGTTATAAGTGTGGAAGATTTGGGCATGTTCAAGCTGAATGTCCCGATCTTAAAACAAAAGTTTCCATAGGCTTCAACAAGAACAAATCATTTGAAAGTTGGAGTAATAAAGACAGTTCAGAACATGAAGAGATAGCAAATCTTTGCTTCATGACTGTTTTGGAAAACAACATGAAAAAATCTCAGCGTGTTGGACATATGAGGACACTTCAGATGAAATGCAAAGATGACAATGAGAACTGTTTCATGGCACGAGGCGAAACAAGCAAGGTAAGATCTTATAACTATGAAAGATGTAATGAATTGCAGGATATTCTTGACCTTACTTTGAAAGTGTCTAAAAAAATGATGAATTAACTAAAAAGACTCAACAAAAAAGTAAAAGACTGAAAACTCAAGCTTGAAGTATGTGAAATTGAAAAAGAAGTACTTCAAGAAGAGTTTGAGGAATTGCAAATGCAACTCAATGGCATGCGCAAATCCACCAGTCATAGTTTTGTCAAGTCGAACCAGGCAACTTACAAGCCAACTGGAGAAGGACCAGTCAGAAGACAGTCCAATAGTACTAACACAAATGAAAGAATCCAAAAATGGATTAGGAGTTACGTGTCACTACTGTAACAAAAGTGGACAAAAATATTCCTTTTGTCGATTTGGTAAAACAAATGTCTCAGGGTGTATTTGGAAATCCAAAAACAATCCTGAGTCAAGTAATTCTAACCAATCAGGACCCAAGCAAGCTTGGGTACCTAAAAGAAAGTGATAACTATGTTTTGCAAGAACACCACAGAAGGAGTCGCAAAGGAAAATTAATATTTAGATAGTGCGTGTTCCAGTCACATGACAGGTGACAAAAACCTGTTTAAGGAAGTTACAAAAATAAACGGAGGAAGTGTCAAGTTTGGTGATGATTCGAAAGGAAAAATAGTCGGTATCGGAACAGTTCCTTTCAATGGTAACTGTGTTATTTCTGAGATTTATCTTGTTGACAGACTTAACTAGAATCTTCTGAGTATAAGTCAGCTATGCGACTCAGGACATGAAGTAAAGTTCAAAAAAATAGGTTGTGCTATTGAAGATGAGACAGGTCAAATAATCCTCCCAGATAAAAGGTATGGAAATGTCTATATTCTTGATGGTTTTGAAAATATGGATGGTCATATCTGTTTAACATTCATATCTGATGATCCATGGTTATGGAATAAGAAACTTGGTCATGCAAGCATGCATTTGATAGAAAAACTTTTCAAGCATGATTTAGTTATTGGTTTGCCTAAACTCAATTTCTCTAGAAATCATATATGTGATGCATGTCATATTAGAAACAAACTAGAAATTCTTTCAAAAACAAAGATATTGTATCTACTTCAAAGCCTTTGCAATTGCTGCATATGAACTTATTTCGATCTACTATAACTGCTAGCATAGGAGGAAAAAGGTTTGCTTTTGTTATTGTTACTGATTACTCACGTTTTACTTAGGTGATTTTCTTATCTCACAAAGATGAAGCTTTGAAATTTTTTGAGGTATTCTGTAAAAAGGTTGAAAGAGAAAAGGGATATCTTATTACAACAATTCAAAGTGATCATGGAGGAGAATTTGAAAGCAGAGCATTTGAAGATTTCTGTAATGATCAAGGATACACCCACAATTTCTCTGTTCTAAGATCACCCCAATAGAATGGAGTCGTTGAGTGAAAAATAGTACTTTGTAATATATGGCAAGAACTATGATACTAGAATATTCGTTGCCAAATCACTTTTGGGAAGAAGGAGTACGTACTACATGTCACATTCTCAATCGATGTCTCATAAGGCCCATTTTGAAGAAGACTCCTTATGAACTGTGGAAAGGTAAACGACCCAATATTAGTTACTTTCATCCATTTGGAAGCAAGTGTTTCATTCACAATAATGGTAAGGACAATCTTGGAAAATTCGATCCAAGAAGTGACGAAGGTATTTTTTTGGGTTATTCATTAAATAGTATATCCTTTAGAGTCTATATTAAATACACACTATGTGTAGAAGAATCAGTACATATTATATTTGATGAGAATAACACTTCGACCAAGAAAAGAATTATTGCACGTGATAAAGATCAAATTCAAGAAATTCAAGAGACAAGCAAATCTCAAGAGTCAACTAATAAACCTGATGGTGTTATGGAGTCAACTAATGAGATTAGTAGCAGTCAATCAGAATCTCCAGTGGAGCCAACTACTCATACAAGTACAACTCGTCCAAATGAATGGAGAATTGAACCAGAATATCCTCAAAAGTTTATCATAGGAGATCCAAGCGAAGGAATAAAAACTAGGGGAGCTCTCAAGAAGAAAGCAAACATAGCACTGATTTCCCAAATTGAACCAAAGAAAATAGAGGAAGCTATGAAAGACTCAAGCTGGTTACAAGCAATGCAGGAAGAGCTGGATCAATTTGACAAAGATCAAGTATAGAAACTGCTGCCTAAACCTGAAAACGCTCCTGTAATTAGAAAAAATGGGTTTTCAGAAATAAGCTAAACGAGGATGGGAAATTTGTTAGAAACAAGGCTAAATTAGTAGCTCAAGGATACTCACAACAAGAAGGAGTCAACTATGATGAAACGTTCACTCCAGTAGCTCGATTGGAATCAATAAGAATTCTTCTTGCATACGCATCCTTTAAAAGATTTAGGCTCTTTCAGATGGATGTTAAAAATGCCTTTTAAAATGGTTTCATTGAGGAGGAAGTATATGTAAAACAACCTCCTGGTTTTGAAGATTCAAAGTTTCCCTACCACATATACAAATTGACCAAAATACTGTATGGACTGAAACAAGCTCCACGAGCATGGTACGAAAGACTTAGCTCATTTATTCTTGATCACGGATTTACAAGAGGTAAAGTAGGCACTACTCTTTTTATTAAAAGATCATCAGAAGGTAATATCATTATTCAAGTTTACGTTGATGATACTATTTTTGGTAGTGCTAATCCTCTTCTGTTCAAGGAATTTTCAAATTTTATGCAAAGTGAGTTTGAATGAGTATGATGGGAGAGCTAACGTTCTTTCTTGGACTTCAAATTCAAAAATCTAAAGAAGGAACGTTCATATGCCAAACAAAATACACAAAGGAGTTGATTCAGAAGTTTGGTAGGAGTAATGCTAAAGCCATTGGCACACCAATGAGTCCTTCAACAAGTCTTGACAAAGATTAACAGGGAAAACCTGTTGATGAAACTAAATATCATGGAATGATTGGCTTCGTTATTTATCTAACTTCCAGTCGACCAGATATTATGTTTAGTATTTGTAAATGTGCCAGGTTTCAGTCAGCTCCAAAAGAATCTCACTTGACTGCCGTAAAAAAGGATTATTCGATATCTCATTAGAATTATTTCTAACGGATTATGGTATCTATGTTCTAACATTTTTAAACTAGAAGGTTTTCAGGTGATAAGGAAGATAGAAAAAGCACTGGTGGAACATGTCAATTACTCGAAAAAGCTCTTATATCTTGGAACAATAAAAAGCAAGGATCAGTTGCACTATCCACAGCTGAGGCTGAGTATATTGCCATTGGACAATGTTGTGCACACTTACTATGGATGTCTCATCAATTGGGTGACTATGAATGATTTTTTAAACCCATTCAAATTTTCTGTGATAACTCTAGTGCTATATGTCTCAAAATATCCTGTGCATCATTCTAGGGCAAAACATATAGATATCAAGCATCATTTTATTAGAGATTATGTTCTTAAGGGAGATATAAAAATATCTTTTGTTGGAACCACTAATCAATTAGCAGATATTTTTACTAAACCTTTACTTGAAGACAGATTTTGCTTTTTATGAGAATTACTTGGTATTATTTCCATTGATCATTAATATTTTGACCTATGTGATATTTTTATATTTTTGTATGCCTAATGTTTAAATTTTATCTTTTTATAGTCATTAATAGCGCCTCCGATTTTCCTCTCTTTTCACATCAATTGCAGTGTTCAAGAAAGGAAAACCAATAATCACGCTTGTTAAAATGACACCCTTTCCTTTCCTGTACTCAACCGTTAAAACCCCCTCTTTTTAATCTATGAAGCCCTTCTTCAATCTCCATCATTCTCATCACCTAGAAACCCTCTCAAAAATCTCCTCAACCACTTTCCTCCATGGCTAAACACTCTAAGAACTCCTCTGCTTCCACCAGAAAAAGTACTCGCTCTAGAACAAAACCCCCTTCCTAGCCTCCAAAACAAGTGGACCTAGGGTCCGATCACTCAGAGGGTTTTGCCTCCTCTCAGGCAGAATTCTCAGATTATTCTCATCCTTTAGAAAAAAAGCCCTAGGAAAAAGACCTTTGGAAGAACCTCTTGAGTCCTTTACTCCAAAGAAATCAAAATTTGATCTTTCAAGTTCCTTAGAGTCTGACCTAAATTTCTAGGATTCTCCAAACAAGGATTTTTTCATTGCTCTGAAAGACAAGCCAATCGCTCATGGTAGAGTAGTCAACCTTGAAGACATGGAAGCCCTAAACTGTAAGGTAAAAGATCTATTTGTTTATCAAGGCTGGTTAAAATTCCTCCTTGTTCCCCCTCCTAAAGTCTATGAACCCTTAGTGAGAATATTTTATACAAATCTTCGCTCTAGTAAGTCTGACAAGTTGGAATCCTTAGTGTTAGGAAAGCGTATTTTTCTTGATTGTGCCATGTTTGATTCGATCTTCCAATGTAAGTGTTCTAGTTTTCCCATGCGTTTCAAAAATTCTTGGCCTGATGATTTTGAAATCACCTTTGATCAAGCAAAATAATGTATTGCTAAGTGTTCATCTGAATCCCTCTCAAACCAGTTAGGTCCAAGTGATGTTAGCTTTGGAACTTGTGTCCTAGCCCACATTGTTACAACTACTATGCTCCCTCGTACTGGCTCTTTATTCCACCTTCTCTCAAATGGATACTTTTCTTGTCTATTGTCTTGTGACCAAACTCAAGGTCAAACTGTCCTCCTAGGTTATAAATTTTATGATTGAAAGTGTTGATGATCCTACCAGTCTGTCCTATAGCATGACCATCACTCATATTCTGGAAGCTCATAATATCTCTATCTATAACTATCCCTTCGTCTCAATTTCAAAATCTTACAATTCTAGGGCATTTTCTAGTATGGGATATGTATGTGTGAAGGGCTCCTGGGTTAAAAGATAGGAAGGTGAGGTCAAGCATGTTCAGTCTGATCCCAAGACCAAAGCCTCTATTTTCCATCACAGCCTTAGTAATCCCGACCTTGATGAGAAACTGACTGCCATTGACAACTAGCTGACTACCATCAGAGATCTTCTTGCTGCTACTCAGTCCACTGTTGGGGACATTCATGCAATCTCCAAAGAGCCAGAATCTGATATTTCCAAGATAATGGTTGCAATTCTTAAAGTTCGGAAAAATGCAGTGAAGGCATTTAAGGAAGTACACGACAGGCTTGATGGAGTGACTTTCTCAGCCAATACTAGATTTGAACAACTAAAGGAGGCGATTTGCAACACTCCTACTTGTTGATACCCAATTGTTTCCTATATATTTTTAATACATATATATACTTTCAAAATAGCATATATGCATATATAAGCATGAGCATTTTTATAATTTTTATATAATTTTAAAGGCTTCAAATTGATTTAAATCTTCCCTTTTTACTCATAAAATTTCCAATAATTATCTTTCAAACTATTTTTTGTGGTAATTTAGCCATCTAAATTCCATATTTATGCCAAATACTACTTAAATATTTTTAGTGCAATTTCTATAATTGCATTTACATTTTTTAGTTAATTTGCATATATTTGCAATACTAGCCCTATTAAAGCATAATTACATTTTAATACATAAAATGGTCTTTTATATTTTTAAAATGTTAAACAACTATATTAAATCATTTTAGTATATGAATATTCTTCCAGAAATCATTTATCATTTCTTACAAATTATTAGTGTTAAAATGGCTTTTCAAAATATGGCCTAATTATATTTCAATTTTAGTCCTAATTCAACCCAATCCAATCCCAATACCCAACCCAATTTTTGATTAAAATACCCGGCCCACACCCCAAATACCCGATCCGACCCCCACACCCTTTAATCCCAGCTGTTGATCACAAAGATCAACGACTACCTTTTCCCCTTCCTAAATTAAACCAAAGACCCCCCCAAACCCTATCATTCTCATTTACATTGCCGCCTTGAAATCCCCTCTGCTCTCAAACACTCTCAACCTAAACCCAAATCTCCAAACGCGCCCATCTATGGCCATCTCTGGTGACCTCTCACCATCTCTCAGGCCTCCAATGACTTCTCTCGTGTCATTCTTGTCATCTCTAAGGCCCTCAAGGGACCAGGGCCATGTCGACTTGTATCTAGGGTTCATCTCTCGTCTGTTCCTGGCCATTCCAGATTGATTTCGAGTGAAATCGTCCTATACTAGCCACGATCTATGGTTTTCTAAACATGTTTCTTCATCTCTGTATGGTTCTCTTCGAAACCCTAATTTCGTTTCTAAAACTCCTAGATATGTACAAATCTAAGACAATTTGAGTTTGTTCCTTGTGTGTTTTACAATAGCCTTGAGTTTCTTTACAAAAATCGTATGATTTCAAGTGATTTTTCATCTTTTTCTAAAATTAGGGTTTTCGAAATTTCTTTTAAAACTTTGTTTAATGATTTTTGTGTTTTAACTTCTGTTTCTCACATATTTTGACTGATTCTATGAGTCTACTACAACCTTAACTTGCCTGTGCTGAAAGCCCTAATTTTTAGGGTTCTTCGTTTGGTTTCTGAGTATTAGTATATCTGAATGGTTCTTGCTTTGGGTTCTTGTAACTTTCTTGACTTAATATGCTTCTACTGAGTTTCTTAGTTTGAGCTTTCACTGATTCTATGTGCTTGTGTTCATCTTGACTATTCACATCAAGACTTGTATATTTCTCCTTGATGTTTAACTTTTGTTTGTTAAACTTATGTATCGATTCCTGACTACTCATACTTTACCTTATTTTATATGCTAAGTATGTTAATTCTTCCATGACTCCCTCTTTGACTGAACCCTTGATTATTCTGAATCCCTTAATCTCTGGTTTAATTGGAATACTTTTAAACATTTGATTGTTACTTCTTTACTCAATTTGATTTAATTTACCTGCCTTAATTGTTTTCCTTGCCTTGTTTTTATTCCGCTGATTATTATTGATTTGTTTCCTTAATTAAACTACTGTGCATTTAACCTTAATTACCTATTTTATACATAAACTTTACTTTATTCCTTTCCTTAAATACTGAGTATGTTTTACCGTTGGTTGAGCTGTCCCTTGATTAAAGGAAATCTTGCTGATTCACGTATGGTTTCCCTGATTTACTACTTAATTGATTTATTACCTTGTTTGTTAAGTTTTTGATTCCTATAAAAACCTCCTCTTCTTTTAAAAGAAAAGAAGTACAAGGAACTCTACTTCATCTACACTATTATACTCTCAAAAGCTCTCTACTCTCTTCTGTTCCTTGCAACTCCTATTAGTTCAGCCGGCTGTAATCCAAGGCTGATTACTAGCATTATCTTTACTTTGTATTCTGCATACTCTCCTTAACTGGTATGTTCTGATTCAATTCACATTTCAAGCTATGTGTTTACTTTGTTCCTGCAGTTTATCAATCTTGATTTCCAGTTTATGAGCTATTTTACTTAGTATACAATCAGCATGCCTAGATTATTGTATCACAAATCATGTATTAGGTTTATGGTTTCATACTGTTTAGCGTGACCAAACCCTGCTTGTTCTAAAATCTTGAATGTTTTTTTGGTACAATTTGTTCTAATGTAATTCTGTTTGTCTTAAACCTATGTGTTCTCAACTTAACTTTGCAACTACTATCTATGTATTTGATTGCCATCACTAAGCTGTATGCTAGGTGTTTGTCACAACCCTAAACCCGGACTCGGTCGTGATGGCGCCTCTCATGAAGACAAGGCTAGCCAACTATTCCCAATTCGGTGTTAAACAATTAAACAACAAGAAAACAGTCTAAAATATGATTTAATAATACTAAGTAGCAGATAATATCATAAATATGTGGAAGGACAACCCAACACAGCCCGATACAGGGGTGTCACTAGATATGAGCATCTATAAATTCTACTACAAATCTGATAAGTCTATAAACTATTACAATTGTCTTCTAAGAGATGGAAATGATTAAGAGGGAGAAACACGGGACTACAGAAATCAAGCAGCTAGTCGTGGACTCCGATATCTGCTCTCAACTCGCACTGGCAGGATCCGCAATGCCTGAATCTGCATACAGGGGTGCAGGGAGTAAAGTGAGTACTCCAACTCAGTGAGTAACAAAGGTAAATAAAGACTGAAAGCAATAAATCACGTGAGGCACAAAGCATTCTATAATGAAGCAGTAAAACCATTTAAAATAAGTAATCAGTGAAAAATAGGTAAAATCCTTTAACTCAAGTGTAGTTTCATGAAAAGCCTTTTTCAATAATTAAGCAGGTAATTGACAGTCGATTATGAAAAGTAAACACATAAAGGCTCGGCCCTCGGGCACAGTATCAACAAATCCGCCTCTCGGGCAACATCTTAGAACAATACCATCCCCTCGGGCTCAATCTCACATCACAATGGGTACCCAAGCTCACTGAGGGTGTACAGACTCCTTGAGGGGCCCCTGACGGCCCAAGCGCAATATCAAACCACCTCGTGGCATCATTACTAGGCCCTCAGCCTCATATCAATCAAGCCACCTTGTGGCGTACATATCTCAGGCCCTCGGCCTTAATCAGTCAAAAATCCTCACAAGTCACTCGGGCAGTATTAAAACATGTTTCTCAGCCCAAAATATCATTTAAAAGATCATATAAGTGTTATAACATAGTAAACCTGGCTGAGTAAGAAAAACAGTGAAATATAACATGACTGAGTTCAAGTATAAAGTCAAAACAATGAGAAAATACCAGTAAAAATCCTCGAAGGGTTCAAATAGTTGGCACAAGGCCCAAATATGACGTTCATCCCAAATAATGATGATAACAAATAGATCTCAGTCAAATACGTGGTAAAATCATCAATCGGGATGGACCAAGTCACAATCCCCAATAGTGCACGACCCCACGCTCGTCATCAAGCGTGTGCCTCACCTCAATATAGCACTACGATGCACAATCCGGGGTTTCAAACCCTCAGAACATCATTTACGATCATTACTCACCTCGAACCGGTCAAATCTCTAGCTCGCGACGCCTTTGCCCCTCGAATCGTCCTCCACTCGCGTTGAATCTATCCAAAATCAGAACGAGGACATCAAAATATGCTATGGGAACGAAGCCCAAGCGAAAATAATCAATTTACAACATAAATCCCGAAATTACCAAAACCTGACCCCCAGAACCACGTCTCGGAATTCAATAATTGTTACATCAAGAGATTCCTTATCTCCCCATGAGCTTATACATATCAAAAGTTCAGAAATTCGACCCCAAGTAGTCCATCAAATCCTCAATCAAAGGCCTAAGTTCCCAAGCCCTAGTTTCCCCAATTTTCACCCTTAATTTCCATGATTTCTAGCTCTAATCCATGAAATAATAGCATAGGAACGAGTTTTAGGTCCAAATTCCTTACGTCAATGAATTTCCCTTGAAATCTCTCTCTCCAATCGTCCAAAAAGCTCCAAAGTCGAGATAACATGGTGAAATAGCTCAAAATTCGCGAAGGCCACAATTTATACTTTCTGCCCAGAATTTTTTGCATCTGTGGCCCAATACCCGCTTCTGCGGTACCACATTTGCAGTTATTTTTCCGCTTATACAGAAATCACTTAACTTACAATTTTCTGCTTCTACGATCCCTTATTCGCATCTACGACATCGTAGATGCGGTCCATCTCACCGCTTCTGTGGTTCCTAACTCCCTCAACTCTTTTCGCTTCTGCGACTTCCCTTATCGCACCTGCGGTCCCCAATCCGCAGGTGCGGAAATACCAGAAGCAGCACCTTCAGCAGCTGCAACAAAATTCCAACTTCTTTGTTAACCATCCGAAATTACCCCGAGGCCCCCGGGACCTCAACTAAAAGCACAAACATATCCTAATAACTTATTCAAACTTGTACCAATCTTCAAAACACCTCAAACACATCAAATCAACCAAAACACATCGGATTCAAGCTAAATTTTCTAAAATCTTCCAAATTTCGTTTTTTGATCAAAAATCCAACCAAACCTCGTCTGAATGACCTGAAATTTTGCACACACATCCTAAATGACACAGCGGAACTACTGCAACTCTTGGAATTCCATTCCGACCCCTCTATCAAAATCTCGCCTACCAACCGGAAATTACCAAAATATCAACTTTGCCAATTCAAGCCTAAATCTACTACGAACCTCCAAAATTCATTCCGATCATGCTCCTAAGTCACAAATCACCTCCCGAAGCTAAGCGAATCATCGAAACTCACATCCGAGCCCTCTAACACATAAGTTAACATCCAATTGACTTTTCCAACTTAAACTCACTCTAAAGAGACTAAGTGTCTCAAACCTTACCAAATCCTTTCCGAATTCGATCCGACCAACCCGATACCACATAACACGGAGAACAAGGCATAACGAAGAAGAAAAAGGAAAATAGAGCAGTAACTCATGAGACGGCTGACCGAGTCATCACATCCCCCCTAACTTAAACAAACGTTCGTCTATGAACGAATAAGGAACATACCTGAAGCCTCAAACAGGTGGGGATATCTGCTTCATATCTCCCGCTCGGTCTCCTAGGTAGCCTCCTCCACAGGTCGACCTCTCTACTGCACTTTCACTGAAGCTATATCCTTTGACCTCAATTTTCGAACCTGATGACCCAAAATAGCTATTGGCTCCGCATCATAAGTCAAATCATCATCCAACTGAACTGTGCTGAAATCCAAAATATGAGACGGATCCCCAATATACTTCCGGAGCATAGAAATATGAAATACTGGATGCACACTCGATAAGTTGGGTGGCAAAGCAAGCTCATAAGCCACCTCCCCAATCCTTCAAAGCACCTCAAAAGGCCTAATGAACCGAAGGCACAATTTCCCTTTCTTCCCTAATCTCATAACACCCTTCATGGGCAAAACCTTCAACAGAACCTTCTCACCAACTATGTAGGATACATCTCGAACCTTCCTATCGGGATAACTCTTTTGCCTCGACTGCGATGTATGAAGCCTCTCCTGAATCACCTTCACCTTTTCTAAGGCATCCTGCACCAAGTCTGTCCCCAACAGCCTAGCCTCACCGAGCTCGAACCAACCATCTGGAGATCTACACCGCCTTCCATACAAAGCCTCATATGGAGCCATCTGAATAATCGACTGGTAGCTGTTGTTAAAAGAAAACTCCGCAAGTGGTAGAAACTAATCCCATGATCCTCCGAAATCAATGACGCAAACAAGCAACATGTCCTCAAATATCTGAATAGTGCGCTCGGACTGCTCGTCCATCTGAGGGTGAAAAGCTGGGCTCAACTCAACCTGAGTATCCAACTCTCACTGCATAAACCTCTAAAATTGCGATGTAAACTGGGTGCCCCAATCTGAAATGATAGAAACTGGGACACCATGCAAACGAACAATCTCCTAGATATAGATCTCTGCCAACCGCTCTGAAGAATAAGTAGTACACACAGGAATGAAGTGCGCGGACTTGGTCAGTTGATCCACAATCACCCAAATAGCATCGAACTTTCTCAAAGTCGGTGGAAGTCCAACAATAAAGTCTATAGTGATCCTCTCCTACTCCCACTCGAGAATATCTATCCCCTGAAGCAAGCCACCCGGTCTTTGATACTCATATTTCACCTGCTGACAATTGAGACACCGAGCTACAAATCCCACAATATCTTTCTTCATTCTTCTCCACCAATAATGCTGCGTCAAATCCTGGTACATCTTCGCAGCACCCGGATGGATGGAATACCACGAGTTGTGGGCCTTTTCCAGAATCAACTCCCGAAGCCCATCCACATTGGGCATACAAATCCGGCCCTGCATCGTCAACACCCCATCATCACCTAGAGTCACATCTCTGGCATCATCATGCTGAACTCTGTCCTTAAGGACAAGCAAATGCGGATCATCATACTAGCGCTCTCTGATGCAATCATGTAAGGAAGACCGAGAAACCACACAAGCCAATACCCGACTAGGCTCCGAAATATCTAACCTCACGAACCGATTGGCCAAGGCATGAACATCAACTACAAGAGGTCTCTCCCCAACTAGAATATACGCCAAACTCCCTGTACTCACTGCCTTTTAGCTCAAAGCATCGGCCACCACATTGGCCTTTCCTAGATGGTACAGTATAGTGATATCATAATCCTTTAGTAACTCCAACCATCTCCGCTGCCTCAATTTAAGATCCTTCTGCTTGAACAAGTGCTGGAGGCTACGATGATCAGTAAACACCTCACAAGACACACCATACAAATAATGTCTCCAAATATTTAATGCGTGAACTATGGCAGCCAACTCTAAATCATGAACAAGGTAGTTTTTCTCATGGGGTTTCAACTAACGAGATGCATAAGCAATAACTCTTCCCCCATGCATCAAAACACAACCAATACCAACTCTCGAAACATCACAATACACGGTATATAAATCTGAAGCTGATGGCAAAACTAACACTAGAGTTGTGGTCAAAAAGATCTTGACCTTCTGAAAGCTCTCCTCACACTCGTCCGACCATACAAATGGAGCACCCTTCTGAGTCAACTTGGTCAAGGGCGATGTGATAGATGAGAATCCCTAAACAAAATGGCAATAATAGCCTGCCAAGCCAAGAAAGCTACGAATATGGCTGAGGACGGTCTATGCCAACTCTGAACCGCCTCTATCTTCTTTGGATCAACCTGAATACCCTCGCTGGACACCACGTGCCCCAAGAAAGCCACTGAACTGAGCCAAAATTCACACTTGGAGAGTTTTGCATAAAGCTTCTCCACTCTCAATCTCTGCAACACAACTCTCAAATGCTCCACGTGCTTCTCCTGACTACGCGAATATACCAAAATATCATCAATGAAGACTATGACAAACGAGTCAAGATAAGGCCGAAACACACTGTTCATCAAATACATGAATGCTGCTGGGGCATTTGTCAGCCCAAAAGACATTACCAAGAACTCATAATGACCATATCAAGTATTGAAAGCAGTCTTAAGAATATCCGAGTCCCTGATCATGAACTGGTGATAACCCGAACGAAGATCAATTTTGGAGAACACTCTCGCTCCCTTGAGTTGGTCGAATAAATCATCAATGCGAGGTAAAGGATACTTGTTCTTAATTGTTACCTTGTTCAATTGCCTATAATCAATGCACATTCTCATAGTGCCATCCTTCTTCTTCACAAATAGAATCGTCGTACCCCAAGATGACACACTAGGCCGAATGAACCCTTTATTAAGGAGTTCCTGAAGTTGCTCCTTTAATTCCTTCAACTCCGTTGGTGCTATACGATATAGCGGAATAGAAATGGGCTGAGTTCCTGGCACCAGGTCAATACCAAAATCAATATCCCTGTCCGGCAGCATGCCCGACAGGTCTGCAGGAAACACATCGGAAAAATCCTTCACAACTGGAACAGAATCAATACTGGTAGTCTCAGCACTGACATCCCTCAGAAATTCTAGATACAAAATACAACTCTTCCCAACTATACGCTGGGCTTTCAAGAATGAGATCACTCTACTAGGAACATAATCAGTCACACCTCACCACTCGATCTGTGGCACACCCGGTATAGCCAATGTGACTGTCTTAACATGATAGTCTAGAATAGCACGACAAGGAGATAGCCAATCCATTCCTAAAACGACATCGAAATCCACCATACACAATAATAAAAGATCCACACGGGTCTCCAGATCCCCAATAGTCACCACAGATGACCGGTACACACGGTCTACAACAACAGTATCGCCCACCGAGTTAGATATATGAACACGTGAAGCAAGAAACTCACTAGGCATACTCAAATAACGAGCAAAGTATTATAACACATAAGAAAAGGTGTAATCGAGATCAAATAATATAGAGGCTTCTCCGTGGCAGACTGAAATAATACCTGTAATAACAGCATCTGAAGCAATAGCATCGAGTCTGCCTAGAAGTGCACAAAAACGGGCCTGACCTACCTGATCGACCTCCCCCTCTGGGGCGACCCCTAGCTGACTGACCTCCACCCCTAGATGGGTGGGTGGGTGGTGGTGAAGTAACTGGCACTGAAGCCGATGGCTGATTCACCCGCATACCTCAAATTAGAACCAACATAGCATATAACCGTGCAATCAACTAATCAATAGTAGACTCCCCCACTTGGTTCGAAGCCATAGATCAAAACACACTCAATAACTCATAATGCATGTACTCTATTGCTGCCATAATACCATAGTAAGATTAAACTCAATCTTTCATAAGTTTGTAGAACACAGACCATCTGGTACTTTACATCTTCTACAAATCTCGCATTCACTCTCGTAGTAGTCAAGCCTACTCTCTTAAACAATTAAAATTGTAAGACATACATTTCCCTGGTAACAAAGATCTTCCACTAAATGACACAAGGGATTACGCAAACTTCAGAAAAATCCGCAGGAGATAACCCCACCTACTTTGCCTCAAACTAACATTTCTGTATACCTTTCACCATCATAAACATTACGCAGTCACATAAACTTCCTGAGTCTGAATTCAGACCGCCACATGAAATTTACTCTACTCCCAACTAGGAAACATGGAAAGATTCTTCACACACCCATAACTCGGGGCTATTCCTCAAATCAAGATGAAAATCAAGTACCTAATAGTTCTTCTATCCTCCAGCACACCCTTCTCGTCGTTTTCAAATCGTATTAATACACCTTGCAGTCATAACATACTCATCATGTAGCTATCTAGTAATTACTCCACTAATAGGGACACTACCGAACATACAAGTTCAAAAACACGTGCTCACACAATCAGCACCTCAGTGCTCAAGCTACAGGCAAAACCCAGCCTCAAGTCCTCCAGACTGGCCTAACATCAACGCACAGAAATCACATCTCGCCCCTCGATCAGGGAATCACAAGCCATTGATGCACATCTAATACTGAGCGCTCATGTGCGCGTATGAACACATGGAAGGAATTTCAAGAGTTACATTTCAAGCTGAATCAATGACGCACGATAAGAAATAAAGAATATGAAAGTTTTCCTAAAGGTTCTGCAGCCTCTCGAGGATAAATACAGACGTCTCCGTACCGATCCGCGAGACTCTACTAAACCTGCTTATGACTCGTGAGAGCTATGCAACTTAGGATCTAATACCAACTTGTCACGACCCTAAACCCGGATCTGGTCGTGATGGCACCTCTCGTGAAGACAAGGCCAGCCAACTATTCGTAATTCAGTGTTAAACAGTTAAACAACAAGAAAACGGTCTAAAACATGATTTAATAATACTAAGTAGTAGATAATATCATAAATATGCGGAAGGACAACCCAGCACAGCCCGATACCGGGGTGTCACTAGTCATGAGCATCTATAAATTCTACTATAAATCCGATAAGTCTATAAACTATTACAATTGTCTGCTAAGAGATGGAAATGATTAATAGGGAGAAACACGGGACTGCGGACATCAAGCAGCTACCTTGTGGACTCCGATATCTGCCGGGAGCTCTAAACTTGCCCTGGCAGGATCCGCAATGCCTGAATCTGCATACAGGGGTGTAGGGAGTAAAATGAGTACTCCAACTCAATGAGTAACAAAGGTAAATAAAGACTGAAAGGAAGAAATCACGTGAGGCACAGAGCATTCTATAATGAAGCAGTAAAACCATTTAGAATCAGTAATCAGTGAAAGATAGGTAAAATCCTTTAACTCAAGTGTAGTTTTATAAAAAGCGTTTTTCAATAATTAAGCAGGTAATTGACAGTCGATTATGAAAAGTAAACACATAAAGGCTCGCCCCTTGGGCACAATATCAACAAATCTGCCTCTCGGGCAACATCTCAGAGCAGTACCAGCCCCTCAGGCAATCACATAGAACAATACCAGCCCCTCAGGCTCAATCTCACATCACAATGGGTACCCGCGCTCACTGGGGGTATACAAACTCCTGGAGGGCCCCCTTACGGCCCAAGTGCAATATCAAGCCACCTCTTGGATCATGACTAGGACCTCGACCTCATATCAATCAAGCCACATCATGGCGTACATATCTTAGGCCCTCGGCCTCATAATCAGTATCAAATGTTCCTTCACAACATAGGCCCTCGGCCTTACTCAGTCAAAAATCCTCACAAGTCACTCAGGCAGTAGTAAAACATGTTTCTCAGCCCAAACTATCATTTAAAAGATCATACAAGTGTTAAAACAGAGTAAACCTGGCTGAGTACGAAAAACAGTGAAATATAACATGATTGAGTTCAAGTATAAAGTCAAAACAGAGAGGAAATACCAGTAAAAATTCTCGAAGGGTTCAAATAGTTGCCACAAGGCCCAAATATGGCATTCAACCCAAATAATGATGATAACAAATAGATCTCAGTCAAATATGCAATAAAATCATCAATCGGGATGGACCAAGTCACAATACCTAATAGTGCACGACCCCACGCTCGTCATCAAGCATGTGCCTCACCTCAATATAGCACTACGATGTGAAATCTAGGGTTTCAAACCCTCAAAACATCATTTACGATCATTACTCACCTCGAACCGGTCAAATCTCTAGCTCGCGATGACTTTTCACCTCGAATCGGCCTCCACTCGCGTGGAATCTATCCAAAATCAGAACGAAGATACCCACTCATATGCGGCCCGCAAACCCTGGAATGTACTTCGGTCATGATAGTTGATGCTTGTCTAGCATCTATGCATCTTAACAAACCAATATCTGGAGTCCTTTTGTACAAAACTCCTCCAATGAAGAAGAATCCACTTGCAAACCATCGAATTGTTCTCTTTTGATCCCTCGTGGCCTATATCGGATATACCCCCATTCTGATGTACTCCCTGATGTCGTGGAACCACGGCTCACCATCAAGTTCTTCTTTCACCATGTTACAGTAAGCATGCTGATCTCGGACTTAAATATGCAGAGGGTCGATATAAGCTTTGTCCGGATGGTGCAACATTGATGCCAAGGTAGCCAAAGCATTGACAACCTCATTATGGATCCTTGGAATATGCCTGAACTCTACTGATCGAAACTTTTGACAAAGATCATGCAAACATTGTCGGTACGGTATGAGCTTTAAATCCTATGTTTTCCATTCTCCTTGAATTTGGTGAACCAGGCCTTTCTCCGGCCATCCATGACCTTTCTCCGACCATTCATGGACTTTCAAGGCAGATCCTTGACTTTCCTGGTTCGATTGGTAACTCTCAAGGTCTTTCTCATCTTTTCTGGGTTTTCGGAAACCCTAATCTTTAAGATCTTGCAATTTTCTTCAGATCTATCTTAGATCTGTGTTTACTATGAACTTCTTAAGTGCTTTCTCTAAGGTTCTTCAACTTTTCTTTCAAAACGACTCTTCATTTTTCGACGATTAGGGTTTTCCTTTAAGTTTTTCAAAAGAGCTCTTCTCTGATTTTAATGTTGTTTGTGATTTTGCGATGTTTAAAACGATTTGCTCATGTTGTTCTTCTATATATTTCAGCATGTTTAAAACCCTAGTTCCCTTTTTGGTCTTATCCGAGTTCTGAAATTGTTTGCTTAAATGTATGCTTATTTTAAGTTCTTCGTTTATGACTCTCTTCTCCTTGTTTGACTTATCTGACTTGAGTTCTTATCACCTCTTAAACTCGACTACTGTTGAAGCCCTAATTTCTTAAAAGTTTTGCCACACTTGTTACTGTGAGACCTTTACTTGTTTCTGACTCTCTTTACCTGTTACTATGTTCTTCTTCAGTGTTGATTCTATGTGACTACTTGACCTACTTGACTACTGTGCTTCGAATATTTTTTTGCTACTGAACCCTAGTACCCCTACTGCTACTGTATGTTTGTGTTGCTCCTTTTTGTCAACATGTTTAACTCTGCATGCTTGTTCATCCCTTGCTATTTATATGGTGAAGTGCAGAATCATGTTCCTTTCTTGACTGATCATGATTTCCTCGATCTTCCGACTAATTGTAAAAGGTTTTCTTACGAGCCTTAATTTTTACTCATCTGTTTAAAATTAATTGATTCCTTTCCATTACTGTGATGTTTTACCTTGCTGAATCCTTTTCCAACATAAGCCTATTTTGTACTTAGACTTTGTTATTTACTTCATACTCGTACTGCCTCCTTATATGGCAATAATCAATCTGTCCCCAAACTAATTTCTTCCCTTATTTAAACTTGTTACTGCCCATTAAACAGTGATTCCTTAACTAAAGGGAATCAATTGTGTTAATTGATTCTGATTGTAATTATTTCCATGTTTGTGTTTAAGATTTTACCTCTTCTTCACTCGTTTTCAAAACTATAAATACCCACCCCTTCTTCTTTCAAAGACACGAACAATTTGAGTTCAAGAACACATACTTACACTCAAAACTTTCTCTCTTTTCTCTACTACTACTTGTGCTATTGCTTTTGTCTAGCCGGCTGAACGCCAAGGCTAGACTGTGGAATTTAGATTACTTTTCCTTTCTGCACTTTGCTTCTCTATTGGTATATCCTAGTTAATTTTCAAGCATCAACAAAAATATGTTTCTTTAATTGTTCCAACTTCTCTCATTCTTGTCTACTCTGCTTATGTTTCTGCAGTCAAGTTATATCACTAGCATGCTGAAATATGTTCCCTTCCCCTTTTAAATTAATGCGCTCCTATGTGTATGAATCCCAAACCCCATATCCTCTCTATGTGTTTGTGTTCTCTGGTTGGTTTGTGGGCATGCCAGCACCACCTATTGCTATGCATGACCAAACCTGACCCTTCTGGGGTCATATGCTTCATACAATGTATCCCAAAAACCCCTTGACCCCTTTGTGTGACTACTGATTCTGTGTGTTTGAGTTTTTTGTTCATTACCCCACCTGATTTTAAACACTTCTGCTACTGATTATCTTCAACAAATGGACTTGCCAGTCCAGTTGTAAACAAATTCTTCTTCAACTATGTTCTTGCATTTCCACTATATTCTTACAACCTAGGTTCTGCCCCTCTTGTGTGAGCCTTGACTTGGGACCCTTGATCTCCCTCTGAACTTGGACACATAAGGGCTGGCCCTTCCACACTGCACTCGTTTTTGTCTGGTTATGCAAACCTGGGTGTAAGCACTACCCGGGATCCCATGAGGTCCTTAGGGAACTTTGACACACCCAGGTATGAGAAAGCCTTTGTAACATCATTGGCATTTGAGGTAGTTTATTCTATAACTCAGAGAGGAAGTAAAGAATCATGTTTCCTATGGGTGTAACTTCTAATTTTTGCACTTTTCTAATGTAATTCAGTCATTTTTGGGCTGTAATAATTTGTAACAAATATTGGGGTTGGCTAGGGGAAAGGTATGGGGTGATTATGCATGCTTTAGCTATTAGAAGAGAAGATAACATGCCTATAGGATCTGTTTAATAAATTTTGCATGTTTTACTTCCATTCCTATAAGGTCTAAATGTCTATAATCAGACATCATGCCAACAAGGTTAAAATCAGCTTTGAAATTAGATGTCATGCCTATAAGATCAAAAATTAATTTTTAATAGAAATCATGCCTATAGGAATTCCGCTTTGATCAAATGAATCTTGCCTGCACTTCATGTTCAATTAGATACCATGCCTATAGGACCAAAATCAGCCTTTAATACATAGACACCATGCATGTAGGAATTAAAATCAGTTATAATAGAGATCATGTCTATAGGATCTAAAACCAGATTAGTTAAAAAATTAGGTTGACTCATACTGTTCTGAACCTGTTTAAATAACCTACTCTTTTAAATTAATACGGTTAGAAAGCATGCCATAGGATCAAAATCGTTCGTTTCAAATTGTTTATTGTTTTACTACACCCTTAATTAGTAATATATATCATGCTCACCGTTGCACTTAGGCAAGCCTTAGGTAATAATGATAAAATTGAACTCGCCTTTATTTAATTAGCACTGCTAACACCAATAGGTAGGCCTAATTCAGACTTCTTATCTGAGTTATGTAATAAATTGGTCTGCTTCAATAATTAAAACACCCTGCCTTAGTACTTTAAATTCTGACCCCAACTGCGTTTAAGTCATGCTATTTATATGCATTGTCTGCGGAGGTATATATGAGCCTCTTAATTGTTTATGTGTTTCCCCTTATATTCAGTCCTACATGTTTTGTCTATTTCCTTAGTCTTTTAACTTTAAAACCTAAGAGTCAGCCTAAAATCCTCCCTCTTATAGGAATAGTAGTCCTAAATTTCTCCGGGACTGATAGGAATGGGACAGGTGTAGCATGCAATAGAGGTCGAGACCAATCCGCGCTTTAATACCTTAACGGGGTAGGAAGGGTAGATATGGATATGATGATCCGACGCTAATACCACGTGTATCCCTTTTCTGAGGAGTGTCATACCGGGTATCGCATTGATGTGATCCATATTATAAACAAACCTAGGACCCCCTCCTTTTTATATTCTCAAGTATTTGTTAAACTGTAACTCCTTTTTCAAATTTGCTTTTTAATGATTGTTTTCAAACTTTTATGTGTTTAAACTTAAATCCCCTACTATTTGAGTCTATACTTGTCTATTTTCTAACTGTACAAATTCAGAAAACTGTCTGGCCGGGAACCACACTAGTGGATCTTGAGGGTGCCTAACACCTTCTCCTTAGGATAATTTCAAGCCCTTACCTTCTCTTTGGTTATCAAACTAACTTATAAATGAACCCTATAGGTGTACTAATGCACCTTAAATCATTAGGTGGCGACTCTTCAAAATGCAAACCCCGTTCCCAAAAGGAATGAGTTGTCCCATACCCAAAATGTCATAAACCCAATTTTCCAACAAAAAGGAGGGAAAAAGGGGGCACGACAAAAGTTAGAATATCTGGAGCGAGGATTAGTGGAGCTGGAGGTAAAAGTCATAAAGAGGATTAAGGATTTCTAGAATGCCAAAGGAAGTGAAGGAGGACATCTGGCCAGAGCCTACCTGCTGCTGGCTCTGCGCGAGCTAAAGAAACTGTACGATGGAGTCAAGAAGATCAAATCTGGGGAAGGTCCTTCTAGGACCAAGTAGGCTGGATTTATTTGCTTTTCTAAATGTAATAAGGCCAAGTGCCAATAGTGACTTACTTTTCTATTGTCTTAGTGTCCTTTTGGGATTCGTCTATTTTTACATTATGAAATGAAGTATTTACTGGCGTTTAAAGTCTCCAAATCTATTTGTCGCTTGGCCTACCTCGGGCATAACGAGGCTCCCAAATTAGGACACGAATTTACATTCCCGCAGTATGTGTTTAAATACTGCAAACATTTCTGAATCCTCAGTGACTTGTCTACCTTTTTGTTTTTTCTTTGTTCTTTATTCCCATCTTCTAAGGTTGGTTCGCTCATACTGGCATCATCAGCATATCACACCAGATCTAGAGGCCCGACACCTCCTCCTCCTCCAAGCAATATAAAAGGCAATTTATTGGAGAAGACATTACCGAACCATACGATGGTTGGAGGATATTCTTTGACAGAGCTGCAAATTTTAAAAGAGTGGGAATTGAAGCAGTTTTGGTATAAAAAACGGGTCAACATTATCCGGTATCTGCGAAACTCAGATTTCCCTGCACCAACAACATGGCAGAATATGAAGCCTGCATACTAAACATGGCAATCGACATGAACATTCAGGAGTTGCTGGTAATTGGTGATTCAGATTTGCTCGTGCACCAGGTACAAGGATATGGGCCCCCAAGAATTCCAAGATATTGCCATATTTGCACCATGTGCAGGAATTGAGAAAGAGGTTCACGAAGATAGAGTTCCGACATGTGCCCAGAATTCAAAATGAGTTTGCCGATGCATTGGCTACCTTGTCATCTATGATACAAAATCCAGATAAGAATTTCATTGATCCTATCCCAGTAAGAATCCATAATCAGTCGGCATATTGCGCTCATGTTGAAGAAGAAACAGATGGAAGCCTTGGTTCCATGACATCAAGAAGTATTGTCAAAGAGAGAATATCCGGAGCATGCAAACCACACTCCAAAACGCACACTTCGGAGATTGTCCAATCACTTCTTCCACAATGGAGGAAATCTGTATAGAAGAACTCCCGATTTGGGATTGCTAAGATGTGTCGATGCAAAACAGTCTTTACAACTGCTTGAGGACGTAATGTTGGGATCTATGGCCCACACATGAATGGTTTTATCTTGGTTAAGAAGATACTTAGGGCCGGTTACTTTTGGATGACCATGAAGACAGATTGCATCTAGTATGTCTGCAAATGCTTCCAATGTCAGGTGCATGCCGATATGATAAAAGTGTCGCCAAATGAGCTCAATGCAACAAGATCACCATGGCCATTTGCCGCCTGGGGAATAGATATCATTGGTCCGATTGAGCCTACTTCTTCAAACGGACACAGGTTTATTCTGGTAGCCATTGATTACTTCACAAAATGGGTAGAGGCTGCATCTTACAAAGATGTAACCAAGAAAGTCGTCGCAGATTTTGTCAAAGATCGTATTGTTTGCCGATTCAGAGTTCCCGAGTCCATTGTTACTGATAATGCCGCCAATCTCAACAGTGATATGATGAAAGCTATGTGTGAAACTTTCAAAATCAAGCACAAGAATTACACAGCCTACAGACCTTAGATGAATGGAGTCGTAGAAGCCGCCAACAAAAACATCAAGAAGATACTAAGGAAGATGGTAGAAAACCACAACCAATGGCAAGAGAAGCTACCTTTTGCTTTATTGGGATACCGAACTATAGGTCGCACATAAATCGGGGCAACTCCATACATGATGGTTTAGGGTTCCGAGGCTATCATCCCAGCTGAGGTAGAGATTCCTTATTTAAGAATCATACAAGAAGCTGAACTCAGTGATACAGAATGGATGACGAGCCGCTATGAACAATTGGACCTTATAGATGGAAAGAGGATGAACACAATGTGTCACATTCAACTTTATCAGAATAGAATGTCTAGAGCTTTCAACAAAAGGGCAAACCAAGGCAATTTGCACCAGGACAGCTGGTGCTGAAGAAGATCTTCCCATATCAAGATAAAGCCAAAGGGAAATTCTCTCCCAACTAGCAAGGTCCCTACATGGTTCACAGGGTACTGACAGGAGGAGCACTCATACTTGCAGAGATGGATGGAGAAATCTGGCCAAAACCAATCAATTCAGACGCGGTCAAGAGATGCTATGCTCAGATTATTTACATTCCCTTATCTGATGTAATTGAACTACCTTTGACCTGATTCCTATTTACAAGGGGATACGTAGACAGCCTTATGGGTTCGGTCATATCATAATAAAATTTCCATTTCCCCCAAGATCAGAAACTGGGGCAGAATTTTAAGGAGGACCCTCAAAATTCCGGAGCAAGTCTAGCCAACGCCAACATATGTCAGACGGTCAGAAATCGATTGAGAAACTGGGGCAGAATTTTGAGAAGGATTCTTAAAATTCCGAAGAGGTTTAGTAAGGCCTATTACCTGCAAACGGTCAAATGATCATCTACCAAACTGGGGTAGAATTTTGAGGAGGACCCTCAGAATTCTAACATAAGAGAATTGCAATGTCTTTGAAATGTGTTACACTTACTAGTTCATATAAAAATGACTTGATATACCAATGGGTTTCTAAAATGACTCTGTTTTTATCAATAATTATATATTTTCGAAAACTCTATTTTCGTGACAGTCAGGCGTTACCCAGAGAAACTCAAAAAAGCCTCCGAAACAGAGCAAAGCAAGGCCAGCGGATGAAAGCACGAACCAACCTCCCCTCACAAACTTACAATTTTTCTTTGAACGCAGGCACATCTGACGTAATGATAACATCCGCAAATATATACACGTAGCAAGATTATTGTCAATCAGGCCATCAGACACCGAATGTATCTCTAGATAAGACATATGCTACTCTATTTGCTTCATGCTCCTTGCATGGGACTAAGCCATGTCCTACATAGCTGCATGAGGCTAATCCCTGCCTCAACATTTGTATGAGGCTAATCCTTGCCTCCACATTTGCATGATGCTAATTCGTGCCTCCCTATCTGCATGAGGCTAATCTTTGCCTCCATATTTGCATGAGGCTAATGCTTGCCTCCAAATTTGCATGAGGCTAATCCATGCCTCCATATCTCTATGAGGCTAATCCTTGCCTCCCTATCTGCATGAGGCTAATCCTTGCTTCCATATTGGCATGGGGCTAATCCTTACCTCCACATTTGCATGAGGCTAATCCTTTTTTTCCTATCTGCATGAGGCTAATCCTTGCCTCTATATTTGCATGAGGCTAATCCCTACCTCCACATTTGCATGAGTCTAATCCTTTCCTCTATATATGCATGAGGATTATCCTTGCCTCCCTATCTTCATGAGGCTAATACTTGCTTCCACATTTGCATGAGGCTAATCCTTGCCTCCATATTTGCATGAGGATACTCCTTGCCTCCCATATTCGCATGAGGCTAATCATTTCCTCCCATATTTGCATGAGGCTAATCCTTGCCTCCCCATTTGCATGAGGCTAATCCGTGTCTCCATATCTGCATGAGGCTAATCCTTGCCTCCATACTTGCATGAGGTTGATCCTTGCCTCCCCATTTACATGAGGCCAATCCTTGCCTCCTATATTTGCATGAGGCTAATCCTTGCCTCCCCATTTGCATGAGGCTAATCCCTGCCTCCACATTTGCATGGGACTAAGCACTGTCCCTCTTTGCACAAATATTGTTCTATTTCTAGTACTGTTTATTTGATTTTGAATCGGTCTAAGCTCTACCCTCCATTTCACAAGACTAAGCCTTGTCTTGTTAACATCATATTATCGCATATCATGGGTTGAAATATCGCCAATCTATCCAAAGGCATCATAGTCTAAAAGGCATCATCATCATATCACTATTCAAAGGTGTCATGGTTCGGAGGCACCATCTGCATGGCCTGAGAAAACCATTTCATGGCCTTCGAATCCCTCACTAAACAATCCATGGCCCAGGATATCATGGTCCAAGGACGTCATCTTTAACCGTCCAAAGACAACCTTCATGGTCCAAAGGGAAACTACATCATGTTTAAATTTCCGCGCAAATACATGTCGGTAGCATCTTTCATCTGCAGGTGAAAAGCAAGTAAACACTATCCTAGTTGGAGCGACCTTGCTCCAGTTCTTTCAAACTATCTTAACTTAATCGCTTTTGCATCTCGTATCCGTTCTTGCAATGACTTCATCGGTATATTCTGCCAATAAATCCAGAACTACACATGGCCTGATTCCTGTAAAACCAAGGATATGTAGGCAGCTCAAAGACCGGAGTCCACCCTCTATCTTTCAAAACATCTCGACAGGCCAAAATTGGCGATCATTTCTTTACCCAAAAACTCTTTCATCCTTTCCGGGTAAATAGGGGCAGATGTTGATACCCAATTTTTTCTCATATATTTTAATACATATATATACTTTCAAAATAGTATATATGCAGTTATAAGCATGCATAAACATTTCTTATAATTTGTCTATAATTTTAAAAGCACCAAATCAATTTATTTTTCTCTTTTTATTATATAAATATCCAATAATTATCCTTCAAATTACTTTTTTGATGATTTAGCCATCCAAATTTATTATTTATGCCAACATAGTGTTTAACTATTTTTAGTGCTCTTTTTTGTAATTATATTTACATTTTTAGGCTAAACTGCACATTTTTGCAATAATAGCTCATACTAATGCATAATTATATTATTTATTCATAAAATGGTATTTATATTTTTAAAATGTTAAATAACTATTTTTAATCATTTTAGTAGACAAAAAATGTTTTTGGTACTCATTTGTTATTTTTATAAATTATTTAGTTATTAAAAGTGGCTATTTAAAATCTGGCCAATTTTCATTTCAATTTTGGTCCTAATTCAACCCAAAACCCAGCCCAATTTTAAACCAAAAATATACCCAGTCCAATACCCATTTACCCTAACCCAATACCCGGGCAAATCCTGGCCGTTGATCAATGTGATCAACTGTCCAGATTGACCCTTGCCTAAAATAAACCAAACGACCCCCCAAAACCCTTTCATTCCCACCGTATGCCGCCCTGAAATCCCTCCCCTCTTTCAAATGCTCTCAAACCTAACCCCAATCTACCCACATCGCTAGTCGTCTGTTGCCTTTCATGGTGTTCCACACCACCCGCAGGCCTCTAGTAGCCTCTCTTGTACTGGTATCACCATCTTCAGGGTTCTCAGGGGACCAGGGTTAGTTTGCTTGCATCTATGGCCATGTTCTCGCCTGTTTCAGGTTGTTCCGGTATGATTCCGAGTAAGATCTTTCTATATCTATGGGTTTCTAGGTTTGCTTCTTCATCTCCGCGATCGTTCTTCTCGAAATCCTAATTTTTTTCTTCTGAACTTCTTAGATTTGTACAGATCTAAGATGTTTGGACCTATTTCATATGAATTTTTACACAAAAACTCTTTTGATTTTTTAAAATAATCATCTGATTTTCGAACGATCTTTCATTTTTCTCTAAACTAGGGTTTCCAGAAATTTCTTTTTTCAAAATATTTGATGATTTGGGTGTTTAATCTTCTGTTTCTATATGTTTTAACCAATTTCATTAAGGCTGCTCTAACTTCAACTCGTTTATACTAAAAGCCCTAATTTTTCCGACATTCTTTGTTTGGTTTCTGAGTACTTGTATGCTGACTTTGTTCTTGCCTTGTTTCTTATGATTCTTCGTGGTTTTCTTATCCTAATATGCCTCTACTGAGTTTCTTGGTTCAACTTTTCCATTGATTCTACATGCCTATGTTCATTTTGACTATTTTTTTCTTGCTTTATTTGAGTTGTCTGCGAAACTTGCTGACTCTTTACATGATTTTCTCTTCGATTTAACGCTTGACTATTCTGAAGTTCTTATTTCCTTGTTAGATTTGAACTCTTTTCCTTAACGAAACTTTTGATTCTTACCTTTCTACTCGGTTTGATTGAATTTCTTGCCTTAATTAGTTTTTTCGTGCCTTATTTGTTATTTGTTGATTCTTATTGATTGTTTCCTTAATTGAAACTTCTGTTCATTTATCCCTAATTACCTACTCTATACCCAAACTTTACTTGATTCTTTTCCTTAAATATCTAGCATGCTTTTACCATTGATTTGATTATCTCTTGATTAAGGGGAAGACTTACTGAATATATGTGTGATTGATCTCGTGAATCTCCCGGATTGCCACTTAATTGATCCCTTACCTTATTTTGTTAAGCTTTTTGATTACTATATAAACTCCCTCTTATTTTAACTTCTGGAAACGAACATTAGTTCACAAAATCACACTTACACTCTAAAGCTCTCTTTTTCTCCTCTGCTACTTGTGATATTCACTAGTCTAGCCGGCTGAAAGCCAAAGCTAGACATTGGAAATACATCTACTTTATTTTCTGCACTCTTTTCTTCAACTGGTATGTCTCTAGTTAACTTTTAAAATCCAAACCCAATGTGTTTCATTCCTGCACTAGTTCTTCAGCTATGAATTCAACTTATATTCCTGCCTACTTTTTTGCCTAGCATGTCTAAACTCTGTCTTGTTCAATGTATGATTAGCATATCTACACTTCACCTAGTTATTTGATAATTAACCAGTATGTTTATGAATATCTTTAAATCCCCTAATTATGTGATCATGTTCGTTATTTTATGTATGTGATTGACCCTGCCTGTATGTTTAATCCTGTTCAAGGCATGTCAGGCTTTCTGTATTACAACTGTGATCTATGTCTTAACTATTTACTGTCCATGACTAGCCTTCTAAGTCTGTAAGACCCAAGTGTTATATGTAGTTTGTTGACTATATATTTCCTCTATACCCTATCCATGTACCCCCAATGTAACTCTAATGTGCCACAATCCCTTTATCCACATGTGAGATCTGTTTGTTGAATGTTTCTGAATCTGGATGTTTTATGGCCAATTGGTTGCCTGTTGTCTTCAAAAGAGTTTTGGTACTCTTCTCAAACTATCTTTTACCACCAAACTATTTCCTGTTTTAGAAAACCTTTTTACTCCTAAAGTCATCTCTATACTATTTTCAAAACCTTTTCAAAACTATGTCATGCACTCTCACTTTACTCATAGAATACTAGGTTCTACCCTCTGATATGTGTACTGCCTTGAGATCTCTCTAAATTCTATCATGTCAGAGCTGGCCTTTCCACACTGCACCCAAATCAGTTATTATTTGAGAAAAGGTCTAGGTGTGAGCACTGCCCGGGATCCTTGAGATCCTTAAGGAACTCTGACTAACCTAGACATGAATTTGGCTATGGAACTTTTTGCATTTGATGCTATTGGAGGCTTGGAAGACATTTGGGCCTACTACAGGATCCCTATAGATTAATTTTCTATTTATGTAAATTTGTCATTTGGTTCATTAGTCTGTAATAATTATTGTAAGCAAACAGTGATGGTGATTAGTGAAAAGGGAATGTAGTATATATATCATGGGTAGAATTGGGTAGATACCATGATTATAGGGTCCATGTTGATTCAAATGCGTTTGTTATATTCACTTTACTTCCACACAAATAGAAACCATACCTATAGGATCTAAAATGGCTTTAATAATAGAGATCATGCCTATATGGTTAATATATGCTCTATAGAAATCATGCCTATAAGACTTAAAATAGTTCAGTTAGAAAAGTCAGTTCAATTTATGTTTGTTTATTCTGAATCAGTTTAATTAATTAATCTTTCCACTTCTTGAATAAGTATTCAAACACCGCCTTACATTAATACTGCTAGAAAGCATGCCTATAGGATCTCAAGTTGTTATTTAAAAAACCGTTTTACTGTTTTACTGCATCCCAAATCAATATAGATATCATGCTCTTAGGACGTCACTGTTATGAGATTAGGCAAGCCTATAGGGCAATTAAAAATCCTGTAATTATAAAACTGAGCTTTGTTATTTGAGACTGCTCACATTCAATAGGTCTAAAGTTAGTAGGCAAGCTGAATAGGTCTTTGACACTTTGTCTTGAATAGGTCTTTGACACTTTGTCTTAATTCAATACTGTATAATCTCTGCTCACATAGATATCATGTTCTAAGGTTTTTCTCCTAAATACTTGAAACTGTTGTTTGAGACGTGCACTTATTTGTCATATTTGTGGAGGTAAATGTGAGCCATTAATTGTTTCTTCTTTAAATGCAGTCCTAATTGTTTTTGATTGATGCCTAGACTTTTCTCCTTGAAACACCTTAGGATAGTCTAGAACTACCAAAAACTAGAGGTCCTAAATATCTCCAGGGCCACGAGGAAGGGACGGGTAGTGCACGCATAGAACATTTTCAAGGTTACTAGAACGCTTTAGGCTATGATCAAGGGGAGGGAATTGGGTAGTAAGGATATGATGACTACGCGCTTATGTCACATGTAGCCCCTCATTGAGGAGTGATTACTGGGTATTGTGTGGGGTGATCCTGTAGGCTAACCAACCTAGGACCCCTCTTTTCCAATTCCTGTTGTTTAAATTTTACTTTCCTTTATATATGTGCAACTTGTTCAAATTCTTTTTTTTTCCGTTCTTGAGTCATACATGTGCTTTAAAATGTCAAAACATGCCTTTACTTGCAAGTATGTGTTAAAACTATTTATTTGTTAGAAGGACTAATTCACATAAGTATAAGTTCGATCAAGACCCACCATTGTGGACCAAGAGGCGTGCCTAACATATTCCCTCAAGGTTATTTCGAGTCCTTACCTTAAATCTCTGGTAATGCAAACTAGTCTAAGAGTTAATCGCTCCAGGTGCCCTAACGCACCATAATCCGTTAGGTGGTGACTCTTCAAATACCCAAATCCCAAAGGGAAATGAGTTATTACCCCTATGAACGTTGTAACCTGGACTTTCTCCGAAAAAGGAAAAAAGGGGCGCAGCAGGGAGAGTGCGAAGGGTGAAGACTCCTCCGCTTGCATTCTATCAGTCGACGTCTTCTGTTCGGCCTGCACTAAGGTCTACTACCTGTCTTGCAGCAAGGGCTACCCAAGTTTACCCATGACCGGAGCAGTGTGCATGGAAGTTGTTCCCCAATCTAGGACTCCGACTCCTACTGCTCGCTCAATGGATGAGCCCTCCCGTGCTGAGGATGGGGAAGGTTCGTCGAAGAAATGACGGGTGGAGTCCGAAATTGCTCCTCCAGCCGCAGTATATTCAGAGGGTGACCTTCCCTTGACGACGTCTAAAATGGGTGATGAGGCTAGCCCGGCTGCAGAGACAAACCCGACGATTGTGACTGACCCAACGGTAAAGGCTTCAGCTGCTGTGATCAATCAACAGACCACTGCGACAGGGAATCGGGATCTCGAGGCCGCTATTTCCACTTTGGCCGGGCCTTTGTCTTCCAAACTAAGTCGTGTTTCGTCTTCGGCAGCAGAAAGGGGAAAGAGTGTCGTGGTCGACGACTACGAGTCTGACTCTGATCTTGATCCGGATGATGTTAGGATGTTGGAGGAAGGCCTTACCCATACGATGGTTATGGCGGAAGGTCCGTCCCGTATTCTTGAGATTCCGTTGGAGATTAACCTCCTGAGGGACACAGAGGACATGGTACCGCAATTTGACCTTTTGTGCTCTGCTGCTGAGTGTGAGGATCTTTGGGACGTTCGTGATGTTAATTTGATGCACGAAGTGGCCGCTATGGGCTTGAGGGTAAGTTTCCCCCATTCTTTTTGTGTTACTATTGTTTTGACGTCCTTGACCTTTACCGACCCTTTTTTATCTTTGTTAGTCTTTCATACGTATATGCTGGAGATTGAAAGTGCTCGTAGGGCTGATACTTGGGCCAAACTTTTACTAATAATGTTGGAGAAGTATTGACACTACCGCAACAAGTGCCGTGAGATACATGAATGGCTAAGGGCGAACGCCAGTAATCAATCTCTCAGCAAGGAACTGGAGAAGAGGGATCAGAGACTGATGTAGGCTATTCGCAGGAATAGCGAGCTCGAGGAGTTACTTCGTGTAAAGGACGAAGAACTTGAGTTGGGAAAATATGTTGCTGCAGAGTGTGAGCATCTTCAGGAGAAGGTGCGGTCGTTGCAGTCTGAGTTGGATCACAATGCCATCAGAGTCGAAGTTTTAAATGCGGAGTGGATGGGGAAATTAACCGAGCTGGAGAGAAAGGTCTCCGAGTTGGAGAGTGCCGAGAGCGCCTAGGCATCGGCCTTAGCTAGGGAGCTAGCTTTAGAGGACACTATCTGTGTCCTTAAATCCAAGTAGGAGATCGAGAGGGCGACGACTACGCTCAGGGAGGCGAGGCTCGAAGAGCATATGGGTGACATTGACCAGGAAGCTTCAACCTTGGGAGATCGAGTTGCTGTTCTTGACGCCGAAAAGGCACAATTGTTGGCCCAAGTTGAATCTACCTCTGCTGCTGTTCTTAGCCATTTGCACGAGCTCTGGGTTCATGCCGAAGCCCAACGAGACATATACAAGAGCTTGTGGGAAACATGCAATGTTTCTGAGGCCGCTTATGAAGGGGCTTAGGCGAAGGCACGAGAGGCTCGTGTTAATTGTGGTTACGATCCTGTGACACCAGAGGCCGGCGAGGATGTTGATGCTGAGGGGGACTTTTTTGGAGATGGCGACAAGGAGGACGGCGGTGATGGCTCCGAATGGAAAAAAATTGTTATCTTTGTTGTCTTTTCTTTTTTGTCATTGTTTGTGTTGTTTGTTTTGTATATTCTATACTGGACTGGTTTTAGCCGTGTATAAACCTCCCAGAAGTTGTCCCCCTCATTGACTCCCCCAAAAAACCTCCCCGAGAAAAGCCAATGGGGACAACACCTGGATGCGGGAAAGGGAGTACGACTCAAAGGATGTCGTTTTCCAGAAGTTGAAGTGTGAGATGGGTGATATTCCAGTTATTCCGTAGTAATTTTCCTTCCGTTCTCTGGTTGGGATGCTCTTTTTCTCGCTTGCCTATGTGGTGCTTGTGTTCCTGTTTAAGCAAACAACAGAAGGTAAACCAAAATGAGATTTTCCTTACCTAGATCCAATGAGTCGAAGAACGAGGGTAGCCTTATGGCGTTGCTTGCTCCATCTGGTGTTTAAGTTTTTGATGGACTGGTAATTTTTATATTCAGGGTCGTATTCAGCTCTCCTTTCTTTTTTTTTAAAAATGCCCTACTCCACATGGGTTGGGCTTGCTTTAGCTTGTTCATGGATCATCCGGTGTATGGGGAAAATGTTAGAGTAGGGCAGAGTGTGCTCGTTCTTTTGTAGGATTGCGCATAAGGTGTCTTCTCCTTTTGTGGGTTTCACGTGGATATTGGTTGTAACTTTTGTTTTTATGTAGCATCATGATCTAGATTAACATGTGAGGTTTACTTACTGCTTTTTCTGGTAGGTTATTATGTTTCACCAGTTTTGGATCTGAAGGAGACTAGGAAATTTTGCTAAGAAATCCACATAGACGGTGCGAAATTGTTTGAATAAAAAAGTTTGAGATTATTTTTCCAACCTCAATTATCGATAATAAAGAAGGTGAATCTTAGTCTAGCATAATCAACTTCAGATCTAAAAGTATATAATGAGAGATAATGAAAGGTAGGAGTATCTCATATTTATTGATATCATAATCTTGTCCCCCATAAGAGGAAAAATGTGCTTACATAAAAGTCGAAATTTTAGGAGAAAGAGTAGAGAGAAAAAAAACCCTATTTCCAGAAATTCCCCCTCTATATATAGCTCCCGAAGTCTTTCATTCAGTGATCTTTGACTAACATGACCCTCTGCGACGGTCCTTCTCGTCATTACTTGAGTACAATAACGTCTTTATCATATGTTGTCGATGATTTAACCCCAAGGTCGATCGTGGTGCCTTTCACTATTTTTCCACCTAGGTGAGATCCCGGCTCGGTCGACCGCTATGGTCAGATTTTGACCTATACAAATAGGTTTTTGGATTGTAGCATTATAAATAGGAGCGTTCCTACATATTTTCAATTGTAGAGAGGTAACTACGATGTAGAGAGATTCAAGAGTTTATGAGTTATGAAAAAGCCTCCTACCACTAGTGGGATTACAAAGGGTCGTTGTTGTTGTTGTTGTGTTGAAAAATCCTCCTACCAAGTTCTCTCCCTAGTTTAATAAATTTCTTCTATATAGTCTTTGTTGAATTTTTTGCTTGTACCTAAATTCTTTTTGGGTTATTTCAATCCTTCAAATTTGTATTAGAGCCTTTGTGAGATTCTGTTAGAGCCTGAGTGAGATCCTCTCAGAGTCGGTGGGAGATCCTAAAATATTATAAATACTTTATTACCTAATTGTCATGTTTTTGTGTTTGATGGCATTGAAACTTGGTATCAAGAGATGAATTTTTTTTAAGGCTATTGGATTATGGTCCATCATTGATGAATTATTTGAGGAACCCCGAGAAGGTACAATGTTAACGCGTGATGCAGGTACGCAATTAGAGAAGAAGAGACATTTATATTATAAGGCACACTACTATCTCTCCATTACGGTCAAATTGCATGTATCTAAGAGATATTTGCATGAGTCATCAAAGGAGGATTGGACAATCTTGGTGAAGTCATATCGAAAAGTTGATGACATAAAAAATGAGAAACTGCAAGAGTTTAAGAGTCAATTTGAGTTGGCTTGTATGAGACCAACAGAGTCTATCAAAGAATTTTATATAAGAATTGAAGAAATAGTCAATGGTCTAAGGACCAATGGAGAAGTATTGGAAGAAGTTAAAGTTGTTAAAAAATATTGCAATCTTTAAGCCTAAAGTTTCACAACAAAAAAATTATTCTTGAGGCTACTAAAGATCTTAGCACTCTCAAACTTAATGATTTAGAATGCGAATTGGTGACATACGAGAGATCGCTAAATCAACAGAAAGATGAGACGTTGGAGGAGGCATCACAAGAAAAGGTTGATCAACCAAAACAAAAAGAAGAGACATCAAGTCTGACAGAGATAAATCAAGAATGCCAAAATTCAGAAACAGACGAGAAAAGAAGAGAAAGTACATGTAATTTTTGTTGTGATAGAGATTATATTGGATGCAAAGGAAAGTCAAATAATATTCAAAAAATCTTTCAAAAATTCATGCGATTGATAAAAAGGATGATTTAGTTGCAAGGCATGGCAGTTCAAAAGAGGTTGGCATTTCACAAGAAAAATTATTTGATAGTATTAAAAATGAACCTATTAACAAAAAAAGTAAGATGGTTCATCAAGAGAAAGTCTTTGATGATCTGCACAATAGATTGAGGCAAAAATAGCTTAATCCTAACGGACACAACCACGTTCTGTGCATTAATTAGGAGAACTAAATGCCAATGTGCTAATCATGATTATATAAATAGTCGAGTCTGGTGGGGGAGAAGGGCCTAACCTTTTTGTTTTGCAGAAAATGAGGCATGAGGTCCCCAGATTCGGTATGGTTAGCAACATTCCACCATTGCTGCTAGATTGGTGGGAGGACCTTTGCTGTACGAGAGATATGGCCATATCAAGTTCTACCGTACCTTCCACGACGAGCTCTCTATCACTTCTCTGGGACATATCCACAGCAAAGTGTTCGTGTTCATCATATGCTTCTTGGGCTTGATAGTATTCCCGATGAAAAGTGAAAGAATCCACACTAGGTTGGCCATGGTTGCCAAGACTCTGATGGAAGGGATCAATGGGCAAACATACACTATAGTCCCATGATCATAGCCGACATCTAGAAGGATCTGGAGTGCTGTCAAAGAGGGGTCAAGCATTTCGAGGGGTGTAACATGTTGCTGCAGTTGTGGTTATTAGAATATCTTCAAAAAGGTCACTATCGCCAAGAATTTCCGCGAAGGGCTTGGAACGACCATATTGCCTTCCATCACCCCAAGCGGATGACTTACATTCCGGACAGGTTTGCTCAGCCGGAAAGTGCCAAAGAGTGGGTAGAGTTCTTCGACAATCTGACCGAGGAACAGGTGCAATGGATGTTTGAATGGTTCCCAATAGACAAATTCATCATCAAATCCAGGGACGCTCCACACTTGTTATTGATCGGGTTGAGAGGGATATACCCTTATGTCCCTATCTGAGTCATGAGGCAAGCAGGTAGGAAATAGGTTGTTCCTAGGATCGCCAAAATGAGCCATTTCAGAGCAGACTTTCAGGATGATGATGTCCCTTACAAGTGCCAAGTTCAGCACTTGTGGCACTACAAGATCATTGTAGAAAAGAAAACCATTGAGCCAGACAGGTATCATGCTGGGTGTGAACCTCCCTACCTAGCATGGTTAGAGGGCAATCTGAAGGGGATGGTGATGCCAGGAGCTGGTCGAGGGAATAGTATCATAGACGAAGAAGTTGAGGCTCAAGTCAAATACAGCAGGCTGCGCCAGAGGGTCCACGACTCTGATAATGAGCACCGGGAAATACATGAGAGAAACATGAGGTTGATCGACGAATGGAAAGAAATGGCTGTCACCTCCAACAGAAAGTTGTTGATACCCAATTTTTTTATATATATTTAAATATGAAAAATAACTTCAAAATACATATATATGCTTATGTAAGTATATCCAAGTGTTTTATTTTTTTTCCATAATTTTTAAAGATTTTTAAATTAATTTATTTCCCTTTTTCATCCATAAAATCTCAATAATTATGTCCAAATTATTATTTTTGATGATTCATTTATTAAATATTTATATTTATGCCAAAATATGTCTAATGTAATTTTTATAATTTTTATTTAGTATTTTTTAAAGCTAATTGCATATAGTTGCAATATTAGCCATTTTAAGGTTTAATTGTGTTCTTTATTCATAAAATTAAGCCCTATATTTTTAAATTTTTAATTATATATTATAAATCATTTTAGTGCTCTCAATTTATTTCTAGAAATTTATTAACTATTTTTATAATTTTAAAAGGGGGGAAAATTGGCTATTTAAATAACATCCCATTTATATTTAAATTCTAGCCTAAATTGAACCCCAAATCAGACCCAATTTCCCCGGCCCAACCTGCTAACCCAGTTTAACTGGCCCAACCTAAATTCCTCACCTACCCTTTTAAATCTAGGCCGTTGATTATTTAGATAACGGCCACCATTTCCCCTTACCATTTTTAACCCCGAACGACCCCTAAACCTAACTCATTTCCCACCACCTGCCGCCTCTGAATCCCTTCCCTATCACTTCTCTCTGCAACCTCACATGAAACCTAGCCGCCGCCATCTAATTCCACCCTAATCCACCTCAACCCCTGCCTAATCCATGGCCTCTCATGGCCAATTGAGATGTGTACCGGCCTCTTATGACTCCTGGGTGTTTGTTTCTGTGGTTTCATGGCCAGACCTCGAAGGAATCTGGTCCAGTCCTTGCTCGACTTCTGCTCATGGCCTTTCTCCGGCCATCCATGGCCTTTCTCCGGCCATCCATGACCTTTCTCCGACCATTCATGGCCTTTCAAGGCAGATCCTTGACTTTCCTGGTTAGATCGGTCTCAAGGTCTTCTCATCTTTTCTGGGTTTTCTGAAACCCTAATCTTTAAGATCTTGCAATTTTCTTCATATATATCTTAGATCTGTGTTTACTACGAACTTCTTAAGTGCTTTCTCGAAGGTTCTTCAACTTTTCTTTCAAAACGACTCTTCACTTTTCGACGATTAGGGTTTTCCTTTAAGTTTTTCAAAAGAACTCTTCTTTGATTTTAATGTTGTTTGTGATTTTTCTTTGTTTAAAATGATTTGCTCATGTTGCTCTTCTATCTATTTCAGCATGTTGAAAACCCTAGTTCCCATTTTGGTCTTATTCGAGTTCTGAAATTGTTTGTTTAAATGTGTGCTTATTTTAAGTTCTTCGTCTATGACTCTCTTCTCCTTGTTTGACTTATCTGATTTGAGTTCTTATCACCTCTTAAACTCGACTACTGTTGAAGCCCTAATTTCATAAAAGTTTTTCCTCACTTGTTACTGTAAGACTTTTACTTGTTTCTGACTCTCTTTACCTGTTACTATGTTCTTCTTCATTGTTGATTCTATGTGACTACTTGACCTACTTGGCTACTGTGCTTCGAATATTTTCTTGCTATTGAACCCTAGCTTACCCCTACTGCTACTGTATGTTTGTGTTGGTTCATTTTGTCAACATGTTTAACTCTGCATGCTTGTTCATCCCTTGCTATTTATATGGTGAAGTGCAGAATCATGTTCCTTTCTTGATTGATCTTGATTTCATCGATCTTCCGACTAATTGTAAAAGGTTTTCTTACAAGCCCTAATTTTTACTCATCTGTTTAAAATTAATTGATTCCTTTCCATTACTGTGATGTTTTACCTTGCTGAATCCTTTCCCAGAATAAGCCTATTTTGTACTTAGATTTGGTTATTAACTTCATACTCTTACTACCCCCTTATATGGCAATAATCAATCTGTCCCTAAACTGATTTCTTCCCTTAATTAAACTTGTTACTACCCGTTAAACAGTGATTCCTTAATTAAAGGGAATCACTTGTGTTAATTGATTCTGATTGTGATTATTTCCATGTTTGTGTTTAAGACTTTACCTCTTCTTCACTCATTTTCAAAACTATAAATACCCACCCCTTCTTCTTTCAAAGACACGAACAATTTGAGTTCAAGAACACATACTTACACTCAAAATTTTCTCTCTTTTCTCTACTACTTGTGCTACTGCTTTTATCTATCCAGCTAAAAGCCAAGGCTAGACTGTGGAATTTTGCTTACTTTTCCTTTCTGCACTTTGCTTCTCTACTGGTATGTCCTAGTTAATTTTCAAGCATCAACAACAACATGTTTCTTTAATTGTTCCAACGTCTCTCATTCTTGTCTACTTCTGCTTATGTTTCTGCAGTCAAGTTACATTACTAGCATGCTGAAATATGTTCTCTTCCCCTTTTAAATTAACGCTATCCTATGTGTATGAATCCCAAACCCCATATCCCCTCTATGTGTTTGTGTTCTCTGGTTGGTTTGTGGGTATGCCAGCACCGCCTATTGCTGTGCATGACCAAACCTGACCCTTCTGGGGTCATATGCTTCATACAATGTATCCCCAAAACCCCTTAACCCCTTTGTGTAACTACTGATTTTGTGTGTTTGAGTTTTTTGTTTATTACCCCAACTTATTTTAAACACTTCTGCTACTGATTATCTTCAACAAATGGACTTGCCTGTCCAGTTGTAAATAAATTCTTCTTCAACTATGTTCTTGCACTTCCACTATATTCTTAGAACCTAGGTTCTGCCCCTCTTGTGTGAGTCTTGCCTTGGGACCCTTGAGCTCCCTCTGAACTTGGACACATAAGGGCTGGCCCTTTCACACTACACTCGTTTCTGTCTGGTTATGCAAACCTGGGTGTAAGCACTGCCCGGAAACCCATGAGGTCCTTAGGGAACTTTGACACACCCCGGTGGACTTTTGGATAAGGCTTGTCTTAAAGGACCATTATGTGGACAACATATTAATTCGACAAGGTTTGACCATGATGCATGCACAATTTCAATCAGAGTAAGGTTGCTATGGGGGTTTAGACTGGTACCCTCAAGCGGACAACTTGAGGGGGAAAGGCACGGAACCGTCGACTGCACCGCTGATCGACTAGTTTTACCGCAAATAAGCCTTTCCGAATTTAAGGGTAATAAATAGGAAGAGCGCAACCACTCATCAAGCATTGCTATAGGATTTAATATGCACAAGTGGAATATGATGTGGAGAATGATATATGCAGCAATAAATAACATGTAGTCAAGTATTTGCACGTGGGAAAAAAATAAATACAGTATTTAAATAATTGAAAGACAGTTACGGAAAAATAAAACAAGGAGACAAGTCAGTTTCAGAGAAATAAAGAAATCATAAATGCTTGAAAGAAGTTAAATTCAGATAAGGGGAAAGGGTACACGAGGAAAAGCATGCTTGGACTAATTCACAAAAAATAAGTTCATTATTGTAACAACATAAGAATATCCCCAGCAGAGTCGCCATGCTATCGCGCCCCCCTTTTTTCCCTTTTCGGAGAAAGTCCGGGTTCCAACGTTCATGGGGGTAATAACTCATTTCCCTTTGGGATTTAGGTATTTTAAGAGTCGCCACCTAACGGATTGTGGTGCGTTAGGGCACCTAGAGCGATTAACTCTTAGACTAGTTTTCATTACTAGAGATTTAGGGTAAGGCTCGAAATAACCTTGAGGGGAAGGTGTTAGGCACCCCTCTTGGTTTACAACGGTGGGTCCCGGCCGAACTTATACTTATGTGAATTATTCCTTCTAATAAATAAATAGTTTTAACACATACTTGCAAGTAAAGGCATGTTTTGACATTTTAAAGCACATGTATAACTCAAGCACGAAAAAAAAAGACTTTGAACAAGTTGCACATATATGGAGGAAAGTAAAATTTAAACAGCGGGAATTGGGAAAGACGGGTCCTAGGTTGGTTAGCCTACAAGATCACCCCACACAATACCCGGTAATCACACCTCAATGAGGGGCTACACATTACATTAGCGCGTAGTCATCATATACTTACTACCCAATTCTCTCCCCTTGGTCATTGCCTAAAGCGTTCTAGTAACCTTGAAAATGTCCTATGCGTGCACTACCCGTCCCTTCCTCGCGGCCCTGGAGGTATTTAGGACCTCTAGTTTTTGGTATTTCTAGACTATCCTATAGTGTTTAAAGGAGAAAAGTTTAGGCATCAATCAAAAACAAATAGGACTACATTTAAAGAAGGAACAATTAAAAGCTCACATTTACCTCCACAAACAGGGCAAATAAGTGCACGTCTCAAACAACAGTTTCAAGTATTTAGGATGAAAACCCTAAAACATGATATCTATGTGAGCAAAGATTATACAGTATTGAATTAAGACAAAGTGTCAAAGACCTATTCAGCTTGCCTACTGACTTTAGACCTGTTGAAAGGCCAACTCTGACATGCCATAGTTTAGAGAGATCTCAAGGATCTCAAGGCAGTACACATATCAGAGGGGCAGAACCTAGTATTCTAAGAGTAAAGTGAGAGTGCTTGACATAGTTTTGAAAAGGTTTTGAAAATAGTACAGAGAAGACTTTAGAAGTAAAAAGCTTTTCTAAAACAGGAAATAGTTTGGTGGTAAAAGATAGTTTGAGAAGAGTACCAAAACTCTTTTGAAGACAACAGACAATCAATTGGCCATAAAGCATCCAGATTCAGAAACACTCAACAAACAGATCTCACGTGTGGATAAAGGGATTGGGGCACATAAGAGTCACACTAAGGGTACATAGATAAGGTATAGAGGAAACATATAGTCAACAAACTGCATATAACACTTAGGGTCTTAGAGACTTAGAAGGCTAGTCATGGACAGTAAATAGATAAGACATAGATCACAGTTGTAATACAGAAAGCCTGACATGCCTTGAACAGGATTAAACATACAGGCAGGGTCAATCACACACATCAAATAGCCAACATGATCACATAATTAGGGAATTGAAAGATATTCACAAACATACTGGTTAAGTATCAAATAACTAGGTAAAGTGTAGATATGTTAATCATACATTGAACATGACAGAGTTTAGACATGCTAGGCAAAGAAGTAGACAAGAATACAAGTTGAATTCATAGCTGATGAACTAGTGTAGGAATGAAACACATAAGGTTTGGATTTCAAAATTTAACTAGAGACATACCAGTTGAAGAAAAGAGTGCAGAATATAAAGCAGATGTAGTTCAAATCTCTAGTCTTGGCTTTCAACCGGCTAGACCAGTGAATATCACAAGTAGCAGAGGAGAAAAAGAGAGCTTTAGAGTGTAAGTGTGCTTTTGTGAACTAATGTTCGTTGTCAGAAGTTAAAATAAGAGGGAGTTTATATAGTAATCAAAAAGCTTAACAAAATAAGGTAAGAGATCAATTATGTGGCAATCCGGGAGATTCACGAAATCAATCACACATGTAATCTGTAAGTCTTCCCCTTAATCAAGGGATAATCAAATCAACGGTAAAAGCATGCTAGATATTAAGGAAACGAATCAAGTAATGTTTGGGTATAGAGTAGGTAATTAGGGATAAATGAACATAAGTTTTAATTAGGGAAACAATCAATAAGAATCTGCAAATAACAAATAAGGCAAGGGAAAACTAATTAAGGCAAGAAATTCAATCAAACCGAGTAGAGAGGTAAGAATCAAAAGTTTCGTTAAGGAAAAAAGTTCAAATCAAACAAGGAAATAAGAACTTCAGAATAGTCAAGGGTTCAATCAAAGAGAAAATCACGTAAAGAGTCAGCAAGTTTCGCAGATAACTCAAATAAAGCAAGAAAAGAATGGTCAGAATGAATATAGGCATATAGAATCAATGGAAAAATTGAACCAAGAAACTTAGTAGAGGCATATTAGGATAAGAAAATCATGAAGAATCACAAGAAACAAGGCAAAAACAAAGTCAACATACAAGTACTCAGAAACCAAACAAAGAATGTCGGAAAATTAGGGCTTTTACTATAAACGAGTTGAAGTTAGAGAAGCCTTAACAAAATCGGTTAAAACATATAGAAACAGTAGATTAAACACCCAAATCATCAAATGTTTTGAAAAAAGAAATTTCTGGAAACCCTAATTTAGAGAAAAATGAAAGATCGTTCGAAAATCATACGATAATTTTAAAATTAGAAGTTTTTTTTTTGTAAAAAATCATATGAAATAGGTCCAAACATCTCAGATCTGTACAGATCTAAGAAGTTCAGATGAAAGAAATTCAGGTTTCGAGAAGAACGATCACGGAGATGAAGAAGCAAACCTAGAAACTCATAGATATAGGAAGATCTTACTCGGAATCACACTGGAATAGCCTGAAACAGGCGAGAACATGGACAAAGATGCAAGCAAACTAATCCTTGTCCCTTGAGGACCATGAAGATGGTGATACCAGTACAAGAGAGACTACTACAGGCCTGGGGATGGTGAGGAACACCATGAAAGGCAGCAGACGACCAGCGATGTGGGTAGATTAAGGTTAGGTTTGAGAGCATTTGAGAGAGGAGAGGGGTTTCGGGCGGTGGACAGTGGGAAATGAAAGGATTTTGGGGGGTCGTTTTGGTTTATTTTAGGCAAAGGTCAATCTGGATCGTTGATCACAATGATCAATGGCCAGGATTTGCCCGGGTATTGGGTTGGGGCAGATGGGTATTGGGCTGGGTATATTTTGGGTTTAAAATTGGGCTGGGTATTAGGTTGAATTAGGACAAATATTAAAATGAAAATAGGCCAGATTTTAAATAGCCACTTTTAATAACTAAATAATTGATAAAAATAATAAATGAGTACCAAAAACATTTTTTGTGTACTAAAATGATTAAAAATAGCTATTTAATATTTTAAAAATATAAAGACCATTTTATGTATAAATAATGTAATTATGCATTAGTATGGGCTATTATTGTAAAGATGTGCAATTTAGCCTAAAATTGTAAATATAATTACAAAAAAAACATTTAAACTATTTATACACTATGTTGGCATAAATAATGAATTTGGATGGCTAAATCGTCATAAAAGCAATTTGAAGGATAATTATTGAATATTTATATAATAAAAAGAGAAGAAATAAATTGATTTGGAGCTTTTAAAATTATAGAAAAATTATAAAAAATATTTATGCATGCTTATAGCTGCATATATCATATTTTAAAAGTATATATATGTATTAAAATATATGAGAAAAAATTGGGTATCAACACTCCTTGATAACGATAATGGTCGTATAAGCATCGAGGCTAGATTGCAAGGCGAAAAATAGAAAAGTTGCGGCAGATCCACTTACCAGTAAGGGGCTTACGTCCGTACTTCTCATAGAAGGACGCCCATTCGCGAACTCCCGCAGTATGAGGAAGAATGACATTCACCCATTCGTAGATATCATCAACAGGCGTAGGGGTAGTCTCGCAGCTGCAAAAGAAAAAACAATTTAGTACTCCCCAAAGAAAATCGGTCGACCACAATTCCGACCAGAGAAATTTACGTGGGAAGTTCCACCTCTCTGGAAACCCTGCAGAGTCCTCCATAAGGTGCTCAGTCCGCATATAAAAATAATTTTCGTAGAAATGACGATTGGCCCTATCATCCATCTTTACCACCAGGCTCGTCGTTCCTCTATGGCACATGTGGATCATTGTGCCTCAAATAAGTTGAGGGGCTAAAATATTGAGCATGTTCCCTCGAGTGATCTCCCGACCGACAAGCTCTGCAAACTTGAGCAGCATGAAGAACAGTTTGTATAAGTACGATGAAAGTTGAGTCGGATATACCTCGTAGAAACGGCAGAAATCTACCACCAAGGAAGGGAGACGAAGTGTATATCCGATAATAAAGGGATATGCGTAGAACTCACAATACCCTGGGCGGTCGAAATGTATAATATCATCTCCTACCGCTGACAACATCTCAACGTGGTGCGGAACCCCCCACTTGGTCTTAATCTCCCCAATCGCCGCCTCATCCATAACAGAGGAAACAAGCTTCGGTTCCTCTCCGGAGGGGCTATTGAAATCGGTCCACGGCTTCCCCGGGTGGGGAAATATTTCGGCCGCCGTTGGAACCCCCTCATCCTGCACCACTTCCACTCCTCCAAGAGCAACTGCATCATTTTCTGGCACCGAAATTGCAGTAAGATTGTCAGCGCGGGAAGAAGTACCAGCCATTTATCTCGACTGAACAGATCGAATGAACAAACATAAGTAAGAGGGAAGACGGTGGTATGAATTTTCGACTAATAGGAGAGTGAATCAAAAATCTGAATTATCGAAAAAGATGAAGACTCGCAAAACTCTTTTGATAAATCGAGAAAGTGTGCCAAGGGAATGGAGTTTTCCCCTATTTATAGGAATATAAATGCCCCAAGCAGGAAACCCAAGAGTCGCCAATCAAAACTAATATGGCATGAGAAACTGTTTAATCCACAAGACACGTGTGTGCTAATGGCAGTTATTACGAACGACATTTTGAATCAGCACAACGGTTCAACTCCGAACGGATGCGAAGATCCAAAGGCATCATTGAAACTGTGTGTTATCACCTCGATCTAAATAATCTCTCCCAAAAGCATACAGTCAGATTTCTCCTAACCTTCGAATCGACAGAATCCGCCCATCGAGCTCGCTAAAGGACGACCTCAACGGACGGAGGGACTAAGTGTATAGGTCAAAATTTGACCATAGCGGTCGACCGAGCCGGGATCTCGCCTAGGTGGCGAAATAGTGAAAGGCACCACGACCGTCCTTGGGGTCAAATCATTGACAGCACATGACAAAGACATTACTGTACTCAAGTAACGATGAGAAGGACCATCACAGAGAGTCATGTTAGTCAAAGACCACTGAATGAAAGACTCCAGGAGCTATATATAGAGGGGGGATTTCTGGAAAAGGGTTTTTTTTTCTCTACTCTTTTTCCTACAATTTCGACTTTTATCTAAACTCATTTTTCCTCTTATGGAGGACAAGATTATGACATCAATAAATATGAAATGCTCCTACCTTTCATTATCTCTCATTATATACTTTTAGATTTGAAGTTGATTATACTAGGCTAAGATTTACCTTCTTTATTATCGATAATTGAGGTTAGCAAAACAGTCTAAAACTTTTTTGTTCAAACACTATTCCAATAAGAACTTGGTTAAAAAAACCTAACTAGACATGAATTAAATAATCTATCAAATATCAAATCCTAAACAGTTTAGGAATACTAATTAATCTTGATTTAATTTCCAACAATATTGGATATAACTATCATAAACGATAAAATTATGGCCTTCAGTTAAGAAGATTACTTCTATGCTACATATATAGGATACAGAGATAGAGTACACAACGGACTAAGCTCGTATAATCTTATTAATCACTTTATTTGCGATAGGTTATTTTGTTAGGTATGTTTCACATAAGGGTGTTTAACGGGTGGGCCGGACCGGGCTGGGTAGCGATTTTTTGTACCCGTACGGGTTATGGTCCGGGCCAGTTAAGGGTTGGGGCTTACCGGGTTTAACGGGTTTGGGTTCATCCGGGTAAAAATTGAACGTAAGGGTTACGGGTTGACGGGGCTCGGACGGGCCGGGTTTAGTGTATTTTTTTTGTATTTTGTATAACTATTGTAAGTTATATTAATACTTTGTATTAATATAAAGAATACAAGGAAGATGGGAAAAAATTGCACTTATAAGTTGCAAGTGCTACATTTATTTCAAAATTCAAACTTACAAATTGAAATGTTTACATTTAACAACAAGTACATTAACCAAAAAAGAATAAATTCAAAGGTTTTGCATTGCCTTAGTAAGTTCTTCATAATCGATATGAACCGAGTGACCTTCTTCTGGAGTGTTAAATTCAGATGGGTTACCATGTGTTAATATATCTCCAAGTTCCTCGTCTTCTGGGCTATCAACATCTTCACGTCCTTGATTTCTTCGTTCCGATCTAATCCAATCTCTGAAACATACTAAAACTTCCAAAGCATTGCTTCCCAATGAGTAACGGGTGTCTCCAAGTTGTTGTCTTGCTTGGCTAAATGCACTCTCTGATGCAACAGTTGAAATTGGCACATTCAGCACGTCCTGAGCCATAGAGAAAAGAATAGGAAATTGCTTTCCATTCTCATGCCACCATCCCAACGGTGAAAATTCTTTTGTGTGAGGCTCTTTTTGCTTCTGCAAGTAGAATTGAAGTTCATCAATGTTCCTGCTACTGGTTTGAGTGTTAGAAAATGTAGAAAAAATATTAAAACTATCAAGGCCTTCTTCATCATCCACAGTAGCAGAAGTGGTACAGTGCATAGTGGGATTAATATTGCCTACATTAAGAGCAGCATCATCAATTACATTTGCATAATAATTATATAATTGTTATAAATATTCATTTAGCTTGTTCATACAAGTATATAAATCTGGGGTTTCAGTTGGTCCAATCTCCATGTAAGTATATAAAGCATTCATTAATTGGTGACAATCAAACATCTTACTAGAAGGATTTAAAACAACACCAATTAAGTAAATCAGAGGAATTGGAAAGAAATATTTTTAAAATTTTGCTTGCATTTTTTCAACAACATCCCTATATTTTCTTTCTTCTTAAATTTAAAGAGTAGAAAAGAAATTTCAGCTATATGTACTACAGCCATAGTAACAGTAGGGTAATATACTCCAAAAAAACTCAACAGTAGTTGTATAAAATTTATGTGAAAATTTAACAACATCATTAATGACCTCCCAAGTAGTAGTTGTTAACATACGGTTTGGATCAATACAATGCGCATTAGCAACTTCAGTTATTGGGAATCTATATTTGTAGCAACATTTTAAAAATATATATGTATAATTCCATCTAGTAACAATTTTGTCTGGCATGAATCTGGGTTTAAGGTTATACTGGACACACTTATTCTTAAATTCCTTTATTCTAGATTGTCTATTATTTCCTTGAATAACACCAACTGTTCTTCTAACATGAGTAATCTCAGTTGAAAATAAATCAATGCCACTTTTAACAATTAAATTATAAACATGACATGCACACCTAACATGAAAAATTTCATCAAGAGGTGGTTGCAAATGCAGTTTTAATATTGAAATTGCGGCATTATTGTTAGAAGCATTATCAAAAGATATACACAATACTTTTTTCTTGAGATTATAAAATTCAACAACTTCACAAATAGTACTACTTATAAACGCAGCTGTAAGACTCTGATCTTCATCATATTTAAAAACGATAATACGTTTTTGCATACAAGTAGTATCATCTATTCAGTGATATATAATTGTCAAATAATCATTTCCATTAACAGCAGGGCCAATATCAGAAGTTAGAGAAACTCTTCAAGGAAAGTGGCTAAACAAATAACGTATGTATGTTTGATATTGTCCATGAAGTCTAAAGATATCAGATATACAAGTACTTCTAGGGATACCTTTAAATAAAAGATTGTAAATCCTTTGACTATACGTAATAAGATATGATAAAGAAGCAAAAGAAAAAGGTAAACAACCCAAAGAAATCATTTTTGCTAACTCCTCACGATCCTTCATTTTATCATATTTCACAAGACCTCCAGTAGTCGGGTTTAGAGTTGATTGATTTCCATCTCCATCAAATCTCATTCTATAGGATGCTCAATTCTCATATGTCTACTAAGTGTCCCACTCCCCCCTAATTGTCCTCCAGTCTTATGTTTAAAAGTATCATTACAAAGTTTGCATTTAACTCTATCAGTACCTTCTATTTCCTCAAAAAATTTCCAAACCATACTTCTTTTTCTACGATTACTAGTCGGGGCCACAGGTGATCTACTACTAGCACCATGACCACCACCCCTACTAGCAGCTCCAACACTACTAGGTGTAAGTGATATCTCATCTTCCATTTCTAATTCATTATCATCTATACCAAAATCTTCCTGCAATTATTCATAATCTATATTATTATCAGGCAATGTTTCAGGAATATTTGGAGAGGTATTTAAATTACTACCAGATTTTGAAGCTGAAGTACTAGCTCTTTTTTTATTTCCCCGATTAGTAACCTTGTTACAACTCTTTTTGCAGCATTAAACATATTGTAAAAATTTAACTACTAGCAACAAATAAATATGCAAATAAAATAGTAAATAAGAGAAAGAGTTGGAGGGAGTGCACCGAATTCGGCAATAAATTGAGCACTTGATGATTTCGCAACTCCAATGTTACCATGAAGAAACGTCAATTGGTCCAATTTTGAAGTTCAATTATTCAAACTTCAAATAATAAATACTACGATAAATTAAATTCCAAAAAAAAAGCTAAATAGTTGATTGAACTTTAGTAGGTGAAGAATGAAGATTGAAGAATGAGAGAATATGAGAATTGAGATTGAGAATTGAGAGATGAGTGAAGAAATGAGGAAGGGGGGAGGGGATTTATAGTTTTTGAAAGGGGGGTTAATTTTTTTAAAAATAAAACCAAAATTGGGCTAATTGTGCAATTCAGCCGTTGGGCAACGACCATTTTCTGAAATGGACCGTTGCCAACGGTTAGATCTGGGCCCAGTTAAAAAAAATAAAAAATAAAATTTAACGTTAAGCTGGTCTGGGCCGGTTCGCGCCGAGCCTGTTAACCGGTTTCAAATCACTGTTTATCTACCGAGATATAACGGTCCGGGTAACCGGTATACTTAATGTAAACGGTGCAACCCGCGAAATACCCTTACCCCAGCCCAACCCAACCCCCTTCTACCGGTCTGGGCCGGTTTCGATTTTAACCGGTCTGGGTCGGTTCGGAACCGGACTGACCCAGCCCGTTTAACACCCTTAGTTTCACATCACATAATCGGTTAGACCTTCTAATTCTTTATTATTATCGGTAAAACTTTATAACTCTTTGTTACATTTTTTTTAATAGTTATTACCAGCACATGTTGCTCACTTTTTGATTAAAGTTATTCGGTTTTCCATTTTAATTAAGTGAATCAATCATATTCAATAATTAAAAATTTATCTTATAATATTCTAGACTAGATATTGTTTTGCAGCTTTTTTCAGTTATCAGATTTGGCGAAATAATATGTACCTATAAATAATCAATGGAAAATATGATGTCAAATGGGTAATTGTTTACCCCTAAAATGAATAACAATTGAATTTGTACGCAGTTTAAAGAATACGTGATTTAGTCTAACACAAATGATCTAAGAACAACAAATGATTAAATTAAAGGAAAACAAAGCGACTAAATCAAATACGATGGAATGATTAATCCTGGCTTTAGGTTTGTGTATACCCTTAAAATTGGATAACAATTAAACTTATAAGTGGTTTTAAGTATATGTGATTTTACTTGGCACAAAATGATAAATATGAGAGTTAATATTAGAAAATAACAGTAAAATAAAGCAAACCAATGTGGTAAACAACTGTGGCCCTCGAGCTAGATCGCCTTCGAACCCACTAAATAGGCTTAATGGAAAATATGAAGTGAACAATAGAGCTTGCGAGAGAAAAAATGGTAATATATTGCTTGGTTATGCGTGAATGTTGTGAGCACGTGATTTTTGTTTACGCGACAATCACTCCAAAAGAAATCAAAATAATAACGAATGGTATCGCTGTACAATTTTTTGGAATTTACGTTGCATTTTTTGTTAGCTATTTGTGGTTTTGTCCGTGTCTATTTAGTCTTATCCAACAAAAAATACAAAAAAAATGTGTCGAGTGTAAGTTTAGGATATTATTCTACTATTAGGAATTAATTGAACCATAATTCGGTTATTAAAAGGAAAATCACAAAATGCATCTTTTATTTTATTTCGTCATTAAGTGATGTTATTTTAAATAAATGTTAATATGTGTGTTAGTTGTTGTTTAATGTTTGTATAGTGTTATTTGACAATTTAATTGGGAAATTAAAGAAGAAAAGGATCTTCGGATTGGGCCAATTTGAACTAAAACGAACAGGCCCAAACCAAAACAACCCAATCCAAAATCCCTTTTTGCCCGGTCCAATTGAGCTGGCCACACGACCGTCCAAACGACGTCGTTGAACTGCTTTCAATCTGGACCGTTAATCTCACTAGATTGACGGTCCAGATCACTCGCCCATAACCCCCATACCCAACCCATTTATCCGGACCAACCCCGACCCCATACTAAACCAAACGACACCGTTTGATTAACCCTTGGATCCAGGCCGTTGATCTCGATTGATCTAACGGCCAACATCAAACTATTCACTCCGTATATAAGCTCACTTCTTTCACCCCGCGCCCCCCGAGCCAGACCCCCCTCCTCACTATTCCTCCGTCTCTCTCATTTCAGAGACGGATCTGGGCTTAGAACCCTAGCCGCCTTAGCCCCCTTCCGTTTGAAACCCGGCGGCAATGACGCCAGTGACCACCACCTCAACACCCTAGGACCACTCATCCACCCTGAACACAGATCTGCTAGCCTTAGGTCTCGAATCCTCCCCCACCATCTCGAATCTTCATTTGAAGATTCGAGCCGGACCTCGACCTATACCAAACCACCCCAAATCCACACTAGACGCTCCCCTGACCTCCCTCGTGACCAAACCAAGCTTGGTTTGTTCCGAATCTACCCACAAATCCCAAAACCCCAAATCTGAAGGTTCAAACCCTAACACAAGAATTTGTGGAATACGTTTGGATTTAAACTAAAGTTTGGGGTCTAGTAGATCCTAATCGAAGTGTTCTCGTTCGAGAACACCTCGGTTAGGATTTGTCCGACCTCAAATGGGCAAATTAAGCTCGGGCCTGGGTCATCTGTGTTAAAATTCTTCTGGTTTGTTCACTATTCCCCTTTTGTTATCTATTTAGTTTAGATTAATTTATCAGCATGTTTATTTAGTTTGTTTGTCTATGTTTTGGGATTTCTGTTGTCAGTTTGTTTCCCCATCTCCATAAGACCTTTTATTTGGTCGTTTGTTTATTCTGTTATGTTGAATTCGTATAGTACTATACATATTTCAATGTGATTAACATCGTCGAATCAATAATGCCTGGTTTTCCCCTGTATCGTGCAAAATGGTCAAGAACAGTCTATGCCCTATTTGTGTTTGTTTGATCGACTGTTTGTTCCATGTTATAATTAGTATGGTCAATTCGATACGTGTCGTCGATTAGTTTCAGCTGCTGAATGGTAACAATTTGATTCATATTGTTTTGTTTCCTGCTGAAACTTTGTTTGAATCAAATTAAGAATTGAGTATAGCTACTTATAGTTGGTGCATTTGAATCAGAAAATTTAAGGATTGGTTTGTAGCTTCGGTCTGAATTGATGGCATATGCACTTGTGGACAGCATGTGCATGAAGGCCTTTAAGAGATTAAAAATAACTTGACAGCATGTGCTGTTAGGGCATATTCCTTCTGCCCATGCTTTGCTAATTGAATAAAAGATTAGGCCACTTTAACAAAAGAGAAAGACAAGGGCTGTTAGAGGAATTTGATGGGGAAAGGGTTTTCTTTATGGTTGTGAGTGGAAAATAGGAGGGGGATGGTGAGTTTTGATTTGTTTAACAAACTGTAAATGGCCTGATGCTAGGCTATAAATAGGGAAGAGCTTCCATTAGTTAGGGGGAGATACACATAAAGATACACACATATAGATAGAGGAGGAGAGATAGAAAACACACAAACAAAAATTAGAAACTGTTTTTCCCATTGTTGTCTTGATTTCACGTTTTGACCTATTGATTAACAGTGGTATTTCCAAGTTCCAACTGAGTGTACTGGGTGCTTGTATCATTAGTTTATTTCTGGGTTTGTCCATCTGGAGTCTTGATTCTACTCTACTGTTTTTTGCTGTCATTTTTTGCTACTGCTTTCCATCGGTTATAGTTGCATTCTTGCACTGGAATTGGTCCTACTGTTATTTGTTGCTACTGCTGCTGATCGTTGCTGTTTATTTGTGGTCACTGCTGCCATTTGAGTTATTGCTGACTTTCTGCTTCCATCTTCCTCTTCATTTGTAAGCATTTCCAGGTACACGCTTTTGAAACATGGACTGATGTACGTTTAAATTGGAAGTTTGAGTTTGAAGTAAACAAAGAAATGAATCATTCACCTACTTTCACAATGCCTGTGTCTCAAATGTAGCAATAGGATTAAAATAATTCACTTGGTTCGTATTTGCTTGGATTCATTCTAATCGTATTTGTTTTTTTTAAATTGGGGTGTATTTGAACCAACATGGACTATTAAGTAGTATGTTGTCATATTGGTTAGACATATGTCCATGTGTTTTTAACAATTTAGTTTTGTTTGGTAATGATAACATAATATAGAATGTTAGCAGACATTTGTATGTATCCCGTTGGATCTTCAAACTGTTTTGCCATGGCCCGATTCAGTTTGATTTCAGCGCATATGTCGAGCAAATTTCATATCACGTTAGTTAATGCCAATGGATTAACCATTAATGACTTTCTCATTTGAATTCCCTGTTTCAATATAGGTTTAATAGTGTTAGTTTAATAATTGATATTAGCATCGGCTCACCATGTAAATAAAGCGGCTATTAACTCTATAGAATCGGCAAGTTGTTAACATATTAGGGAATACGAATCAATGGTGCGGGGTTAAGAGCTCTAATCTAATAAGTGTGAATCTAGCAAGATGGAATAAAGTTAGATCTAATAAACTTTCGAATAAGCATTAAGAATCAAGGTTAATGTTATTTTGAATAATCAAAAAGTAATTATTGGTCTATTCACATAATTATGCGGAGTTAATCTAGTTATATGATAATTAATCTTCTTTGACCACATTATTTTGTCGAGTTTTGTATTTACTTATAATTTCAAATTTTAAGTAACTTTTCTTTCTGTCTTAATCTAGTACGTAATATGTTATGCTCGTAACATGTAGCTAAGTAAGATTTTCCTTTTTTTGTTTTCTCTTCTTATTTTTTATATATATAGAAATGTAGTCACTTTAGAATATCCTTAAAATAAAAGAGACGAGCCTCGCCAAATAAAACGCAAATCACGGGGCCCTCAATAATTGATCGTAATAAATACTTAGAATTTGGGAATGACTGTTTAGTGAATTTCACTATCTTCCTCAAAGATAATAACGCGTTTAGACTCTTTAGGCGCGACTTAATTAAATTACATTCTTAAATTCGGGTGCGCATTTATGTGACCCAAATTCAAATCTCAACGGAGTCGAAATGTGTTAACAACTACGGGTGCATTGATTGCGACGTGGTTCGAGATGCATTTTCACGACGTTGCAATTCTATAAAATAAATGATAATAATAAAAGCGGTTTAAACTCAATAAAAGCACGTAAGTCATAACATGTATTAAAATCAGATATTTAGTCATTATAACAATTTAAGCGACCGTGCTAGAACCACAGGATTCGAGGGTGCCTAACATCTTCCCTCGGGTCAATAGAATTCCTTACTTAGAATTTCTGGTTCGCAGCCTTCATTTGGAAAAGTCGAATATTTTCCTCGATTCGGGATTCAAGATAAACCGGTGACTTGGGACACCAAAAGCCAAACCTTTCCCAAGTGGCGACTCTGAATTAAATAAATAATCCCATTTCGAATATTGTCACTTAAATTGGAAAAACTCCCCTCGCGCATTTAACCCTTCGGGGCGGGCGCACAAAAAGGAGGTGTGACAGCTCTGGCGACTCTGCTGGGGAATTGGGAACCCATAACCTCTGGTTCAGGGTTCAAGAATTCGAGCTTAGAATAATTGTTATATTTGGCTTTATTATCTGATCTTTATTACATGTTTTGGCATAACGTGCTAAATGTTGTCTTTTACCGCTTTGATATTATCTGAACTGTATATAAACTGTGCCGAAACCCTTCTCTCTTCACCTCCGGGGATGTGCTTACTGGTTGAGACTCCCTATTCTGTTAGTGTCAATACCCCGAAATAAAAAATAGGCTCGGATAAGCTACGAAGCCGGATGGCCTTTTGGTTCCCGGTAAGTTGCCCCCTCCTCGACTCGAGTTGTCCACTCGAGTACACAGTCTAGAACATATACCCAGGTTATAAACCTAGTATAACGAAACCTCATGTCAGATCCCTAGTAGGAACGTTTATTTGCATCATGTTGCATTTGACATAGGGGACTCAACACAGGGGTTGGGTCCGTCTAGGACAGGCAACCTGAAATGAAAAGACCATCCTGCTGCATCCCGTTTGTTTTGCACATTTATTTGCTTCAGTTCTGCATGCTGACCGGTTTCTAAAAAAAACTTTTAAAAGAAAAAAAAAATATATAAAAAAATATATAGCAACGTAGGGAGATAATTACTTATTTTTGTAAAAATAAAACCAATGTCCAAGTAATGTCAAAACCTCGCCGGAATTTTCTTAAAAAAAAAAGAAAATCAAAACAAATTTGTCTTTTAGTTCGATTTATAAAAAGAAAAAAACATATATAAAAAAATATTTTTTTTTAATCACTTTCAAAATCCAAAAAAAGGGGATTTATTTAAAAGTAAAAAAAAAGGGAAAATTCAAAATTCAAAAAATATATATGTTGTTTCATTTGTAGTATCTCTTTAAAATATTTTCGAAATTTCAAAAAAAAAAGTGAAAAGAAATTTAAAATTCATAAATATCTCCGTAGTTTCTGATCTCGCCCGAACTACGCCGGTTTGATTCTCGCAGGGTGCGAGATACGTAGGCAACCTCATCGGGTCCAACTTCCCCGTTTTCGGAAATAGCCAAAATATCAGAATTTTAATTTGTGAGTCGGGTGATGCCGTTTGCCGAAGAATAGCCAAATGTTCCCGAAAGGGACGCCGGAAGGCTATCATTGCATAAACAGCCATTTTAGTCATTTTTGAATTTTGACCAAATTGCCCAATGGCCTTAGGATTCTCGTCCCCGAGGATCTGCGAGGCCATGTTCCCAATATCGGGTCACCATTCCCAAAAAAATAATATATATATATATATATAATGATAATAAATAATAATAAAAATCAAGTGATGTTTTCGTTGTCAAAAACAACCGAATATTCCCGAAAGGGACGACGGAAGGCTGTCATCGCATAAACGGTCGTTTTTGGTCATCGACTTTGGTTTTCGACCGGTTGATCCCCGCAGCCTTAAAATCTTCGTTCCCGAAGTGTTAAGGACCGCATTCGAAAACCGAGTCCGTCATTTTACAAAAAAAAACAAAAAAAAAAGGAAAACATAGTTTTATTTCTTTGAGTCTAATAAAAGTTTTTCGTTGGCATAACCACCTTAGTAAATGTGCAGGATGAGCACGATACAAAACAAACCCTTTTCAATAATGACCAAGATCCCTTTCGAGTTGCGATTATGGTGGAATGATTTAGGCAAGGAGGGGCAAGACAAAGTAAAAGAGTATTTGAAAGATCTCCCGGATTTACTAGACATTCAGCCTCGGGGTGATATTATCAGATCATTGGTCACTTGCTGGGATTCAGCACACAATGTATTTCATTTCTCGGACTTTGAGCTCACCCTGACATTGGAAGAAATAGCAGGATACATTGGAAGAAATAGCAGGATACATCGGAGGTGATGAAGCCCCGTTAAGGTTCAAGTACTTGATCGCACCAAGGGCCGTCACAGTACACCGGTTTCTGGATTTCCTAAAAATACCTCGAACAATTCACCATCCAGATCTTGCCAAAGGTTTCTGCAGTCTCCACCTCATATATGCTAGATACGGCCACGTGGGCGGGTTCAATAAGCCAGACTTCAAACTATGCAGTAGAAGTAACCGACAAAAATGGGATGAACACAGGTTGGTAGCTTTTATGACACCTTTTTTGGGTCTTATAGTGTTCCCAAGGAAGGACGGAAACATCGACCTAAAAGTAACTGGGATTGTCAGTACTTTGCTCACCCAAGATAAAAGTACTCTGGCGCCTATGATTATGGCTGACATCTTCCGGGCTCTCACTGCTTGCCGAGCCAGGAGTGACTTTTTCGAAGGATGTAACCTATTGTTGCAAATGTGGATGACCAATCATTTATGCCACCGCTCCCCGCTCTTGGGTTACGGTTCGCCCGAGAAAACTTGTATTGGAGAATTCTACACAAGAATCAAAGGGTTTAGTTTACCCGAGGGAGTCACAGCTTGGACGTCATTTTTTCGAACTCTCACTGCCAACCAAATCCAGTGGACGCTCGGATGGTTGCCTGTTGAGGAAATCATATACATGCCGGCGACCAGGCCCCACTTTCTGTTGATGGGACTTAAAAGCATCCAACCTTATGCACCGTATCGAGTTTTGAGGCAACTTGGGAGGTATCAAGTAGTGCCGAACGATGAAGACTTGAGTACCCAAGTGATTGAAATCAGTCCAGACGGTCGTTTCCCCGAAGAAGAAGTCTGCCAAATCTGGAGTGAGTGCCAAGACCTGACAGCAAACACTTGTGTGATGGATACGGCTAAAGGGGAAGTTGCCCCGGGGTATCACGCTTGGTTCAGAGGTGACATATCCTGCGACAGACCGACAAAAAGACCTCATCTCAAAGATTTCGTTGAGTCATCCCAAGAGCAATAGAACTGGTTAGCAAAAGAAAAAGGGTATCGGGCAGAGATCGGTGATTTGAAGCAACAGGTTGACAGTCTGAAATTCAATAATAGTGTGCAAACCGCTGCGGATCGAGGCGAAAAGAATAGATTGGCCCAAGAAAATGAATAACTTAGGGCCCAAATTCAAAAATTGAGGTCAGCTCTTGATGAACAGCCAAGGAGTCGATCAGACGAGCAGTTGATAAAAGGGTTGAAAAGTGAAGTCAGAGAATGGCGAGATGGTTTAGAAAGGTCTGAAAACGTCATGGCAGAGCTCAAGGAACAGTGGGGTACAAGGGCAGATAAGCATCGCCGATACTTGAGTCAATTGAAACGCGATCACGAGAAAACTATTGCCAAAATGAAGGGAGAGATGGCCACACTTGAGGTTAAAGCAGTTAATCAGACCGAGGATTTCCAAATTGAGAGCAGATACTGTTACGACTTGTTAGCCTAGATGAAGGTAGAAATGCGGCAACTGAAGAATCAACATATGCAGGATTCTCAGGTTTTAAAAACATGCAGTGATCAGATTAAATGCCTGCTCATAGAGAAGAAGCAAACCGGAGATAAGATCAGGACCATTGCCCATGCCATCACCAGACGGTGTCTACGGTGTGAGAACATGACCAGCATTACCGTTCTCTCGGCAGTGATGGGTTATGTCAAGCAGACCATGCATGAGCTGGAGCAACTTGAAAGGGATCTCACGCCTAGGACCGCGGCGAGGCTGAACGATGCCCCGCGGGCACCAATTTTCAAAACCTTAATGTATCCATAGGTCGAGTATGTATCTTAACATCTTCTGTCTGTCTTTTCGCATCAGGGTGCTTTAGTCTGTTTTGAGTCTATGTTTATTTTCAAGGTTTGTTTTTCCTTTTTCGAAAATGTTGGTTGTAATAGATCGTTTCAGTAATAAAATGTGTGTTTCTTTTACACTCATCTGCTTTGAACTACGTAATGATCTGATTCATGCGATATCGTGATACGTAGGCAATCCTCATCGGATCCGGTCACATCTCAACTGCAAAAATTGAAGACAGTAATAAAAAATAATAATAATAAAAATAAAAGGGAAGCCTAAAAGGAAGCCGGAATGACGCATGCTTTCGTTACAAACATGTAAGAATTCACTTAACTATGTAGGTGCATCATGCCCCAACATGAGATTGCCTATCTGTTATTTGTTTCGAACTAACCATTCGTTTGTCGTTGAGTCCTTACAGGTTTTAGAAAAGGCGGTTGGTTTGGTGAAAGTCTAGCCTCACATTCATACTTCACGAGGTCGAAAGGGAGTGTTCAATTACCTGTTGTTAAGTCAAGAGGTGGTACTCACACTTACTTCACAAGATCAAAGGGAAGCATAGAAATGTCTTCAGAAATTCCTTTGCCAACAGTTCCTGTTTCCGAGGAGAGTTCGATCTCGGCCGTCCTCATGCCCGAGTCCGCAACTGCGGAGGAAAATAGAATCATGTGGCTCCGCATGTTGGAAATGTTGGATGACTGGAATAACAGAAAAGAGCCACCAAGTGTCATCCCTGGATTCCCTGAGTTGTTCTCCAGGATAAGCGGGACTTCTAATGTCCCCATAAGCTATCCTGCTACCCCACTCGGGTATCCAGCCATTTCGGCCTTCTCTGCTGGATCACCCTCTGATTCTTATCCCCGAGTGTCAACAAAGGATATAAATACAAACATCTTTACTGCACCACCCTGCCCGATCACGGCGCAACCTACTACATACAAGCCAAATTTTGACTCATCCTCGTTTACATTCCAAGCACCATTTTTCTCAATGGAACCAACTCGGTTCGCCACCAGCACTCATCCTCCACAGCCTCAGTGCGAGTTTGCACCTGGGCAGGATCAGACCCCCAAAATTGCTGAACAAGATGAGATGGCCAAAAGAATGAGAAGCCTTGAGCAGAGTTTGAAGAACATGCAAGGTTTGAGCGGACAGAAGAGCGTCTCCTATACCGATCTATGCATGTTCCCTCACGTGCACCTACTAGTGGGTTTCAAGACCCCAAAGTTTGAGAAGTACGACGGGCACGGTGACCCCATTGCTCATCTCAAGAAATATTGCAACCAACTGCCGGGAGCCGGCGGCAAAGAGGAATTGCTAATGGCATATTTCGGGGAAAGTCTGGTAGGAATAGCCTCAGAATGGTACATGGACCAAGATATATCTCGATGGCATATATGGGATGATCTCTCCAGGGATTTTGTGAGACAATTCCAGTATAATATCGACATTGCACCAGACCGAAATTCTCTGTCGAACTTGAAGAAGAAACCTTCATAAAGCTTCAGAGAATATGCTATTAAGTGGCGCGAGCAGGCATCGAGGGTAAAACCTCCCATGGACGAGATAGAAATGGTCACTACTTTTCTCCAGGCTCAAGAGTCCGACTATTTCCAAAACATGATGTCAGCCATGGGAAAGCCTTTCGCAGAAGCGATTAAGATTGGGGAAATGGTGGAGAATGGTCTGAAAATGGGTAGAATTTTAAGTCACGCAGCCATAAGGGCAACCTCCCAAGCCGTACAAAGCGGGTCCGGAGGAATGGCAAGAGGAAAGAAAAAGGAAGAAACATCCATGGCAGTATCAGAAGCAAGGGAATATCGTAATCACAGGCCCCGTTTCCCAGAAAGAACCCCACAACACTACTACCCCCACCAAAATGTGACATATGCTCCTCAACCCTACATGGTCATGAACACCCAGCCTTACGTCCATCCGCCACAGCAAGCCAATCGAGGCCAAGCTCCACCTCCCAGAAATCAGCCTCCATACCGCAACCACTATAATCCACAGCCTCCTCAAAATAACTTCCGCCCTCAGGAACAACCTAGAAGGCGGACTTTCACGCCCATCGGTGAACCATACTCTACTTTGTTCCCGAAGCTAGTCCAGTTGGGTTTCCTGCAGCCAGTCCCTCAGACAAGGCACAATCCGGCATCACCTTCTTACAAAGCCAGTGTTAGATGCACCCATCATTCAGGAGCAGAAGGGCACGATACAAATGACTGTTGGGCTTTGAGAAGGGTAGTCGAGAATTTAATAGAGCAGGGGAAAATAGTACTAAGGGACGAGGAGGTCCCAAATGTGACTAACAATCCGTTGCCTGCTCACAATAACGGGCCGCTGATTGGAATGATCTGCGAGGACAAAGAATTTGATCCTGCTTTAAAAGCTATAATCGCCATCATCGATGCAGGGAAAAGGCCCAAAACCACCCCGAAACTAGAGAAAGGGGAAAAGAAGGTCAGTACTGTCAAGGGCGAGCCCGAAGAGAAGGTGGAGAAAAAGACAGTAACGATGGTGCCCGTAAGGAATGAAGTTCTTTACGTTCCACGAGGTAGAGCAGAGAAACCGCCAAGTTTCGAAGTTAGAAGGGCAAAACCAATGTACGTACCAAAAGGGGCCTATGTGGTCCGGGGAATGATTCAACCACCTCGGCTGAATGAGCCAGTGGTTATCGGACGCGTGCCACAGAAGCCGATGACAAACCCGTCCACAGTGCCGTGGAACTATCAAAGAACGTTGGTTACGTACAAAGGTAGAGAAGTCACGGGAGAACTTCCGGAAAATACTTTCATTGGAAGGTATTCGAACACTCAAGAGCTAAACAACGCCACACGGATACGCTTCCCACCAAAGAAGCCTGTAAGCGTTGAAGAAGCGGAAGTTTTCTTCCAACAGATGAAAATGCCAGACTACGAAGTGGTAGATCAACTACGCAAGTGCCCCGAGCAAGTGTCCATGCTATCACTGCTGATAAGGTCGGCCGAGCACCAAAAGATTTTGCTCAAGACCCTGAATGAAGCATACGTACCAGTTGAAACCTCAATTGAACAACTGGAACGGATGACGGAGAGGTTCTTCGCCGTTAACCAGGTTTCTTTTAGTAAGAACGACTTACCTCCGGAGGGAGCGGCTCACAACAAAGCCTTGCATCTGACAGTTAAATGCGAAGACTACTACGTCAAGCGGTAATGTTGGATGGAGGTTCAGGTGTTGACATTTGTCCGCTCTCCACGCTGCAGAGAATGGAAATTGGGACCGGAAGAATCCGCCCCAATAATGTCTGCGTAAGGGCTTTTGACGGCTTCAAGAGAGACACCCTTGGGGATATAGACTTGGTATTGACTATAGGACCAGTGGAGTTTGAAATAACCTTCCAGGTGCTTGACATGGATACGTCCTACAATTTTCTCCTCGGCAGACCTTGGATTCATGTGGCAGGGGCTGTACCTTCCACTCTTCACCAAATGGTGAAGTTTGAGTATGAAGACCGGGAAATTATGGTCCACGGAGAAGACGAACAGTCTATCTATCGAGACCCGTCCATCCCATATCTTGAACAAAAGGAAGGGAGCGAGCACACGGTTTATCAGGCTTTCGAAGTTGTGCTAGCAGAGCAGTATGAAGAGGGAAGACCTTGCCCCCAACCTTTCTTGTCTAACGATTCGATCATGGTGGCCAGAGAAATGATCCGACATGGATTCAGGCCAGGGAAAGGGCTCGGACGAACGCTGCAAGGAATAATGGAACCCATCACTTTGCCTTCCACCAAGAAACTTTTTGGGATAGGTTTCCAACCCACTCCAGAAGATGAAAAGTGGGCAAAGAAGAGGAAAAATGAGGGTTGGAAATTGCCTCAGCCATTGCCGGATTTATATGAAACTTTCGTCGGACGAAGATACACCGAAGAAGAAGACGATGAGGTTTTCACCGCCGAAGAGATCGAGGAGATATGTGGGGCAATGAGAGAAATGCTCTACGAAGCTCACATGGTTCAACCGGGAGAAGGCACAAGCACCACTGAGATGCTATATGTGGGGCTGAACGCCAAGCTTCGAAACTGGGAGGCCATGCCATTCCCAACTAGACAGGAGTCCGGGTAGACCTGCCCTGCCACCTTTCCTGCATCACGAGTTATCCCCAGGATATAACTTGGATGTTTTTCCTTTCAATTGTTGTTTTGAATTCCTGAGTTATAAACATTTGTTGTCTTCCAAATTCCAAGAAAATAAAAATCATTGTTTTCTCATTTTTCTTTTGTTCTGATTTTTGTTATTTTTCCTTTATCTTTTCTTTCAGTTATAATAATGCGGCTTTAAATAATATGACATGCTTGCGGACTTCACGCCCAGATCACAACGAGCTATTTAATTGCGAAATAATGAACCAAGAACCAGAATATGATGAAGAAGAGGCTTTTAGGGAAATAAACCGAGAATTGGAACACTTTGAGAATAAACCTAAGCTAAATCTGAATGACACCGAACCGGTTAATTTGGGAACTCCTGAAGAAATCCGAGAGACCAAAATAAGCATTCACACGGATGAGAAAATGCGAGACGCGATAATTCGACTCCTTTTTGAATTTAAAGATGTGTTTGCTTGGTCATGCGATGACATGCCAGGACTAGGTGTTGATCTAGTGGTTCATAAATTGCCAATTCACCCTGATTGTCCTCCAGTTCAACAAAAGCAAAGAAAGTTCAAAACTGAGGTCAGTGACAAAATTAAAGAAGAGATCACCAAGCAGTTGAAAACGGGAGTGATTCGGGTAGTCCAGTATACCACATGGTTGGCAAATGTAGTTCCAGTGCCGAAAAAAAATGGGAATACTCGGGTATGTGTAGATTACCGAGATTTGAATCGAGCGAGTCCCAAGGATAATTTCCCATTGCCCAACATCCACATCCTTGTTGATAATTGCGCCAAACATGAGATCCAGTCTTTCGTAGATTGTTACGCTGGGTATCATCAGGTGTTGATGGATGAAGAAGGCGCCGAGAAGACTACCTTCACCACACCTTGGGGCACTTACTGTTATCGGGTTATGCCATTTAGTCTGAAGAATGCTGGGGAAACTTACATGAGGGCCATGACTGCCATTTTTCATGATATGATGCATCAAGAAATAGAGGTGTACGTGGACGATGTGATAGTCAAGTCCAGGACGCAGGATAATCACATCCAAGACTTGAGGAAGTTCTTCGAGAGATTGAGGAAATACGATTTGAAGCTAAACCCAGCCAAATGCGCTTTCGGAGTCCCCTCAGGAAAGCTTTTGGGTTTCATAGTAAGCAGGAGAGGTATCGAATTAGATCCAACAAAGATAAAATCTATTAGAGACCTACCTCCCCCAAGAACGAAGAAAGACGTGATGAGTCTGTTGGGCAGGTTAAACTACATTAGTCGATTCATTGCTCAGCTAACTAGCACGTGTGAGCCCATATTTAAGCTATTGAGGAAAGATGCAGCGATCCAATGGACGATTGAGTGTCAAGAAGCTTTCGACAAAATCAAAGAATATCTTTCAAATCCTCTAGTTTTGGTCCCGCCAGAGCCAGAGAGACCCCTGTTTTTGTATCTGACAGTTTTGGAAAATTCTTTTGGTTGCGTCCTCGGGCAACATGACGTAACCGGAAAGAAGGAGCAGGCGATCTATTACTTGAGCAAGAAATTCACCGGATACGAGGCCAAGTACACTCTTCTAGAAAGAACATGTTGCGCTCTGACGTGGGTTGCTCAAAAGCTGAGACATTATCTCCAAGCTCACACTACTTTTCTCATAAGCAGGCTGGATCCTTTGAAGTATATATTTCAGAAACCGATGCCTACTGGAAGATTGGCCAAGTGGCAAATCTTGCTTACTGAATTTGACATAGTCTATGTCACCCGCACGGCAATGAAAGCCCAGGCGCTAGCCGATCATTTGGCCGAAAACCCGGTTGATGAAGAATACCAACCATTGAGTACTTATTTTCCGGACGAAGAAATAAACACCGTAGAAGTAGTCTCGGAAAATGCTCATGTTTGGAAGATGTTTTTTGATGGGGCCGTAAATGCCAAAGGTGTAGGAATCGGGGCAATTTTGATCTCGCCCTCCAATCAGCATTATCCTGCCACAGCTAGACTGCGTTTCTTTTGCACGAACAATACAGCTGAGTATGAAAGCCTGCATCATGGGCATGCATATGGCGATCGATCAGGATGTCGAAGATTTATTGATTATGGGAGATTCTGACCTGATTATCCGGCAAGCCCAGGGTGAATGGGAAACTCGGGATATCAAGCTTATTCCTTACCGCCAGCACGTGGAGGATCTCGGCAAGCGTTTTAAATCAATAGAGTTCAGGTATATCTCGCGATGTCACAATGAACTAGCAGATGCACTTGCTACCTTGGCTTCGATGCTACCCTACCCAGGCAACGCCCATGTCGATCCCTTGGAAATCCAAATCAGGGAGAGACACGGTTACTGTAACGTAATCGAGGCAGGATCGTGTATCTAGCCATGGTACCATGATATCAAGAGGTTCTTGAAGACACAAGAATACCCCGAGCATGCTACTGGAGATTAAAAGAGAACCATTAGGTGGCATGCAAGTGGTTTCTTTTTGAGCGGCGAGTTGTTGTACAAGAGGACCCCGGACCTCAATCTACTAAGATGTGTTGAAGCTGAAGAGGCGAGAAGGATCATGCACGAAGTACACGCAGGAGTGTGTGGGCCCCACATGAACGGGTATGTTTTAGCAAAGAAAATCCTTCGAGTAGGTTATTACTGGATGACCATAGAAAAGGACTGTTTTGGCTTCGTTCGAAAGTGTCATCAGTGTCAGGTGCACGGCGATTTGATTCATGCGCCCCCCCACAGAACTGCATCCCATGTCTGCACCTTGGCCATTCGTTGCTTGGGGTATGGACGTCATTGGTCTGATCAAGCCGAAGGCCTCAAATGGACACAGATTTATATTGGTTGCTATCGACTACTTCACAAAATGGGTAGAGGCTGTCACTCTCAAGTCGGTCACTAAAAAAGCTGTAGTGGATTTTGTACATTCAAATCTTATCTGTCGTTTCGGTATTCTTGCAACTATCATCACAGATAACGCAGCGAACCTGAATAGTCACTTGATGGGAGATGTCTGCGAGCAGTTCAAAATAACGCATAGGAATTCCACTCCTTATCGGCCCAAGGCCAATGGCGCTGTAGAAGCAGCAAACAAGAACATCAAGAAGATTTTGAGGAAGACGATCCAGAGTTCCTGACAGTGGCATGAACAGCTACCCTTTGCATTGTTGGGATATCGCACTACGGTACGCACATCAGTAGGGGCAACCCCTTATCTCTTGGTTTATGGGACCGAGGCTGTGATACCAGCAGAGGTAGAAATTCCTTCCCTTCAAACCATTGTCGAAGCAGAAATCGAAGATAGCGAGTGGGTTAAGACTCGATTGGAGCAGTTGACTTTGATTAACGAGAAACGAATGGATGCGGTTTGTCACAGACAGTTGTACCAACAAAGAATGGCTCGTGCTTACAACAAGAAAGTCCGACCCAGGAATTTTGAAGTGGGTTAACTGGTACTGAGGCGCATTCTGCCACATCACCAGGAAGCGAAAGGAAAATTTGCTCCAAATTGGAAAGGCCCATACATCATCAGGAAGATATTGCCAAGATGAGCATTGTATCTAGGTGATATTGAAGGAAATGATCCCGAAACAGCATTGAATGCGGATGCGGTCAAAAGGTACTATGTCTGAGTTATACTCAAGTGGTCCTGACACATTTGAAATGATGAAGGTTTTATTCCCACTACCCCAAACACTATCAACTCACTCTACAAGACCTTTTAGCCGTTTACATTTCTTTGGTTACCCCACACAAAAAAAAGAGAAAGAAAACAAACAAAACAAAACATTGATGGCCTGAACTATATCTGACTTGATTCCAAAGGATACGTAGGCAGCCTCTCTCTGAGGTTCAGTCACACCAACAATAAAATCCCATTTACCTTGAAATTGAAACTGGGGCACACCAAACGGCTTAGAAGTTGTAGTATCATCTACCGTTCTTTACCAAGCACAAGTCCTTCGGATTAGTTACCAAAGGTAGGGGGAGCCAAGAAATATCACGATTGAAGGCCGGTACACTCTAAATTGAGAAAAATGAAATGAGAGAGTCTTGTCGGTGAAAATGTTCAGGCACCGTGAGGCAACGGGAGTGGAGAAACCAAAATGAGAGAGTTTGTTTAGTAAAAACTCACAAAGAGTGCTATCAAGCGACAACAACGAGGGAAATGAGAGAGGTCGACTAGCGAAAACCCGCAAAGGGCGCTGTTGGCCGAAAGGTTGACCCCACTTCAGGAAGTCTCGGCAAAGTTCCACCGGTTTGGAAACACAAATCCATTTTGGTTCGGGAGGAAATGCAAGTTCATTGAAGGTCAGGCGTTCCAGTCCAAAAAGCATGTCATGTCCATTTAAAGTTAGCATATTTCCCTCAGAGAAGTCTTTCTTGTCCCGAAAGGGACACTTCTTTTCTGAAATTTGCTTTCCCCGTTCTTTGTTTTACTTTTCTCTGAATCCCTTTCATTTTTAACCCCAAGTTCCAGATATACTGGAAAGGATAGGTGGCAGGATTGGTTTCACAGAGTTCCGTTTCGCAAGGGAAAATACCCCGCTTCAGTGGTACGTTTGTCCAAACCCGATGGATCATGATGTTGGCTGCATTCGAAGTAGAGCCACAAAAAAAAAATTCCCCACAGATTTTCCCTTTGTACAAACCCCCACAGGGCTTCCCTTTGTAAAAATCCCCACAAAGCCTCCCTTTGTAAAAATTCCCCAAAGAGTCTGCCCCAACAAATCACCAGCGAGTCTGCCCCAACAAATCCCCAGCGAGTCCGCTTTGTAAAAAATCCCCACAAAAGCCACCTTCAGACAAATCCCCACAAGGGTCTCGCCTTGTACAAATCCCCACAGATTCCCACCAGTAAAAGTCCCCACTCAAAATCCCCAAACAGAATGGGATGGAAGAACCGAAGCCTTACGCGGGCAAATTATCACAGAATCTGGAAATGCGAGTCTGAGCAGTCTAAAAGGGTTTCGCCTTTGAGTCCAATCAATGGCAGAATTTCTCACCAGAAATGAGGATGCAACAAAACAACTGGAACAATCAAGGTCACCGAACCAACTGCCGTTTCCGAACTGACGATTGTTCTTTGTTTGAAAAGTTGAAATAGGTATGATCCAAGACAACCGTGCAAGAAGCAGGTGTCGCCCAAAGAAGAAAAAGAAATACACGAGTGCAAGAAATAGTTTGGCAATAAGGAATCCACTCAAAAGGGAAGTTTCCACAGAATTCTCTTTAACATTTTACTAAAAAAAGAAAACTCAAAAAAAGGGGTCAGTTAGTATCCCCAGCACTTTCCATTTAGCCAACATTAGGGCTCCAACCCTGAACTGAGCATTGTTCTGTTAGCCAGCATTAGGGCTCCAACCCTGAACTGAGCATGTGTCTGTTAGCCAGCATTAGTGCTCCAACCCTGAACTGAGCTTTTTCCATTTAGCCAGCATTAGGGCTCCAACCCTGAACTGAGCATTGTCTGTTAGCCAGCATTAGGGCTCTAACCCTGAACTGAGCATTTTCCATTTAGCCAGCATTAGGGCTCCAACCCTGAACTGAGCATTGTCTGTTAGCCAGCATTAGGGCTCCAACCCTGAACTGAGCTTTTTTCCATTTAGCCAGCATTAGGGCTCCAATCCTGAACTGAGCATTGTTCTGTTAGCCAGCATTAGGGGTCCAACCTTGAACTGAGCAATTGTCTGTTAGCCAGCATTAGGGCTCCAACCCTGAACTGAGCTTTTTCCATTTAGCCAGCATTAGGGCTCCAACCCTGAACTGAGCATTGTCTGTTAGCCAGCATTAGGGCTCCAACCCTGAACTGAGCATTTTTCCATTTAGCCAGCATTAGGGCTCCAACCCTGAACAGAGCATTTTTCTGTTTAGCCAGCATTAGGGCTCCAACCCTGAACTGAGCATTGTTCTGTTAGCCAGCATTAGGGCTCCAACCCTGAACTGAGCATTGTTCTATTAGCCAGCATTAGGGCTCCAACCCTGAACTGAGCTTTTTCCATTTAGCCAGCATTAGGGCTCAAACCCTGAACTGAGCATTGTCTGTTAGCCAGCATTAGGGCTCCAACCCTGAACTGAGCATTTTTCCATTTAACAAGCATTAGGGATCCAACCCTGAACTGAACATTTTACCATTTAGCCAACATTAGGGCTCCAATCCTAAACTGAGCATTGTCTGTTAGCCAGCATTAGGGCTCCAACCCAGAACTGAGCATTGTCTGTTAGCCAGCATTAGGGCTCCAACCCTGAACTGAGCATTTTCCATTTAGCCAGCATTAGGGCTCCAACCCTAAACTGAGCATTGTCTATTAGCTAGTATTAGGGCTCCAACCCTGAACTGAGCATTGTTCTGTTAGCCAGCATTAGGGCTCCAACCTTGAACTGAGCATTGTCTGTTAGCCAGCATTAGGGCTCCAACCCTGAACTGAGCATTTTTCCATTTAGCCAGCATTAGGGCTCCAACCCTGAACTAAGCATTATTCTGTTAGCCAGCATAAGGGCTCCAACCTTGAACTGAGCATTGTTCTGTTAGCCAGCATTAGAGCTCCAACCTTGAACTGAGCAATTGTCTGTTAGCCAGCATTAGGGCTCCAACCCTGAACTGAGCTTTTTCCATTTAGCCAGCATTAGGGCTCCAACCCTGAACTGAGCATTTTTTCATTTAGCCAGCATTAGGGCTCCAACCCTGAACTGAGCATTTTTCTGTTTAGCCAGCATTAGGGCTCCAACCCTGAACTGAGCATTGTTCTGTTAGCCAGCATTAGGGCTCCAACCCTGAACTGAGCATTGTTCTGTTAGCCAGCATTAGGGCTCCAACCCTGAACTGAGCTTTTTCATTTAGCCAGTATTAGGGCTCCAACCCTGAACTGAGCATTGTCTGTTAGCCAGTATTAGGGCTCCAACCCTGAACTGAGCATTTTTCCATTTAACAAGCATTAGGGCTCCAACCCTGAACTGAGCATTTTTCCATTTAGCCAGCATTAGGGCTCCAACCCTGAATTGAGCATTGTCTGTTAGCCAGCATTAGGGCTCTAACCCTGAACTGAGCATTTTCCATTTAGCCAGCATTAGGGCTCCAACCCTGAACTGAGCATTGTCTGTTAGCCAGCATTAGGCTCCAACCCTGAACTGAGCATTGTCTGTTAGCCAGCATTAGGGCTCCAACCCTGAACTGAGCATTTTCCATTTAGCCAGCATTAGGGCTCCAACCCTAAACTGAGCATTGTCTATTAGCTAGTATTAGGGCTCCAACCCTGAACTGAGCATTGTTCTGTTAGCCAGCATTAGGGCTCCAACCTTGAACTGAGCATTGTCTGTTAGCCAGCATTAGGGCTCCAACCCTGAACTGAGCATTTTTCCATTTAGCCAGCATTAGGGCTCCAACCCTGAACTAAGCATTATTCTGTTAGCCAGCATAAGGGCTCCAACCTTGAACTGAGCATTGTTCTGTTAGCCAGCATTAGAGCTCCAACCTTGAACTGAGCAATTGTCTGTTAGCCAGCATTAGGGCTCCAACCCTGAACTGAGCTTTTTCCATTTAGCCAGCATTAGGGCTCCAACCCTGAACTGAGCATTTTTTCATTTAGCCAGCATTAGGGCTCCAACCCTGAACTGAGCATTTTTCTGTTTAGCCAGCATTAGGGCTCCAACCCTGAACTGAGCATTGTTCTGTTAGCCAGCATTAGGGCTCCAACCCTGAACTGAGCATTGTTCTGTTAGCCAGCATTAGGGCTCCAACCCTGAACTGAGCTTTTTCATTTAGCCAGTATTAGGGCTCCAACCCTGAACTGAGCATTGTCTGTTAGCCAGTATTAGGGCTCCAACCCTGAACTGAGCATTTTTCCATTTAACAAGCATTAGGGCTCCAACCCTGAACTGAGCATTTTTCCATTTAGCCAGCATTAGGGCTCCAACCCTGAATTGAGCATTGTCTGTTAGCCAGCATTAGGGCTCTAACCCTGAACTGAGCATTTTCCATTTAGCCAGCATTAGGGCTCCAACCCTGAACTGAGCATTGTCTGTTAGCCAGCATTAGGCTCCAACCCTGAACTGAGCATTTTCCATTTAGCCAGCATTAGGGCTCCAACCCTGAACTAAGCATTGTTCTGTTAGCCAGAATAAGGGCTCCAACCTTGAACTGAGCATTGTTCTGTTAGCCAGCATTAGAGCTCCAACCTTGAACTGAGCAATTGTCTGTTAGCCAGCATTAGGGCTCCAACCCTGAACTGAGCTTTTTCCATTTAGCCAGCATTAGGGCTCCAACCCTGAACTGAGCATTTTTTCATTTAGCCAGCATTAGGGCTCCAACCCTGAACTGAGCATTTTTCTGTTTAGCCAGCATTAGGGCTCCAACCCTGAACTGAGCATTGTTCTGTTAGCCAGCATTAGGGCTCCAACCCTGAACTGAGCATTGTTCCGTTAGCCAGCATTAGGGCTTCAACCCGGAACTGAGCTTTTTCCATTTAGCCAGTATTAGGGCTCCAACCCTGAACTGAGCATTGTCTGTTAGCCAGTATTAGGGCTCCAACCCTGAACTGAGCATTTTTCCATTTAACAAGCATTAGGGCTCCAACCCTGAACTGAGCATTTTTCCATTTAGCCAGCATTAGGGCTCCAACCCTGAATTGAGCATTGTCTGTTAGCCAGCATTAGGGCTCTAACCCTGAACTGAGCATTTTCCATTTAGCCAGCATTAGGGCTCCAACCCTGAACTGAGCATTGTCTGTTAGCCAGCATTAGGCTCCAACCCTGAACTAAGCATTTTCCATTTAGCGAGCATTAGGGCTCCAACCCTGAACTGAGCATTGTCTGTTAGCCAGCATTAGGGCTCCAACCCTGAACTGAGCATTTTTCCATTTAGCCAGCATTAGGGCTCCAACCCTGAACTGAGTATTTTTCTGTTTAGCCAGCATTAGGGCTCCAACCCTGAACTGAGCATTGTTCTGTTAGCCAGCATTAGGGCTCCAACCCTGAACTGAGCATTTTCCATTTAGCCAGCATTAGGGCTCCAACCCTGAACTGAGCTTTTTCCGTTTAACCAGCATTAGGGCTCCAACCCTGAACTGAGCATCTTCCATTTAGCCAGCATTAGGGCTCCAACCCTGAACTGAGCATTGTCTGTTAGCCAGCATTAGGGCTCCAACCCTGAATTGAGCATTTTTTCTGTTAGCCAGCATTAGGGCTCCAATCTCTAAACTGAGCGTTTTACCTTACGGCAATATTAGGGCTCCAATCCCGGAGTTGCATTTTGTAGACTGAAATTTTCCAATCCCTTCATCAATTCTATAAACGTCCTGGCAATTCACTCACGAAATTTTCCTAGTGAAACTGGGGCAGAAAATTTTGTTTGTTTGTTTTTCCCCGCAGGTCTGACCTCGAGGCGCATGGATCGAGACGACCTACGAAATGAGTCTCAACCCAGAATAGATAAAAGAAGGAAAGACAAAAAGAAAATGTTCCGAGATACTGGAAAAATAAAGGGTGGATCGCTCCAAGATTTGATCAAGGTCCCGAGTTCTGCCAATCCCGTCTCACTCAATATAGCAGAAATAAATAGGCGCCTAAAACTTGCAAGCATCAAGATTCGGATCGAAGTCTACAAGCAGAATCAGCTAAGACCCGAGATCAAGTTGCAAAAGAATTATAGATAGGAATCTTGTAACTAGCGGTTGATAGACGTAAATAGTTAGTTCAGTTTCAATTTCTTTTGGTTGTAATAAGGTGGTCAGTAAAACAGTAGTGGCGACAGTAACAGTAACAGCAGTAACAACAAGCATTGCAATCCCATGGTAGTCCCAGCTACCAAAGTTTCCCGAACTACATTGACCTGATTCCTGTTTAGCCCAGGATATGTAGGAAATCTTTGAAGCGAAGATTCGGTCAAATCTTTCAAAATGCGCTTCACACGGAGTATTCCAATTGGCAAAAATCGCTCATATCCGCTCACCTTATCTTTGCACGAAAACTCTTCATGTTTTCGAACAAAGAGGGGCAGCTGTGAGCACGTGATTTTTGTTTACGCGACAATCACTCCAAAAGAAATCAAAATAATAACGAATGGTATCGCTGTACAATATTTTGAAATTTACGTGGCATTTTTTGTTAGCTATTTGTGGTTTTGTCCGTGTCTATTTAGTCTTATCCAACAAAAATACAAAAAAAAAATGTGTCGAGTGTAAGTTTAGGATATTATTCTACTATTAGGAATTAATCGAACCATAATTTGGTTATTAAAAGGAAAATCACAAAATGCATCTTTTATTTTATTTCGTCATTAAGTGATGTTATTTTAATTAAATGTTAATATGTGTGTTAATTGTTGTTTAATGTTTGTATAGTGTTATTTGACAATTTAATTGGGAAATTAAAGAAGAAAAGGATCTTCGGATTGGGACAATTTGAACTAAAACGAACAGGCCCAAACCAAAACAACCCAATCCAAAATCCATTTTTGCCCGGTCCAATTAAGCTGGCCACACGACCGTCCAAACGATGTCGTTGAGCTGCTTTCAATCTGGACCGTTAATCTCACTAGATTGACGGTCCAGATCACTCGCCCATAACCCCCATGCCCAACCCATTTATCCGGACCAACCCCGACCCCATACTAAACCAAACGACACCGTTTGATTAACCCTTAGATCCAGGCCGTTGATCTCGATTGATCTAACGTCCAACATCAAACCATTCACTCCATATATAAGCTCACTTCTTTCACCCCGCACCCCCCGAGCCAGACCCCCCCTCCTCACTGTTCCTCCGTCTCTCTCATTTCAAAGACGGATCTGGGCTTAGAACCCTAGCCGCCTTAGCCCCCTTCCGTTTGAAACCCGGCGGCAAGGACGCCGGTGACCACCACCTCAACACCCTAGGACCACTAATCCACCCTGAACACAGATCTGCTAGCCTTAGGTCTCGAATCCTCCCCCACCATCTTGAATCTTCATTTGAAGATTCGAGCCGGACCTCGACCTACACCAAACCACCCCAAATCCACACTAGACACTCCCCTGACCTCCCTCGTGACCAAACCAAGCTTGGTTTGGTCCGAATCTACCCACAAATCCCAAAACCCCAAATCTGAAGGTTAAAACCCTAACACAAGAATTTGTGGAATTTGTTTGGATTTAAACGAAAGTTTGGGGTCTAGTAGATCCTAATCGAAGTGTTCTCATTCGAGAACACCTCGGTTAGGATTTGTCCGACCTCAAATGGGCAAATCAAGCTCGGGCCTGGGTCATCTGTGTTAAAATTCTTCTGGTTTGTTCACTATTCCCCTTTTGTTATCTATTTAGTTTAGATTAATTTATCAGCATGTTTATTTAGTTTGTTTGTTTTTTTTTTTGGGATTTCTGTTGTCAGTTTGTTTCCCCATCTCCATAAGACCTTTTATTTGGTCGTTTGTTTATTCTGTTATGTTGAATTCGTATAGTACTATACATATTTCAATGTGATTAACATCGTCGAATCAATAATGCCTGGTTTTCCCCTGTATCGTGCAAAATGGTCAAGAACAGTCTATGCCCTATTTGTGTTTGTTTGATCGACTGTTTGTTCCATGTTATATTAGTATAGTCGATTCGATACGTGTCGTCGATTAGTTTCAGCTGTTGAATGGTAACAATTTGATTCATGTTGTTTTATTTCTTGCTGAAACTTTGTTTGAATCAAATTAAGAATTGAGTATAGCTACTTATAGTTGGTGCATTTGAATCAGAAAATTTAAGGATTGGTTTGTAGCTGCGGTCTGAATTGATGGCATGTGCACTTGTGGACAACATGTGCATTAAGGCCTTTAAGAGATTAAAAATAACTTGACAGCATGTGCTGTCAGGGCATATTCCTGCTGCCCATGCTTTGCTAATTGAATAAAAGATTAGGCCACTTTAACAAAACAGAAAGACAAGGGCTGTCACAGGAATTTGATGGGGAAAGGGTTTTCTTTATGGTTGTGAGTGGAAAACAGGAGGGGGATGGTGAGTTTTGATTTGTTTAACAGACTGTAAATGGCCTGATGCTAGGCTATAAATAGGGAAGAGCTTCCATTAGTTAGGGGGAGATACACATATAGACAGAGGAGGAGAGATAGAAAACACACAGACAAATATTAGAAACTGTTTTTCCCATTGTTGTCTTGATTTCACCTTTTGACCTATTGATTAACAGTGGTATTTCCAAGTTCCAACTGAGTGTACTGGGTGCTTATATCATTAGTTTGTTTCTGGGTTTGTCCATCTGGAGTCTTGATTCTACTCTACTATTTGCTGCTGTCATTTTTTGCTACTGCTTTCCATCGGTTATAGTTGCATTCTTGCACTGGAATTGGTCCTGCTGTTATTTGTTGCTACTGCTGATGTTCGTTGCTGTTTGTTTGTGGTCACTGCTGCCATTTGAGTTGTTGCTGACTTTCTGCTTCTATCTTCCTCTTCATTTGTAAGCATTTCCAGGTACACGCTTCTGAAACATGGACTGATGTACGTTTAAATTGGAAGTTTGAGTTTGAAGTAAACAAAGAAATGAATCATTCACCTACTTTCACAATGCCTGTGTCTCAAATGTAGCAATAGGATTAAAATAATTCACTTGGTTTATATTTGCTTGGATTCATTCTAATCGTATTTGATTTTTTTAAAATTGGGGTGTATTTGAACCAACATGGACTATTAAGTAGTATGTTGTTATATTGGTTAGACATATGTCCATGTGTTTTTAACAATTTAGTTTATTTGGTAATGATAACATAATATAGAATGTTAGCAGACATTTGTATGTATCCCGTTGGATCTTCGAACTATTTTGCCATGGCCCAATTCAGTTTGATTTCAGCGCATATGTCGAGCAAATTTCATATCACGTTAGTTAATGCCAATGGATTAACCATTAATGACTTTCTCATTTGAATTCCCTGTTTCAATATAGGTTTAATAGTGTTAGTTTAATAATTGATATTAGCATCGGCTCACCTTGTAAATAAAGCGGCTATTAACTCAATAGAATTGGCAAGTTGTTAACATATTAAGGAATACGAATCAATGGTGCGGGGTTAAGAGCTCTAATCTAATAAGTGTGAATCTAGCAAGATGGCATAAAGTTAGATCTAATAAACTTTCGAATAAGCATTAAGAATCAAGGTTAATGTTATTTTGAATAATCAAAAAGTAATTATTGGTCTATTCACATAATTATGCGGAGTTAATCTAGTTATATGATAATTAATCTTCTTTGACCACATTATTTTGTCGAGTTTTGTATTTACTTATAATTTCAAATTTTAAGTAACTTTTCTTTCTGTCTTAATCTAGTACGTAATATGTTATGCTCGTAACATGTAGCTAAGTAAGATTTTCCTTTTTTTGTTTTCTCTTCTTATTTTTTATATATATAGAAATGTAGTCACTTTAAAATATCCTTAAAATAAAAGAAACGAGCCTCGCCAAATAAAACGCAAATCACGGGGCCCTCAATAATTGATCGTAATAAATACTTAGAATTTGGGAATGACTGTTTAGTGAATTTCACTATCTTCCTCAAAGATAATAACGCATTTAGACTCTTTAGGTGCGACTTAATTAAATTATATTCTTAAATTCGGGTGCGCATTTATGTGACCCAAATTCAAATCTCAACGGAGTCGAAATGTGTTAACAACTACGAGTGCATTGATTGCGACGTGATTCGAGATGCATTTTCACGACGTTGCAATTATGTAAAATAAATGATAATAATAAAAGCAGTTTAAACTCAATAAAAGCACGTAAGTCATAACATGTATTAAAATCAGATATTTAGCCATTATAACAATTTAAGCGACCGTGCTAGAACCACGGGATTCGAGGGTTCCTAACACCTTCCCTCGGGTCAACAGAATTCCTTACTTAGAATTTCTGGTTCGCAGACTTCATTTGGAAAAGTCGAATATTTTCCTCGATTCGGGATTCAAGATAAACCGGTGACTTGGGACACCAAAAGTCAAACCTTTCCCAAGTGGCGACTCTGAATTAAATAAATAATCCCATTTTGAATATTGTCACTTAAATTGGAAAAACTCCCCTCGCGCATTTAACCCGTCAGGGTGGGCGCGCAAAAAGGAGGTGTGACAAATGTATGATGATTACAAAATTATTAGAACCCGTTTTATATAGTAGAGATATTCTGCTTATGGTACAATTCTAAATATGAAAGGAAATCACATGATTAGCTAAATGACCGATCCTGGCTCGATACGTGCGAGATTTCCGCCACGATCCATGACCAATCACGGATATCTCGATTTTACATTATTCGACTTAACATGCTTCCTTCAATCTCGCTCGATCTCTTTCTTGTTTCGATCTCGATTATGGCTGGTCTCGATCTTGATCGGCCATTGGGTCACGAGATCAGCAATCTGTTTTCGTACCACGGTTCGATACGATACGATGCCGAGCTTTGGTCTGCCACCCCGGTCTCTGTTAGTCATAAAAAATCAGGGAAGCTCGATTTTGACCGTATACAAATAGTCCCCTAGTTTTTTGAGTGTAATGACAAGAAACGAATTGAGTCTTCGAACTTGCCCTCAGTTTACCATGACGTAAGCATTGTGACGCAAGCGGTAGAAGTGATCGAAACGTCCTATCCATTCAGTTACCCAGGCATCCGGTTGATGGTGGATATTTCGGCCCCTCGTTTACCCTCTAACCGTCTTCTCTTTAGCCTGGATTCTTTATTTTGCTTGAGCTCGATTCTTCACATGTTTGGTCATGTCCGATTCGTGGTGCGTCATTCGTCCCCCCCCCCTCCCCCCGCTCTGATCTGTGGAGCCCTCGGCTTTACCCGGGCCTATGTCAAACCATGTTGTCTTCTCGTTTTTTTTATCGGGAAATTGGGGATAACTTTATCCCCGATTTTACCTGCACACAATAATAAAGAAGGTAATTATTGGAATAGGATAGATAACAAAAAATAAAAATAAAAGATGTGAGGGTTTGGTTTGAAACCAAAGATGGATTACCTCGGCTACGTATATTCTGTATCGATATAGCCTGAAAATGTGGTGTTATGATAAATCTTCATAGTTGTTAAGCGTCTCAATGAAGATAGCATTTGTTGATATATTTAATTCTTTAAACGTATAACAGGTTAAAGATTGAGGAATGAAGGTGCAAGTTTTATCTCCACAATTATTATTTTACTAGTGAATATATCCACGCTTTGTACGGTTAAAAAATGAATACATAAAAATTATTTTTTTGCAAGTTTAGTTGAGATAGAAGAGATTAATTTTGTTTTATATGATTATAAAATTAATTTTCTATCATATTATAAATCTTTCATTAGAGTTTTCTTCTCATAGTTATTCTTTTTATGTACATATCATTAGAATTTAGAACCTTCAATGTTATGTCGTACACTTACAATTATTGTACTGCTAAGAAAGAGAATAGTGAATACATAAAATAAATTTTTGCAAGTTTAGTTGAGACAGAAGAGATTAAAAAGATAATATATATGAGTATAAAATTAATTTTATATCACAAACATAAATCTTTTCCTAGAGTCTCTTTCTCATGGTTGTTTTTTATTATGTACAAACCTTCAATTTTAGAATACACTTGTAACTGTTATTATCCTTATTATAGCAATAAGCATTCTTTCATTTTTACAAAAATATTTGTCACATGTAATTCTTTTTCACTACTTGATACTTGTAGTCATGACTCAAAAACCTCATTGGTTCACATGAAGTGTTTGGATTGAAAGCTCATAATGAAGTGTTTCTTGATATAAGAAAAAAAATTATCTAACTAATTAAGAAATAAAATAATAATTTGCATTATCATTTACCTAAATATTGAAAGATATATTGTGTTATATTGGAAATATTATTATCATAACTTACATGATTCGGTTTTAAAGAACAGCTATAAATAAATAAAAGAGGAAAAAAATAGGACATACAACATGCTTACTTAAGAAAAAGTAGATAAAAATTATTAGACTTTATTTTTTACAGTAGCGTAAATAGGAAAATATAGGGAAAAGGCCAAAAAAAGAGGATAAGATAAATACAATGCCTAACATTTGAGACATGGAGCCGGTTCGGCTTAGCTGATTTAGAGTAGCTGATAAGCATTGGGCGCTGAAAAGTACTTTTAAGTGCTGAATCTGATTTAAAAAATAAGCAGTTACGTGTTTGGATAAAAATGCTGAAATTAATAATAAGCAGCTGAAGAACTGAGTATACGAAGAGTTTTGTTTTAAAAAGAAGTATTTTAGGGATAGAATAATAAATATTTTGGTCTAACCTAAAGTGCTTATAAGCTGAAATTTGATAAGTTGGGGTAGACCAACTTATGACTTTTGGCTTATTTTTAACTTATAAGCACTTTTAATTTTACCAAACGCGTACATAAGCCAAAAAGTGTTTATAAGCGAGTTTGACCAGCTTATAACCTTAGCCAAACACCCATGGTAAATATTCTGCAATCAGAATTCATGAAACTCATCTTAATTTGGTTATCTCTGCCGTCATTTGACACTATGTCATACCAGTGCATCCAACCCCCCCCCGCAATTGAGTCTGCCATTCCTGCGTATTACACCATCAGTGTTCATTATAACACTGATATCTACATAAAATAACATCATTTCGGTAAAACTTAATGCATGATTTATAAAATTGCAGAAAGACTTAAAAAAGATAGCATACGGTTTGTCTAAATTGAGAACTTAGAATATACGAATGCATTCATCATCTTCTCTAGCGCCGCATACCTTCCTTGGACAAACCATCAAACTAAGCCTCCACATTAAAATGCACAGCGTCGGAAACCAATGTTACAATTCAACTAAATTGCTAGTGCATGTGTAACGGCCGTACCATTATATTGTTTAAGCTAAAACAAACTCCATTAACTGTTGAATAGACAATAGTTTTACCAATAAATCATGATTTAGGTTTTCTAATGTACCTAGTAAACTTATAGGCATATACGGGAAATACAAAAGAATGCCATAAAATCACTCATTAAATAGTATTTAGGACTTGGGAGTTATCAACATAATCACATATTAAAGGATGTAGCAACGAAATATAAGGTAGGGGAAAAGTTTGAAAGAGCAGGTAAATAGATATTAAGATATCCAATTAAAGATACAATTATGGGGAGGGGAAAAGTTGACTAATTGTATTTAAAGACTTTTTTTTTGGCTTTTAAAAATAAGATAAATAGAGAAATGAGGGGGAAAAGCCAAAAAAAGGAGAAACAAGATAAATGAGTTTCTTGGCCAAAGAGAGGTGCCAAGTCATCTTTTCAATTCCCTCTTATATATATATATAGATAGATAGATAGATAGATAGATAGATAGATAGATAGATAGATAGATATATGAAGAGAAATTTATAGTATCAATTTGGAAAACTTAGAAAGAGCAGTTTATAGTAGTGTAAATTATAGACGGTAGTCAGAGTACAACGTACAATAACAACTCAGTGTAATTTCGTAGGTAAAGTTTGAGAAGGGTATTATATACGCAATCTTGACTCCTACCTAAAAAGGTAGAGAAGTTGTTCCAATACATCCTCCGCTAAAAAAAAATGAGGGACCCGAATTAAGAACCAGGAGATTGAACCCGACGTGAATCGAATACACAACCTTCAAATATCATCTAATAGCTTTGAAAGTTATTAGATGACTTGGGTGTATTTTATAGATATGCAGTTAAACTTCATCTCTGATCACTCGCAATCTGGCATTGTTTGTACTCCTCTTTTGTAGCATTTCCACAATCAGCATAGAGTCTAGTTGAAGTTCAAATCTGGTAACGCCCTGTTGTAAACACAATTGCAAACCAGTTCTAGCTGCAAGAGCTTCTGCAAAGTTATTGCATTTGCATTGAACTGGTATTGCAAAAGCAAAATTGTAAAAATAAGTTGAAAATTTGCTATACAAAATGTAAAAATTTATTGAGCTATGCTCATTGTAAATTATTCATTTGAGTTGTACGTGTAAGTATGTATCTCTATAAAATATGTGATTTTGGAGTATTCTTGTTCATACATTGTGAGTTATATAAAGTTTTAGGCCCATCGCTTGAGAATCAGCATTAACACAGTATGCACCTATGTTTCAAACTTTCAATTCGACAAAGACTCCGTTTCTATGGAATATAGATATTACTAGACGCCTTAAACCCATTCCAACTTTTGCAAGTCAAATAGATTGATTGTTGGAGACGCAATAATCACCCTAATATGTAGATTATAAGTTAGAATTTAGGACATTTAAAAGTTCGAAAGAGTTTAAGTTGTATATAATAGTGTCAAAAGATTTATGCTATCATGTCACTTTTATCTGTTGTAGCATGTATAAAAGTACATATTGTATGGGTCCAAATTTGACCGACCACGACCTACAACGAGCACGACAAACGACCGGGTATCTTCGAGTCGACGCCCCAAGGGACACGACCTCAGGGCAAAAATAAGAAACAGTACGACCTTTGCAGTACAATAAGTCTATTAAGGGACATTAAGAATATTCCGTAAAAGATTCTTTGTATATTGTTTTTTACAACTTAGAGGAATTCCTCTCTAGTATATAAGGGGGGCAAGAACTTTGTAATGGGGCATTGAGACTCTGGGAAACTTACCAATCTTGAACGAAAAGAAACTTTGTAACTCTCTTCTCTTCTCTTTACCTATTATTATTCTAGAGATTATTATCTTCAACTACGATTTACCTCTTCATCTCTGATTGATTTGTTCACAAAGGTTTTGATATCTTTTGAGTCAAACAATTTGGCGCCGTCTATGGGGATTTCTATAGCTGAAATCATAGTTCTCATCTAGATTCCTAAAAGTGATAATTACTTTTCTTCAAACCCCATAAAAACCAACAATGGCAGGAAAGGAAGCGATGCTGAAGGCGGTAGCGGATGTCTCGAATAATCTCCTGAACTCCCTCAACGAAGCCGGTAGAGAAAACAATGAGAATACAACACCAAGAGCTACACCGGTGGGGGAGATCTCACCTTTTCCACACGGGGATCTAACGATCTTGCGCGAAAGGGGAGCCTCAACATCCACGATGGGGGAAGCACCACCAGCAGTCAAAAAGCTGCTAGAAGAATTGTTAACAAGTGCTTGGAGCAACATGCTCGAGAAACCTCCTCGAGGAGATGTCGAAGATGTGCCACCTACAGAAATCGCAGCTACCGCCGATGAGCCAAGAGCTACACGAGCAGGTGACAACCACACCGTTACTAATGCAGGTGACAATCCATTTATAGCCATCCTAAAGAAAATGGAAGAGATGGAATACGAGAACAAAACACTCCGCTACCAGATGAAGGAACATCAGGAGAGGGTCGACAAAATACCAGGCGCTCCGAAGCTATTACCAAAATGCGATGTGGGCCGATTCATCGAACATCCATACAATGAAGGGGCTGCTCCACATTATATCCCAAAGACCTTCAAAATGCCGCCATACTTGAAAATATATGACAGAACTATGGACCCAGAGGATCACTTAATAAATTATGTTACCGCAGTGAAGGGCAATGATCTATCAAAAGAGCAGGTACCATCTGTGCCGCTAAAAATGTTCGGTGAGACCTTGACATGGGGAGCATTGACATGATACTCCCAGCTACCAACGCGATCGATATCGACGTTCGAAGAAATGGCGGATAAATTCGCCACCGCTCATGCAGGAGCGAAAAAAGCTAAGGCTAGGGTCAATGATATCTTCATCGTCATACAAACGACGGGCGAGGGACTTTGAGATTTCCTGGACCGATTCAATAGAGTAAGAATGAGTCTACCGAACATGTCAGAAGGGATGGCAGTAGCAGCCTTTCAAAATGGGTTAAACAGGAACGGGTCAAAGGCAACCAAAAAACTACTTAGTAGACTCATGAAGTACCCCCTACTACATGGGAAGAGATCCACAATGCCTATTGCGCCGAGATGAGGGAAAACGAGGACGACCTGAACGGCCCACTTCAATGATTAACATCAGTCCAGACTGAGACAAGGATAGATCAACGTAACGGTGGGCGAAGAGATCAACTATCACGCTTCAATCGCGGAAGACATCAGCCCTATATCCGAACATCCAACCTGCCTCCCCCGTGACACGCGGATGTCATTCCACGACACACTGTACCCCTCCGAAATGAAAGAGGTATGCCTCTATTACTATCTGCTCATAATTTCTGTGTTTCCCCTTCAGAGATAGTGTATGCATTGGAGAAATTGGGCACGAAAGTGCAGTGGCCACAAAAGATGAAATCAGATCCCAGCACCAGGAGGTCGAACGTCCTATGTTAATTCTACCAAGAAAGAGGACACAAGACCGAAGATTGCATAGGTCTGCATCAAGAATTAGTCAGGATGTTAAACCAGGGATATGTAACACTCCTCAAATTTAAAAAAAAATTCAAGACACCCTAGATATAGAATTTAATTTTTATAATCTTAAATTATACTTCTATTACATATTTAAATTCTTGTGATTGATTTTGAATAACTTTTCCATTTATAAATAATTGGACATACAATTAAGGAAAATATTAATATTTTTTTTATATTATTAATCATTAAAAGTGAGTATCAAAAAAAAAGAGGGGGGGGGGGGGAACAAACTAAGCCTTTAAGAATTTGGGCTTAAAGCATGAAGAATTCTTGTTGCGGCTTTATGATGAGAGCTTGAATGATAAAATTGGACGAAACAAAAAGTGGAAGCTTATTATAAAGAAAAGGGGCTTGAACTCTCAGCTGATTCAACTCAAGCTTTTAGCTCTTCTTCTGACTCTACTCTTCCTGACGCAACTCAGTGTCTTAAAGAAGCTTCTTTACCGGCAAGGGTCGGGATCAACTACTCTGCCATTCCTTTATTGACTGGTCTAATGAAAGAAAGTTTTTTTAGCATCTTTTAAATCTATATCACACCTCTGCCTCACGACCAAAACAAACCAAAGGCATAAAGCCTTGATGAAAGTCAAAACAAACACAAAAGCTTAAGAAACAATTTTGCAGAGTAAAGCACGCACACACGGAAGTAAGAAACAGAAGTAGCGAATAAGTCACGCAGTCAACGGAAAACCTAGGGTTCTTTACAAATCACTTATTCTTGAACTCATGTATATAAAATTTCTCATTGTCAATTATTCTAAAGTAGTAATAGGTAAGAATTAAATAGTTAATTCCCTTCTTCCTCTATATCATCAATAAATTTCATAATTAGGTGTAGTACTTTAAAATTGATTAAAATGCACTGGTTATTGTAGAATCGATTGTTTGACGGGTATAAATTGGACTGGGGTCTACCTATTGGCTCAAGGAGTTTTGAGGTGAGTTGATGTAACCCTTTACTAAAGTGGTTTAACTCACAAAAGCACGCATACAAGGTGTTTGATGAATTTCTTAAAAGAGTTTATCTTTATATAATTAGAGCGAGTGAGTACCCATTAATTTAGAATTGTTCTAGCAAAAGTTTAGATGATCTATTATGCTATATGTGCTTAAATTTTCAGATTTTTGTGTTGTTCTTATATGCTATTTTCATGTTGAAAATTATGAAGAAGAAAGAATCTTTGGAAATATTTTTATATGTTTATTTCATTCTTATGTCATGCTTTACATTTAAGGACACCAATATGAGCATGTACCTAATGTTCTATAAATAAAATATTTAGACTTGAAAAGTCACAAGAAGAAGTTTTAGAAAGAAAAGATTTTTGGGGAGTATCCTTTATTCTGAGAAGGGGTCATCGTCCAGGCCGAGGGTCCTGACCAAGGCGTTGACTTCCTGAAACTACTTGTGCCAAAGTAGGGAGCATATGAGCCGAGGGTCTCGTTGTTGAGAATTTACTTAGCCATGCTAAGGTATGATACATGAGCGCTGAGAACCATGAAGCGAGTGACACCTCGTGGATTGGGCCTATTCAATCAGGTTGGGATCGAACCCGTGCCGATCACACGGTGACTGAGACAGAATTAAGTCAGGATAGTTGGAACTCCCAAAGTATAAAGTAAAGTATTTTTTTTAAGAAAGAAAAAAAAAGAATTTCTTTTAGAATATTGATGAAGTGCTATTATGCAATTATTTTAGAATTATTCTTATAAGCTTTATTTTATTCTTATGCCATGCTTTACATTTAAGGACACCAATATGAGCATGTACCTAATGTTATATAAAGAAAAGATTTAGACTTGAAAAGTCACAAGAAGAAGTTTTAGAAAGAAAAGATTTTTGGGGAGTAACCTTTATTCTGAGAAGGGGTCATCGTCCAGGCCGAGGGTCCTGACCAAGGCATTGACTTCCTGAAACTACTTGTGCCAAAGTAGGGAGCATACGAGCCGAGGGTCTCATTGCTGAGAATTTACTTAGTCATGCTAAGGTATGATACATGAGCGCTGAGAACCATGAAGCGAGTGACACCTCGTGGATTGGGCCTATTCGATCAGGTTGGGATCGAACCCGTACCGATCACACGGTGACTGAGACAGAATTAAGTCAGGATAGTTGGAACTCCCAAAGTATAAAGTGAAGTATTTTTTTTAAGAAAGAAATAAAAAAGAATTTCCTTTAGAATATTCATGAATTGCTATTATGCAATTATTTTAGAATTATTCTTATAAGCTTTATGTTTTACATGCATTTAGAACCTTTGCTCGTAATGTATATGTTATTAAAGTTTCTCCCCCTGTTGTTGAGACTCACTGAGTACAGTGGATGGTACTGACATTCTCTTTTGGGAACCTACGTTGGTTTGCGGTACAACGTAGGAACCAGATTTGCAGGCGAGCATGCTACGAGTTAGGACTTCCTTCCCTTCCAGTGATATTGGTGAGCTCCGCTTTTGTTCGTGGAGTATTCTTAGAGTCATTTTCATTTAGCTATTTCTTTGTTTATTTAGAGAACTGGCCAGGAAAACTCATGTCCTGAGCACTGCGTCAGTTTATCAGTAGAGGCTTCATAGACATAGTCACTGGGTTGAGATTCAGATGTTATTTTATAATAACTTAGCAGTAATTCAGTAGTTACTACAAATAAAACTTTGGAGTTGATTTATTTAAATATTTGAATTAATCAAAAGTATTTGTTTAGAGTATTGCTTTGTTGCATATAAAGTTTGGAGTTATAATAGGGTTGATAAGCAGAGATGGTTCGCTCGGTCATGTTTAGTGATCGAGTGCCGGTCTCGGATTGTTCAGAAAATGGGTCGTGACAGGATACCTGAAAGAACTCCTAAGCGATAAAGGAAGGGCCAACTTCGCTCGAGGGCGCGACCCATCTCAAGGACCTCCAAAGCAGTCGTCACCAACCCGTACCATACAAATGATCATGGGTGGCGGCGACGACATGGTAATCAACCATTTGAAGTTCACCACCACGCACAATCTCAAACAGACAGTCGCTCACGAATGGTATGATGACCTCAAAGACAGTATCATCTTCGATAAGTTAGATACCGGCGGTTTTCTTTTCCTCACTATGACGTTTTGGTTATAACTTTACGCATCGCTGATACCGATGTAAAAAGAATCGTGGTAGAAGACAGAAGTGGTGCATGTATTGTTCAGCCGCAATTTCTCATGCAAATGAGGCTCGAGGATAAAATAACATCGCGTTGCATAACACTAACAGGTTTTAATAATGCAGTAGAGCGGACATCCGTAGAAATAGTGCTACCTATCCTGGCAGGAGGGGTCACCCTGGGAACGACATTCCACGTCATGAACCAGGAAATGGCCTACAACGCCATCATAGGGCGACCATGGATACACACCATGCGGGCCGTCCTGTCCAGATTCTATCAAGTAATCAAATTTCCTACCCCATGGGGAATATTCAGCATCCGAGGCGAGCCACGTACCGCCCAAGAATGCTACCGGATCGTCCAAGATTTCACATACACCAAATAACTAAAAGTGGCAAGTGCGGAGGCATAGCAATCAGCCATGTCGGGAACTAAACCCAGCCTACAAACAGAGGCCATCAAAGACCCGGACATCGTAGAAGCTTGCAAGGCAACTATAGAGGATCTCGATCCCATCCAATTGGACGACACCGACAACACAAAAAAGGCTTATGTAGGACACAACTTCTCGGAACCAGGTAAGTATCATGAATTTTTAACTAACAACACCGATTTGTTTACTTTCTCCCACTCAGATATGCCAGGAATCCCGAAGGACATCGCCACTCATAGACTGAATGTCGACCCACTTTATCCACCAGTACGACAAATAAGGAGAAAATTCAATTTCCCAATCAATGAGGCAGTCAGTGAGGAGGTGGATAAATTAGTCACCAACGGTTCCATCAGAGAATTGAAATACCCCCAATGGGTCGCCAATGTGGTCATGGTCAAAAAGAAGAATGGGAAATGGCGAATGTGTATTGACTTCACCGATCTGAACAAAGCATGCCCAAAGGACTACTTCCCATTACCCCACATCGACCAACCTATCGATACGACAGAGGGGCACGAACTTCTGAGTTTCTTGGATGCCTACTCCGGTTACAACCAAATTCTAATGGCTAAAGAAGATCAAGAAAAGACAACTTTCGTCACTCACCAAGGAACGTACTGCTATAAAGAGATGTCATTCGGACTCAAGAATGCAGGGGCCACGTACCAGAGGTTAGTCACCAAAATGTTCAAAGAACAGCTCGGCAAGACCATGGAGGTCTACATCGACGACATGCTGGTAAAGTCGACAAAAAAGGAGGATCACATTGGCCATTTAAAAGAAGCCTTCGAGATATTAAGGCAGTACGGGATGAAGTTGAATCCCGAGAAGTGCGCCTTCGGCATAACTTCAGGAAAATTCCTTGGCTTTCTCGTGTCACAAAGGGGGATCAAAGTCAACCCAGATCAAATCAAGGCCATCGACGCAATACCAGAGGTACTGACCAGCAAAAAAGCAAGTGCAGAAGCTAAGAGGGCGAATAGCCGCCTTATCAAGGTTCATTTCACGATCCTCGGACAGATGCCACAAATTCTTCAATGTGCTGAGAAAAGACCACGGGCTGCAATGGAACGAAGAATGTATCGACGCCCTAAGAAGACTAAAAGCGTATCTATCCTCGCCACCACTACTCGTCAAAGCGGACCCAAGTGAGTGTCTACTTGTGTATTTAGCAGTTTCCGAAGTTGCAGTAAGTGCAGTCTTGGTCCGCGAAAGCAAAGGTACGCAATCTCTGATTTATTATATCAGCAAAAGTTTAATCGATGCCGAGACGAGGTACCCTCACCTTGAAAAGCTAGCTCTGGCATTGGTCGTCGCTTCACGGAAGCTTAGACCATACTTTCAAAGTCTCCACATAAAAATGGTGACAACCTTCCCCCTAAGAGGTATCCTATACAAACCCGAACTATCGGGTAGACTTACCAAATGGGCCATAGAACTAAACGAGCACGGCATAACATACCAACCGCGGACTACCATTAAGTCGCAGGTGCTCGCCGATTTCGTCGCTGATTTCAGCACGGAGATATTGCCCGAGGCAGAACAGGAAGCCCTCCGCGTTTCTACGAAGACCGACCTCTGGGTCCTCTACACCGACAGTGCCTCTAATGCCTCGGGATCGGGACTTGGACTCATCCTCGAGGTCCCTATAGGCGAAGTAATTCTCCAATCCATACGATGCCCTGAGATGACTAACAACGAGGCCAAGTATGAAGCTATGATTGCAGGTTTGAAGTTAGCCCTCAAATATGGCGCTAGACGACTCGTCCTCCACTGTGACTCTCAACTCGTTGTGAATCAAGTCACCGGGACTTTCCAAATCAAAGAGAAGAGACTACAAAGGTACAAGTCGGAAATTCACAAATTGTTGCCAGAATTCAACGAATGTCGCCTCAACTAAATACCCAGGGTGCAGAATATTGAAGCAGATGGCCTCGTTAAACTAGTTGTGGCCACCAAGAATATCAACAAGGAAAACGTGGTCACCCTCCTTCATTCCGCAATAGACCACGTCGAGGTACATTCTATAAACTTAACTTGGGACTAGCATAACTGCTTCGTAGCCTATTTGCAGGACGGTATGCTCCCGCAAGATAAAAAAAAAGCCAAAAAACTCCGGGTACAGGCAGCTCGATACAGCCTAGTAAACGGTGATCTCTACAAAAGAACATTCGGCGGCCCCCTAGCAAAATGTCTTGGACCACATCAAACAAGACGAGTACTGAAAAAAGTACACAAAGGGCACTAGGGCTCCCACATGGGAAATCGCTCCCTCGTTTGATACCTCATCCGCACCGGCTACTACTGGCCTACCATGAAAAAAGAAGCTGCAGACTATGTCCGAAGATGAGAGCAATGTCAAAAGTACGCCCCTATGATACATCAAGCAGGGGAACTCCTTCATTTCGTTACTTCGCCATGGCCATTCATAAAGTGGGGAGTGGACATAGTCGACCCCCTCCCAGCAGGACGAGGTAAGGTACGCTTCCTTTTGGTTTTAACTGACTACTTCTCTAAATAGGTGGAAGCAGGTGCATACAATCAGCTACGTGAGCAGGAGGTCATCGCCTTCCTATGGAAAAACATTATATGTCGTTTTGGCATCCCCAAAGAGATCAGTTGCGACAACGGACCTCAGTTCGTCGGAAAAAGAACGACTGAGTTTTTCTAAAAGTGGCACATCAAACGAATACTCTCCACGCCATACCACCCTGCTGCTAATGGTCAAGCCGAATCCTCCAATAAAGTAATATTCAACATATTGAAAAAGAAGCTTGAGGAAGCTAAAGGGCTATGGCCTAAACTACTACCAGAAGTATTATGGGCATACCGCACTACGCCAAAACCAGCACAGGAGAAATGCCATATTCACTGGTCTACGGGACCGACATAGTTATACCCGTCAAGGTCGGGGAGCCCAGTTTGAGATACTCCAACGAGAGCGGAACAGGCAACGACGAAATTAGGCTACAAGATCTGGATGAAGTTGAAGAACGAAGAAACATGGACCACATAAGAATGGTAGCCCAGAAACAGCAAGTAGAAAGATACCACAACAAGAGATCCAAGGTGCGACCACTCAAAGTTGGCGACTACGTCCTCAAAGACAAAACATAAGCGTCAAAAGACCCTAATGAGGGAAAATTGGGAACGAATTGGGACGGACCATACAAAATCATAGCAACAGCAAACAAAGGAGCGTTCCAGTGAGAAACAAGGGAGGGAAAACTACTCCAAAACAACTAGAACGTCGCCCATCTCAAGTATTTCCACTTCTAAAAGAAGGCGTCACCTAAGTCGTACTGTTTTTCCCTCACTTGGGTTTTATCCCAATCGGGTTTTTCCGGAGAGGTTTTTAACGAGGCGGCAAGGGGGACGCCTTAAGGAGCGACATGTTGTTCATTACCTCGACTCATCGATGTGACTTCTAGATCGAAGTAATGAAGGGACTACATATAGATAACCAAATCTCCGTTGTATGTGCAGAATCAAATCTCCATTATATGTATGGAATCAAATCTCCATTGTATTACAGAATCAAATCTCCAGTGTATTAATCAAATCTCCATTGTATGTGCGGAACCAGATCTCCACTAGTCGACATATAATGTCTTCCTACGGGAATACGACCAAATCTCCAAAAATGTAAGATCGACCTCGTTCAAACTACAACAGGACTTTACTTCGACGACAGTTCGAAGCAAGATCCCAATGGCCAAGGTCATCAACGACAATTTAGGTTCGACCTCGTTCGAACTACGACGGGATTCTACTTCGACGATAGTTCGAAGCAACATCCCAATGGACAAGGCCATCAACGACAACTTAGGTTTGACCTCGTTCGAACTACGACGGGATTCTACTATGACGACAGTTCAAAGCAACATCCCAATGGCCAAGGCCATTAATGACAATTCAAGTTCGACCTCGTTCGAACTACAATGGGATTCTACTTCGACGACAATTCGAAGCAACATCCCAATGGTCAAGGCCATCAACGACAATTTAAGTTCGACCTCGTTTGAACTAAGACATGATTCTACTTTGACGACAGTTCGAAGCAACATCCCAATGGCCAAGGCCATCAACGACAATTTAAGTTCGACCTCGTTCGAACTACGAAGGGATTCTACCTCGACAATAATTCGACGCAACATCTTGATATCCAAGGGCGTCAACAATATCATGGGTTTGATAAATGCAAGAACGAACAAGTAGACAAAGTAAACTTTATGTTACAGCAAAATATTATTTACACTTGAAACGGGATCAAGAAGGCCCCGCGCAAAAGCCCTTAAACAAAAGCAAGTACAAACTAAAACTACACATTATCCCCAGCGGGGTAAGCATCCTCGTACCACAAATTTGAAGTAAGGTGGTTAGCATCCTCAGAGTTGATATCACCCCCGTCGGGTGTGAGGGGGTTGTACCCGTATGCCTCATGAGCTGCACGAGCCTCGGCATGTACAACCTAAACCTCCGCCTTAGTAGCCCTTCCCACGGCATGAAAAGCCTTATACACATCAAACCAAGCCTTCGTGTGGACCCACAACTCGTATAAACGACGGGGCATGACCGGATCGACTAAGGCACGAGATGTAGAAGGATGAGAATGCCGACTCGTATCCTCCGCCCTCAGTGAGGCCACTTGTCCATTTAGTGCGGTCAGCTCCGCCTCTAGCTCTTTGACACGTCCTTCGAGCCCTACAACCCGACAACTAGAAGCTTCCTTCTCTTCAGTCAACTCCGACCTAGAAATACGGAGAGCATTTTCCAAAGATATCGATTCAGAGATAGCTGCCGCCAGTTTATCAGCACCGACGCTCAGCTCAGCGGTCAAACCGGCCACATTTGCCTGCAAGTCTGCATTCTCGGCCATCACCCCCCTACTCAATTCAAGCTCGTCGTCCTTCACTTTGAGGGAAGCCTCGAGCTCGCTATTACGAGCGACAGTTTTCATGAGCTCCTGATCCCGCTCCCTCAACTCTTCAATCTTACGCTCTAGTCATTCTACCCGATGTTTGAGCTCCTCGCGAAACAACTGGAACTCGGGGTCCTTATGATAAATGTCGGCCATCGCCTGATGCTTAGCACGGTACTGCTGATATTTGCACGATATCTTCTCATAAAGGCCCAACCTTTTCTTCTCTCGACGTTCTTTCTCAACCTCCATGATGAGGGTCTGACAAAAGAGAGGAAGAAGTTAGAAACAAAGTATAGAACGACGATTACCGCGCAAACCCAACGACGAAAAAGGAAGGAAAGGCACCTACCTGCAGGGCCATACCAGTGACCTTCTGAAACAACTCCACATCGCTCATCGCCATAAGAATCTCGCTCTCAGGAGCGGCACATAAAGGAACTAGGGCAGACTCCACCTGCTCGTTGTACATCAACAAATTGTAGTCCCCCGGAACGACCACATGACGGTCAGAACCGTCCATCCTCAACTCCACATAGGTATGGCGACCCACGAACTCATTAACATCCTCAGGGTCGATATCTGAACCTGAGCCGCCACCCTCAACATGATGCTCTCCAACGTTGGACGACACACCACCCTCAACAAAGCACACTAAAGCAGCTCCTGGGCAAACTCCTTCCGTTTGGGGAGATCTCCCCGACAAAATAGCGTCGGCCATAAATACGGGCACAGGGGCTGTCCGAGACGTCCTAATCCTATCAGCATCCGTAGCCACGCCCTTCCCAAGCTCCAGCTGCCTTCTTCTCCTCGACAACGGCTCGTCCTCATTAGAGGACTTATCCAAAGGGTGTGAGGCCGATATCGAAGAAGCCTCTCCCCTCACGGCCACGACTTGAGACGGGCCTCCCAATCGAATAGGTTGAGGATGACCCTCTCGAACAGACTCACTCAAAATAAACTGCGTATCAGTAGCACCAACGGCTTGTCTAAAGGCGGGGACTGGCGCCCTTTGCTTGGAAGCTCCTCGATCTGTCATCACAAAGGGTCAAACTATTAGATAAGGTCGTACGGCCAACGAAGCAAGAAGTAAGACATTTACCTGAGGAAACTTTAGGGTCGTAACACTTCACGAAGTTGGGCCAAGTCTGAGTTTCTGCTGCATGAGGCAACATGCGGGCTACCCAATCCCTGATATCCGCAATAGGGCGAGGCGGACGACCCATAGCTGCAAAACAGCAAGTAGGTAAACTTTATAGTGAATACAGAAGAAAAGGGAACAAAATAAGTAAACGACACTTACGAGCCTCATTCCACCGCTCTGGGAATCTGGTAGAGTCAGAAATGACGTGCTCGGTCTTGACAAAGAAGTACTTGTGCCAAAACTTGTGGCTTGCCGGTCATCTGTCCCGACCACCAGCCCTTTCATGCTACGAAGCCTTAAATGTACCATGGTACCCCTGAGGAAGCCAGGCATGAATAGGTGCAAAAGGTGGTGGACAGAAACGCTACATTCCGCCAACCCTACATACTTGGTCAATACTAGAAGCACCTTGAGCGTATATGGCGAAAGCTATGCTGCGCAGACTTGGTAGAATCTACAGAATTCTTCCGCTAATGGGAAGAGAGGAAGAGTATAGCCGATCATAAATGGGTACTCGTATAAAGCACAGTACCCAGGCCTGTGGACGTTCACATAATCTCTCCCCGCCGAAACTATCTTTATATGAGCAGGAATGCCATATTTTACACGAAGGGCGTCGATGTGTACCTGCTCCGTCTCAGAAAATACAGGGTTCGGGGTTGGAGGGGGATTTTTGAGGAAGTCACTCCGGGATAAGGTGTGTCACGGTAGTAACTCCTCCACCGTAGGAGGGCTGTCACCCTCTTCTACCACCACATCTCCGCTGTCAAAAGAAGGCAATGTGGACGATGGGATGGCTTCAGGAACCTCTTCACGAGAATGACGAAACCTTGGCATGATATCGTTCTAAAGAATATCAACACAGAAGGAGGAGGGAAGAAGAAGCTTCTGGTGAAGAACGAAAAAAGAAATAGAAGGATATAAAAGCAAGTAAGGAAGAGTGAGAGGTTATCAAGAGAGAAATGTCTAAAGTTTTTCGAAAATCAAACCCTTCACCTATTTATAGGGTTGGGTGGCGCCAAAATTAAGGCGGCATGCCTCAAATCAGTGCAAGAATTGAAGCACCAAGCCGTCAGTCCCCGCCTCGAAAATCTGTGTAATAATGACACACGTAGAGCTGACATCACTCCCCGGTAGCGTGTACTCTTCGGTGCTTTGCTGAATATGATGTCCATCTCCCGTTGGCCACGTCGTAACATTTCAATGGGTCAAATTTCTCCCAAGTAATGCATGAAGTCTGCTCATCGAGGACGCACTCGGTCGCAACCTCAACGAGCGGAGGGACTAACTTTATGGATCCAAATTTGACCTACCACGACCTACAACGAGCACGATGAACGATCAGATATCTTCGAGTCGACGCCCCAAGGGACATGACCTCAGGGCAAAATAAGAAACAATACGACCTTTGCAGTAGAGTAAGTCTTTTAGGGGACATTAAGAATATTCCGTAAAAGATTCTTTGTATATTGTTTTTTACAACTTAGAGGAATTCCTCTCTAGTATATAAGGGGGCAAAAACTTTGTAATGGCACATTGAGACTCTGGGAAACTTACCAATCTTGAATGAAAAGAAACTTTGCAACTCTCTTCTCTTCTCTTTACCTATATTATTCTAGAGATTATTATCTTCAGCTACGATTTACTCCTTCATCTTTGATTAATTTGTTCACAAAGGTTTTGATATCTTTTGAGTCAAAGAAATATAACCTAAACTCAAATCGAAATATTAGGATTAGTGCGACATCATGCCAGTTGTCAATTAATACTTAGGGGTGGCTGAAAGGCCAGGCAGGCATAAGCCTTAGGTCCCCAATTTCGAGAGCCCCCAATTTTTGCCTAGAATAGGTTATTTTTCATAAAAGTTTAAAATAACTTTTCTTTTATATAAAATAAAGAAAAGTAATTTTTGACATTATGAATTTGATACATTTTGTATTATTTATATTCTGACCACTAAAACCTATCATAGTATTTTAAAAGCTTGAGATCGCTAAATAATGAGAATTTGAAGAAGAAAAAATTGTGTTATCCTTTGATATCCTTGAAGCATAATCGAAGGTTTAGATTTATATTTCGAATTAAAAGTGTTAAGAGAAATAGTACAAGCAGAAGATAATATTCTAATCAATATACTTAAATATAAAAAAGACGTGATTCTTTTTTCAATTAGCGAAAATAAAAATAGATAAAATTTTACCTAAGATCAACAACATTTTAATAGAGATTTAATCGGTTAGCATATTATTAGTTGAAAAATAATTACTAAAGAAATTGATTATAAAAATATTATTAATAACTTTGCATCTAAAAAAGCTAGAAAAATATGAACTTTTTTATAAAAAAAATTGGGCCTCTAATTATAGCTTCGGTTTAGCCCCTAATTATGTTGAGCGACCCTTGTTAATACTTGAACTCTTACCTATTAGTATGAGGCAACGGATGAGGGGGGAAGTGCACGGTTAGCCACTAATAACATATGTATTTACTTTTAAGCCACTGTTTAAAATGTCTTTAGTCTTTAGCCACTGCTTTAATAAACTTTAACTGTCCGGACGAAAATACCCTTCTGCTCATGTCCTTAACTTTTGTACTTAACTTCAGGACTACATGTCCTTAACTTTTGAACTTAACTTCAGGACTTCAGGACTACATGTCCTTAACTTTTGAACTTGTAACTCTAAGTTCAGGACTTCAGGACTACATGTCCTTAACTTTTGAACTTGAAACTCAAACTTTAGGACCAAGCGTCCTTAACCTTTGAACTTGTAAGTCAAAGTTAAGGACCTATTGTCCTTAATTTTTGAACTTGTAACTGTAATTTAAGGATTGCCTGTCCTTAACTTTTGAACTTGGAAGTCAAAGTTAAGGACGTATTGTCCTTAACTTTTGAATTTGTAATTGTAAGTTAAGGACTACCTATCCTTAACTTTTGAACTTGTTACTATAAGTTAAGGACTGTCTATCCTTAACTTTAGAACTTGTAACTGTAAGTTAAGGACTGCCTGTCCTTAACTTTTGAACTTGTGTCCTTAACTATTGAACTTAACTTCAGGACTTCATGACCACATGTCCTTAACTTTTGAACTTGAAACTCTAAGTTCAAGACTTCAGGACTACATGTCCTTAACTTTTGAATTTAACTTTAGGACTTCAGGACTACATGTCCTTAACACAATTATCTTTGTCCTCAATCTTTTGGCTTTTTACCATATTTTTCCTAATAATTTGTTGTTTAAGAAAATCTAAAAGTCACTTCTTTTAGAAAACCAAAAGTCACGTCCTCCCACATCTGTGATTATTATGAGTGAATGGTTTACCAGGCAATTCAACTCCGGAAAACAAACACAAAAGAAAATGAGGCTTATAAAATTTATATGATTAATGCATTCGTTTCTTCTGTTCAAAATTGGATTTCATATATGAAAATAATGGAAACACTCATACGAACCCAGAACACCATTGCAAAAGGAGAAGTGGAGCTGTAAGGAATGAATCTGAAAATGGCGTATTTCCGTTTGGGAAGGAAAGGGTAATACTGCATTTTTATATTAATTTTAATAGATTAGTGGCTACTTTTGCTCAACATTAAAAATGTTGGATAAAAAGTAAATACCACTTTAAAAAATGGCTACCCCATACAATTTTTACAACGGATGAAGGCATGCTTAATTGTTCAATGGAGTGTTAAGTTTGAGTATATTCAAACTCGGTTATAAAGCTGAATTTCTAATTTATTTTCAATAGAATTATTGACGTGCATTTTCTCAACGTCACTGCTATAAAAAAATGTTGTCAACTAAAATTAAGGAGAGAAAAAAACGAATTGGTCTTATTTATGACATACGTCACCTCCCTAGTAGAATTAGATCCAGATATGATTTAAATAAAGATAAAATTTGATTTATAGAGGTGGAAAGAATAATTTTCCATCTTAAATATTTTAATAAAAATAATATATAGATGGTATAATTCACCTATTTAATTCATGGAGAATATTTTGCAAGTCTGTTATGTTGAAGCATTCCAGTCTTCAGATGCGATTCAGTATCAAAGAAATGTGATTTTCTTTTATTCTCATTTTAGGGTAAAGATAATAAATTAATGCTCTTTAATTACACATACACAACTCTTATTTTTCGTGCTGCAAGTTATGCCTTATTCTTCAGAATTGCAGGTTTAAACTTTAATTTCGGCGTTCTTTTTCTTTGGGTAAGAAAATATGAACATGAACCACGAAACAATAACACAATGGCTAAAAGAGAAAGCAAAGTGAGACAGAAAAAAAAAAATATATATATATATATATATATATATATAAACTAATATACGAGGCCAAATTAATAAATAAAGAATTCCTTTAAGAATATTGAGTCGAACTTCCTTTATAAAGATAGAAAAACATTTACTTCACTTGCTAAACGCCATCGTGGAATTCTTGCCTTAGGTTTTCCTCATATAATCGTCCAAGTAAGAGAGGACAAGCCTTTCACGAAATTGAAAAAAAAAAAAGAGGGGGGGGGGGGGGGGGTTGTTACGTGCATCCTATCAACTTTAGAGGAGGCAAGGATCGATACAACAGTGTTGAACGCCATTAATTTGCCAATTATCGAATTTTTTTTATTTGTGACAAACGATTAATTAAAAGCGTTGAAGAAGCATTTCATTAAATATTATTTTCATATTCTGTGCAGACCACCGCCTCTCTATTAATCCCATGCCACCATATAGATTGTGACAATAAAAATATCTTGTTGTCGGAGGGTTGACATGTCTTAGAGCCTGTTTGGCCAAGCTTTTGGGAGGTCAAAAGTATTTTTTTTCCTTAAAAAGGTACTTTTTAAAAAATTTAAGTTATTTGGCCAAGATGGAGAAGTACTTTTGGCTAGCAGCAGAAGCAGTTTTTCAACTTTTGAGAAGAAGCAGAAAATTTTGGCTTCTTCCAAGAAGCAGAAAATTAATTTATTCAAGACAAAACTATCCCCGCCATAAATTTATATTTTCCAAATTATCCCTTACTAATTTAAGCCTTTTCTTTTCTTTTTGTTTCTAGTTTCTACCATTCTTTTAAAATTAGAGATATCATATGGAGTATATGAATATGTTGTAACTTTCTAAATTCTTTTTTGACTTTTCTTGTGTTTGATTTTTTCTTTGTGTAATGTGTTGTAACTTCCAAATTATCTTCTTCTTTTATAACACGAAATCAAATTATCTACATTCTTCTTTGAATTATCAATTCTCTTCCTACAAATAAGCATTTATATATTTTTTTTATCTATATATTATTAAAAGAAGAAGAAAAAGCCTTCACATTAAGCCAATTGACTGTCTCACAATAGGTCACTTGGCAATTTAGGACAAAGTTAGCTAGGTTAGATAATAATTACTTTCTTTTTGAATTTAAATTTAAAAAAAAAATTAGTTGTTAATAATTAGTTACTTTTTTTGAATTTGAATTTAAACATACTTAACCTTTTTTTTTAACGAAAAAAAATAATTTTTTATGTTACGCTTAATGCCATCTTTCAAGTTTGACACTCAGAATCATATTGTTACAAATACCATGACTATACATAATTTCATCTGACGACATTCTTCTACCAATAAGCAATTCAATTATTATGCTAATGAAGACATTGCTGCAGAGATTGAGGAAGGAGATGGACCTTCTGATATTCCTTTAGAAACGCAAGGCAAGTCTTCTACTAATATGGAGGCGTTGTGTGATAGAATTAGAGATCGAATTGTTGAGAAATATTATCATGTGTGAGTGTCTTTGCTTATTATTTTATGGTGGATTATCAATATATAGTACTTTGTGGAATAGACTTCTAATTCATACCGAATAATGACAATAAGTTATTATACTAGATAATATTATATGATTTGGTATAACTATATATGTTATATTGACTTACATCTTTAATATGTATGTTTACTTTATGCTTTATATTTTAATTAAATAAAATAAAAATAATAAAAGTCTCTTACAATAAATATATACGGTCATTCTTTAAAATAATTATAAGGCCTTGGTACTATCCTTTTTGGTAATTTGACACTCAAAAGTACTTTTTTGAAATATTGGCCAAACACAATTTGTTTATCAAATGTTGCAAAAAGTATTTTTTAAATGAATTGGCCAAACACAAACTATTTTTTTTTCAAAAGTACTTTTGGAAAAAACACTTCTCAAAAAAGTACTTTTTAAAATAAGTAATTTTTGACAACTTAGCCAAACGGGCTCTTAGAATTAGAGAAAAAAATTAGATATAACTGTAATAAGATAACAGAAAAATTAATGAGGGGAACAAGCTAAACCTTTCGTTATTGCAATAGACTATAATATTTTGAATAATCAATACAAAAGGATCGAGTTTTCATGCTTACAACAACCTTAGAAACAGGGAATCAAAAGAATGTTTCCATCACACCTAATAATAAAATATCAACCTGTAAATGACCAAAAAAAAGCCTTTTTTTTTTTCATTTTTTGGGTTTGAGTATTCAAAAAATAATGGACAAGGGGAAGGTAAAAGGAAAAGGACCTTTATTAATTAATGAAATCGAGATTAAAAATTTGTATAAAATTAGTTGAAAAAAAATTTAGAGTCCAACCTAGCTAGTTAATTACTGGAAAAAAAATTCACCTTTTGGATTGAAATAATTGGCCAGCGGCACCTAACGGCGTAAAATTATATTTTTTTTAAAAAAAACCTAGTTAATTACTGAATCCTGACCCAGATTCCTTCACTTGGTATGTCTTGATGCACCACAAAAAGAAGATAATAACCTGCTGGAGCCAAATTACTTGAATTTGGAAAGACCGAATTGATTTTGTAAGCTGATTTTCCCACTCGTGTCACGTTTCCACTAAAAAGCACAAGCATTCTTTGGTTCATAGTAAATGAATGTGTATTAAATCCTGGCGCAACCATCGTCACATTGACCACATCTCTGTTTACGGATCCGGGTACGGTAAATCGAATATTGACCCGTTGTCCATATTTGATTTTATGTCGGGAAGCGGGTGCAATAATCCGTGGGCGCGAATTTGCGGATTCTGGATCCAAATATGATGGTGAAAATGTTTCCAAGCTTAACTCTGTCGGGTAAAGAACTCCTGTGAAGTTATAAAACGCATGTGGATTACTACCACCAACAAGAACTCGACCATCACGAATTAAAATGGATGTTGAGTGGTACATTCTTGGTATAGTATTTGAGTTTTGTACCTCGAATCTTGAATCAAATGGGTTATCGGGTCGGTAAATAACCGGACTCAAAACGGGGCTCCTACCAAGTTCCCAACCAGCAGTGCCTGCAGCCGCTCCATTGAGGATCAAGACATTTCCATTTGGTAAAATTACCATGTCACCCATTGTTCGAGCTAGTGGCATTGTCTCCATGATCCACTGTGGATTCGGGTCAGTAATTGTAATCCGGCCGCAAGTATTTAATGCACCCAAAAAATTACCACTACTTGCATTAAGGTACGAGCCTCTTGGTGTTCCACCACAGACCAAAACCTCAGCTTGAATTATTTGTGCTTGCAAATTCTTTAATGGAAGAAGAACTGCAGACCCCGTACTTGGATAATTTCTCGGGTCACCACCCGGTATTTGTGGGTACGTTTTCACCACCGTGTTTGCCATGTAATTGAACAATATAGCTCGGTCGTTGGCGAAAATGAAGAGATTTCCATCCACATTGAGAAAAACAAATGGGTAGAGATTGTTTTCCTCTCTAGGATCATTAGTCTGCTGAAGAAAGGGTAGGTTAAATACACTGTTGGTTGAAGCAGTCTTGGGATAAAACTCATAGTTAAAAGCCTCACGACCGCCAATAATAATTTGCCTTCCGTCAGGAAGAATATGATTAGTGGCGTACCAACGACTCTGAATTAGGCCACCTCCTATTTCTTTCCAGTCACAAGTGCTGCCATTGCCATTACATGGTCTAAAAACTCTTACGACATTTTCACCGTCGTTGAAGCCACCAGTTTGAACCAAAGAACCGTCGGAGGTGGCAGAGCCAGAGGAGCACCACACGTCGGTCTGGACCATGAGGGGTCGTACAGAGTTTGTGGAAACATCGTACTCCACAGAATGGGCAGTGCAGTCGAGTTTCAAGGCGAGGTCATTAGGATTGTTGCGGCATTTGCCATCGGGCAATGAGATGTTCGACGCACCAAAGTCAGTACGATCATACATAATTACTCTATCATTGTTGAGGAGTTGCATGTGCATGGCTGAAATGCCAATGTTGGATATCAATAAGTCCCAGTTGCCTCCGACAGCGTAAGCCAATTTTCTGTAACATGGTTGTAGCAGAAGCAGAAGCAGCTGACCAAGAATCAAGAAAGGAATACCTGTTGTTCTAGTTGTCATTAGCTTCGTTCTTTTTGCTTTCTGATTCTGACAAATATTCTCGACCAAAGGCGAAAGAAATTAAAGAGGAGAGTTTTGAGAAGCAGGGGAGTTGTGAGTATAATCGACTTTGTGGGAATGTCTATAGAAGCTGTAATTTAGGTGGGGATATCCTTAATATATTGGCAAGATGGTAGGTGTTTGACTCAATTTTTGAACAAATCAATCAAAGAATATGAAGGGGTAAATCTTAGTCGGACATAATAAATTCCAGATCAAAGAGTTGATAATATAGATAATATATTGGATGAAAGAAATAAAATTGATCTTATTGAAGTTCAGCATTGTGACTCTCATCAATCGATGGGGGAGATAGTTTTACATGTTCTTCTGCAGATTATTTCTTTCCTATCAAGATTACAAGAAGAGAGCTTGGGAGAGAGGAAGGGGAGCAGATCCCCCTTATCGAAGGTTTTTCCCCTGCTATATATAGCCAAGGCACCCTTGCCATTTATTTGGTCTGACACTTTCTCGCATCTAGTGTGCTTTGGTCGTCCTTTTAGACATTGCTCCTTCTGACTCGACGGATGTCAGGAATGGGAAGTAGAGTGGGCTACGTTATCTTTTACTGCCCGGTCACTTAGGCGGGACGTTGATCAGCTCGTGACAGTCAGATTTTGACCAATACAGTTAGTCCCTCCGTCTGTCGGGTGTAGACATGCAATTTTTTACCCTCCCCGAGTTTTTACTCATTTTAGCTTTTAGATATTTAGTTTAGGCCTAATATCGCTATTTTACCTAGTTTTAATTATTTTACTTTATTTTAAGAACAAAAATTAAAAATTACAAAAATAGTTCCATATTTCTCTACGCAATTCATGTATTAGATATTTTTAGAACGATGTGTTACTTTGAACTTATTTTATTTTAATATAATCTTTGAAAATACCAAAAATAGTTTCAACTTTAATTTTTAGTTCTATTTTAAATATAATAGTTTATTATAATAATTTCAACTTTAATTTTTCGTTTTACTTGTATCTTCTTATAAGTATTTTTAGAAGTAGATTAAATTTTTAGCCTTTTTTTAGCCCAATTTTAAATTCTTGCAAGAGGCCCAAATTAGATAACCCACACACAAAACCCATAAAAACCCTAAGTCTTCATCTTCTTCTTCAACCTATACACTAACAAAAAACCCTAGAAAGCCCTAATGAGAAACCAGCCGCCTCCTCCCTAATCTTCCACCTTCTCCACATCTCCAAGCCATCAGCAGCTTGGACACCACCCAGCTCCACGCCGCCGACCAACTCCACCACCCCATTCTAAAAAGAGACCCATCGTTAGACCTCTCCGCCACTAGACTCTAACCCTCCACACACAGTCATTTTCTCCAGAATATACAGCCGCCAGCGACAACCCCATCTCCAGCCACTCCCAACATTTGAGATCCCCTCATTCTCAAACACACACACACACGCACACACATAGAGGACGAAATTAGATCTGGCCGGACTTGCCTGCTTCGGCAACCCTTTGAGCTTTGCTTCCCATTAGCGCTATTCTGGTGTTACTCGTTGTGGTAGTGACGCCGGATTTGTGCACATCCAGACGAGAGAGATAGATCAGCTAGCCAAACATCTCTTTTTCCTTACTATTTTTGTGGCTATTGCTTTTCTCACTTCTTCACCTAGTTCTCAAATAAGAGCCAAGAGGATTTTGTCTTCTATTGAAAATTTATGGGAGTCTGCTGAATTTTAAGTGGTCAAAAGGTTATAGCCGATTTTAGCTAATTTTATAACCGGTGATTAGAGTATTCTCAGCGCCAACATAGCTGCTCAGGATCTTGAGTTTGAGTTGAAGAGGTCTGTCAAAGGAATTCACAGTCCGAGCTCCTGCTACTGTTGCGCTTTCCGACCAGATTTGGTTTGCTGTGACCAAGGTCACGTTTAATATAAAGGAATCAATTAATGAAGTTCAATTTTCTCTCATCTCATATGTGCTTTGATCTTTTTCATTATTTTGCTTATGGTTTTTGGAATGTGTCATGTCTTGTTTTGTGTTTTAGTTTGCTTCCTTGATTCACTGTAGTCTTTTGCATTATCGTTAATTTTGTGTTGGATCAATTTGAATTAATTGGAGTTAAACTTGAAGTGCATTTGGAATATTAAGGCAAATAAGTCACAATTTGATAAACGAGACAAAAAAAATTGAATTTGGTCAAGGGGTTGGTTTAATAGAAACATGGACTTTGTAAAGGCATACTGGACGAGCTAGAAAGGGAATTACAAAAATTTGAGCTTGGATCGATTTTCTTAGTTCTTTATCTTGCTTTGTTGCTTTTAATCGCTCATATCGCTAGAAGCATGTTTAGGCCGTTAATGTTCGGGTAGGCAAACTCTAGGATTTTGTTTGTTTAATTTTGAGGCGAGAGGTCGTTCCCTTAGTTAAATTTATTCGGGGAATGCCCCGAAAGATTTGTATATGTTTTATTCCGGGGAATGCCCCTTAGTATTCTATAATTGGAAGCCGAAAGCGAACTCGTAGTACTTTTATTCTTATTTCATTTTATTTTTATCTTTCTTTTATTAGGAGGGGGACGACCTCGAGCTTCTTGCGTGTTTATTTTTCTTTTCTATTTTTATTTTACCTCAACTTAAGTATTTTAAAAGCCAACTAGATCGAGTACGCAACCGTGACTTTTACGGGACTTGGGGTGTGCCTAATACCTTTTCTCCGAGTCAAATGAACCCCCTTACCCAAATCTCTGGTGCGGATTTAGTTTTGGAGTCCAAAGTGTTTTAAAGGAAAAATCATTTTTTAAAAAAACGGTGACCTGACACACCGAAATCAATGTCAGGTGGCGACTCTGAGTTATTTCCTTCTGAACACAATTTTTGTCACGTTCTAGTTGGAAACCCCTTTTCAAGCTTTACGAATCACTTTTATTAATTTTAAGAAGGTTAAGTGAAGTTGTAAAAAAGTGGTGTAACAGCTCTGGCGACTCTGCTGGAGAATTGCAGGTTCGAGCTAGTACTTGATCTTGTTGGCTTTTTAGGATATTCGGTTGAGGTTTTTATGTGTTTTATTTGCTTTATTTGATTTTTATTTTTGCTTACGTCGTTTTATTATTTGCTAGTTGCTTATTCATTTACAGTTTTTCCTTTATGTGTTACTGCTTTATAAACTGTCATAATTTGCATAACCCTGAGTCTTTTTCTGCAACAAGTCTTCCGGAGTACGTTTCAGCGTACACGGTCCTTTTTGAGTCACCCGTGTCTTTAGGGGGGTGGTGTGGGAGCATAGAGTGGGCGGACAGCTAGAGCAGCCGCTATCGACCACGTACCACCCTGAACTGCCTTGTTAAGTGAACCCCAAATTTAGGTCAACCTGTAGGTCATTCTTATTTGGATCATGTCATTTGACCTAGTAGGGCTCGGTCCCAGGCACTGTGTCCCTTTGTAGGAAGCCTATCCAAATTTTGTCAAAAATGGGTCAGTGGCCCAAAAAGATATTCAGTCATCCCTATGTGATACATGTTGCATCTTTGAGGGTATAAGGGTCATTTAGCGGAGCGATGTTTGGGAAATAAGGGTGAAAATGAAGCAAGTAGGACATAGTTATATTTTTTTTTCACAACTTTTTCAAAAAAAAAAAAGACCAAAAAAATGGATATGAAAAAAATAAAAATAAAAAGATTTTACACTTTCCCATCATTTTCCAAAAATTCAAAAAAAAAGAAAAATAAAATCCAAAAATATTTTACATTTTCCATCATTTTTCAAAAAGACAAAATATATATTTTTTCCAATTTAGTGTCATTTTTTAAGCTTTCTCCCATATCCAATCTTCCCGAACTATGCATACTTGATTCTCGTCTTTCAGGGAGGGATACGTAGGAAGCCCACATAGGGTCCGGTCTTTCTAGTAAGTCTTAGGTTCTTGGCTTTGCGGGGTCTTAGCCAAATCTTGCATGACTAGCCACTTTTGGCCACACCGGCCATTCTTACAAAATGGGGTCATTTTCGCAAAAGTGGTTCAATGACCCATGTCTTAAGATCTTGAGTCCAATACTAGGTGTCATATTACTTTAAGGTCTGTCCTTTTGAGTTTGCATCTTTAGCCACTTTCGGCCACATAGGTCGTTTTTACAAAATGGGTCATTTCTGCAAATTAGTTTTGGGGCATGATTATTGCGAGTGTGAATCCATATAAGCCTTAGTGATGTATTTCCATATATGAGTAGTCAACCTTGTTGAGTTTGCACTTCTAGCCACTCTTGGCCATGTAGGTTAATTTTCTAAAATAGCCCAATCGTGTCTTGCATGAGTCCAATATGAGGTTTTGTGGCGTGGCATAGTGTCTCGAGTCCATAATCTATTTGGTCTTATTTTTTCTTATTCAGGTATGAGTTCATTTACCACAGCTCGAGTATGACTGATATCCCAAGACCATTCCGGTCAGGACCGTTGCATGCATTATCTACTTGAAGATACTTTTGTGTTTTGAGCCTCCACAAGCTACCCTCCACCGATCCTCTAGTGAGCCCGCATTCCAAGCTCCACATGTCCAACACTATGCTCCGGAACCAATTTTCAAGGTCTTAGGTCCATACTCTTACACTCCTCATTTTGAGCCTCCCAGTGAAACTACAAAGCCTGCTAAGATAGTAGAGCAAGATGAGATATCCATAAAGCTGAAAGGGTTTAAAATGCCAAAGCTTAATTTATATGATGGGCGTGGAGATCCAGTAGCCCATTTGAGGGATTATTGTAGTGAAATGAGAAGTGCTTGCGGGAAATATGAATTATTGATGGTGTATTTCAGTCAAAGTCTGAGTGGGGCAGCTCTGGAGTGGTACACCTACCAAGACTCTAGTAAGTGGCATGCGTGGGGTGACCTGGCTCAAGATTTTGTTCGGCACTATCAATACAATGTAGACATTATCCCAAACCGCTCCTCCCTATCTCAGATGGAAAAGAAACCTAAGGAAGGCTTTAGGGAGTTTTGGTTCAGATGGAACGAACAAGTTGCTGGGATCAGTCCTCTGATTGATAGAAAAGATGTTGTCGAGCCCAGCTAATGACAGGATCCAGTGGACATTCCTGCTAAATGCTTTCAGCCTCAGTACCGACCCCGTGAATATCCTCGTACTCCAAATAATCCTCACTAATGCTACTTTCCTCCACAAAATCCCCAAAGTCATACATCACCTTCCTAGTGCTCTATCCACAATGCACCGCCGTATGCTCCACACCCACGAAACCCGTAACGGCTTGCACCACCTCCACAAATGTCTTACCCACCTCTACAAGCATATCAACCACCTATCGGGAAGAGGTTCCAACCAAGGTTGGAGTACAAAATGAGAAGGCAACAGCAAAGAGAAAAGTCTTTCACTCCTATTGGAGAATCATATGCCAGTCTATTCCAAAGGCTGAGGCGATTGGACATGTTGAAGCCGATTCAGATAAAAATGTCGAACCCCCTTCCAAAGAATTTTGATTTTTCTCAAAGGTGCGCATATTGCTCTAATGCCGTGAGGCACGACATAGAAAAGTGTTGGCATCTGAAAAAAACAGTCCAGAAGCTTATTGATGCAGGTGACATTACCATGCAAAACCCAAATGCAACAAATACTAGCCAAAGTCCATTGCTTGTTCATATGAGACGCATGTGGTGGGCATGATTTGTGTGGACAAGGAATATAAGAACACTTCTGAATCCCTTAGAGAGCCACTTACCGCAAAGTTTTCAGCACTATCAATCTCGGTTCCAGAGGTTGATCTTAAGGACGAGTTGGCAAAAGGGACCCAAAATCTATTTGCTAAGGTCAACGTGATGGAAATTGGTGAAGGTCCTAGTAATTTTGATGTGCAACCCAGTGGCTAAGATGTCGAGCCTGGTAATTGGAGAGACACTCCTTTCTTGGATAGCCGGGGAGGAGTTTTGGTGGTTTATTTTGTTGTCATTTCTGTTGTCCGGATTATTTTAGGGTTGTAATCCGGATATTGTCTTGTGGATCAAACCCTTCTTTTCTTATTTTGTCTAGTTCGTTTAGTTGTAGTAACTCGTCTAGTGTTATTTAGGATTGTTCTAGGGTTGTAACCCATGTCTATTTTGCTTGTTTTGTTCAATCCCTTTTCACCATCTGTTTAATGCAATCTCATGTTTTCTGTTAAGTTTTTGTTTAGGTCATTTTTCCTTTTATAGTTCTTTTCATCCTGACTCTAGTGACATGACATGCACGCATAATTCTCGGCATGGTCTTGAAAGTTAGTATAAGCAATGATACAATTTTCAATATGATAAAAGGATGCATTTGAGGAAACAAGTAAAGATTGATAACTTGAAGCTTGAATTGAGTGAAACTAGGGCAGTTAGTCTGGGAAATCAAGAGGTTGATAAGAGAATACAACAAGGAAATATCTCTCAAGCAGTTTGAGGTAGATTAGTCAGTGCTGAAATGCATTCTTCCATATCAAGATAAGGTTGAGTCAAGTCTGTTTCGAACTGGAAAGAGTCATTCATTGGGACAAAGGTATTGTCCATTGACACTTTTTGTTTGTGTTGATGCCATTAACAGATGCTATGTATGCTTTCTTTGCTTATCTTGGATTTCATGTTTGTACTTGACATTCTTAAAGTTTGGTATGACGAGGGCATTTTATTTTTCTACCCAAATACTTTTATCTTTTGCTACCCCTTTTGAGCCTTAATTCATTTTGTTTCATACCCCTCTTTTGGAATCAGAAGCAGAGTTAGGAACTAGAAAAGAAAAAAGAAGAAGAGAAAAGAAGAAAAATAAAGGAAAAAAAGAAGAAAAAAAGTAAAAAAAAAAAGAAGAAAAAAAGAAAAAGAAAGAAAAGGAAAAGAAAAAAAAACAACTCTGTGTTTGAATTACGTTCGACTTGATTCTTGTCACCACAAGATACGTAGGCAGCCTTACAGTTCGGTCACACTAAATAAAATATTTCATAATCCCCGAAGTCAAGAGTGGGGCAGATTTTCTTAGAAATCCCATCAAAGCAAAAATCCAAAAAGAAAAAAAAGCAAAAAGCAAAAAGCAAAAAAAAAAAGTAAAAAAAGCAAAAAAAAAATTTCCTTAAACTCCAAGAAACTGGGGCAGAAGTTTTAATTTTGCCAAAAGGCCTGATTCCAAAAGTTGTAATTTTGAAACCTTTCATCTTAAATTATTTTGAGCCTTCATGCCACCATTTCTTTCCAAAATTGTCCAAAAGCCTACATTACGGTCCAAAAAAGACCTTCTGACCAATCTTTGAGGATGCCAAATCAAGTGTGTGGTGAAGGTATGATCTTCCTACATCGTGGGTGATACCTTATTCTCAGCACAAAGAGAGAAAATGATAAAATGAGAGAGTCTTATCGGTGAAAACCCTCATGGGCACCGTAAGGCGACGGTGAGTTGAAAAAAAGAGCAAAATGAAAGAGGCTTGATGGTGAAAATCCTTCAGGGCACTACAAGTCGACTGATGATTGTGGATTAGATGGGACAATTGAAGCGCTGAAGCCTAGTTTCACAGCGAAGAGGTACAACAAGAGTTGAATATTAGATTTGCTTGAGAGATTAGCCACTTAATCCAAAGGTGCATATCATGGTCATTGGAGTTGGTATCCATATCTGATAAGTTTCTACTTTGTAATTTTTTTATTAGGTATCATCTCTTTCCCTCGTCCCTTATTTTGTTCCTCTTGTTTTGTTTGAGTCCCTTCTTGAGTCTGTTTTGCCAGAACAAGTGAGAAATGACTTCGAAATTTGCTACCATCTTTCCAATTGCACGAAATGAATTTGGCTAGCACATCAAAGTGGCATAAGTCAGGGAAAAGTGGTATGCACATTGAGTTGGTAACAATCAACATGCTTTGGATTCATGTGAAATGCGAGGGTTCGGTAAATATCAATTCATGAGCAAAATACAACAGATAGAGGATATTGGGATCGAATGGAGCAAAGGTGTTTTCTGTAGGGTTGAAAGAAAATGGGCAGTCGATAACAGTAAAGGTCGTCCAAGTTGAAATCAAAGTTCTCGAATAAGCAGTTTATATATTTATTAACTTACTTTCCCATCTGTCAAAGATCTCTCTTGTTATTTCTATAGGTTGTGATAATCCTTTTGTTTGTTGTTTAGATATCAAATAATTGTTTATTTAACTTCTTAATTTGCACTCATTCCCTTGGAATATGTAAATTCATAATATTTATAATTTTACGATTACGATACATAGTATTTTCATCGATAATGCTGATCATGGTAGTTAGTAATGGCTACTTAGTGCACAATGACATATATAGTTCAGTATATGCAATTATTTCTGCATTATTCCATCATTATGAATTTTATAATACCGTGTAAATAATATTTTAATGGATTACGAAGAAAATCTGAATAATAAACAAACTTTAGCTAATCAACTTCTTATTTTCTCCTTGGACAAAACGGACCTGCGTCTCTCTTTCCTATCCTTTTATCTTTTCTTATATTTCGATCATTTTCATTATCGTGGTAAAGATTTGATCCACGAATAAAATAGAGAATGTGAATAACCTTAAAATTCGACCTATGTTTAATTAAAGTTTACCCAAAATAGTTCACTAAAAAAATTAGAACCCTCGCTTCATTTATCACGAAATATTGAAATCCAGGTAATTAATGACAGTTGTGGAAACAATAGACTTTATGATTTTCGTTGCTTATAGGATTTGTAGTTTGTTAAACACTATGACGAACACTAAAAATCATAAAAAAACGCATCAACTAATGTGTTACTAAAAGTTGATAATAATTGTCCTAACAAGGTATTGCGAATTTGCAGAGACAAAGGTAAAATGATTTTCTTGGGCTAACCAATTTTTTTTTCAATTAATTTTTAATTTCGAAGAACATCCAATTTAATCGTTTCAGTAATAGGGTCAACGCACTTTAGTTAAGGCATGTTGAAATAAAGAGATTTGAGGATATATATGCCCTAATTTAACTGTACTTTTTTTTTTTATTACATCAGAGGATATGAGGGAAGGCGGAAAGAGAATAATATGTGTTACATATATGATTTGAACGTTCCACCTCAACTGTGAAAGACAGGAAACTCACCAAGTAAGCTAGCCCTTATCCCTAATTAATAATTGTACTAAACTTACAATTTTTTGTTTACTAAAAAGTTGTAGGCAAATTATTACTAATGATTTTTGAAATCGCCCTTCATTTGTTCTGTGGAACTCAAGGGAGCATGTACAAGTTGTCATAAATTATATAAACTAAGATTGATACAAGAATAAAAAGGAAATTGAATTCAACTAAAAGCTTGTCCACGAAGAAATTCATTAAATATAAAGCGATGCCTTTTTACAAACAAAGATATATACTTTTGTGTGGTTGCATATGCAGAAAAAGCCAGCAACTGGCTATTTTCATCTTTCGGTGCGATGTGATGACATACTGGAAAGAAGAAAAAATTCTGAAGCATTTGCCAAAGTTATTTCAGTATAAAGTATATCTCTTTAATTATCTGATAAAATAATTCACCAATTTTGTGTTAATTAAAAAATCCACAAAAAGAAACGAATAACGATGAAAGGGAATTGCCAAAATCATGGTAATTATTTGCGAAAGCATTAGGTAATCTCCAGGAGATTTCAAGAGATAATATAATTGTGCACTTAATTATTCATAAAGATCGTCAGCTTAACTAATGCATGCATGTTATGACAATATAAACCATACAACTGATAGGATTCACGTATAGAATTGGCTGAGCATGAAATGTATGTGGATATGAACAAAACATCAAATCTTTTAATTTATTATTCTATTAAAAACAGAAAGAAGTCAAACATGACATTCATTCCCTTTCAATTTGAATACCGCCTTTGTTTGACTTTGCAGGGTTGATGAGGAAGAAATTAAGTTAAAATGTGCAAAGTTTAATAATAGTTGGAGAAAGGTTTGGTCGTCATATAGTGGAGTCAATGTGCTGTCATGGGCTGCTTTCCAGACATGCCCCAGGACCCTTTGGCCGCGCCCCATGGCGGCCTAGCAAGCCTCACAATGCCTAGCGCCATGGTCGGCCCCGTGGTCTCGGCTGCGCCAAGTGACAAGTGCGCATGCGCCTCTGTCGCCCCACCGATGCCTCTCGCCAGCGCCCAAGGGCTGGCCAATGACAACAGCGCCGCGCGCCCTGACAATGCCGCGCGCGCAGATCCTGATGCCTCGCCAGCGCCCAGCTGCAGGCCCATCCCAGCAGCGCCTCGCGCAGAGACCCTGATGCCAAGCACCAGCACCCAGCCTCAGGCCAGCACATCAAGTGTCGCGCGCGCCTACAGCAACGCGCGCGCCGACCCTGACCCGCAAGACAAAGTTGCTGCCATCGGACTTAGTTTTACCTTGTAATAATCTAAGTCCTTTTCATTGTAATCATAGGCTAGTTTACATCATTTTCATTTCAGTGTGCTTCTACAGCTTTATTAGGACTAGTCATGTAATGTTGGTTTATTTTTTTTAAGCATTATTAAGGGGGACCAAACAATCAAACATTTTCAAGCAAGCATTTTCTGGTGTCTCTCCCCCTCGACACCGCATCTTTGTGATCAGCATTTTCATTCATCAATAAAATCATCATCATCATTCAAAACCCAATTCTCTCTCAGCTTCCGCAATTGCTCATGACATTGGTTTTCCCGCACGGCACTGACAATCTAGTTTAGCGTGCGGAGGGGACCTCATTGGCGGACAACAACCGCACTGACATCGGTTGCTTAGCCTTACGTTGCCCTTCCAAAGAACATCAGGAAGGCGTCGTGTAACAGTGCCTATGATGTAGCATTTGATGGGTGATTAGCTAGTGTATATCATTTGACGAGAGTTATATTTTACTCGTTTTTTGGTTATCGAATGATGAAAAATATGATATGGAGCTATTGAGATTAGTTATTAGTTACACATTGTATTTATTTTTTTCCTATTTTCCTCTTAGTTCTTTTCCAGTTAGTTAGCTTTGTTAGTAGATATTAGATGTTAATGGCTGTTAGTTGTTGTTAGTTAGTGAACAGTTGTTGCCAGCTGTCAAATGAGTGAGCAAGACAAGTCATGTGTATATATAGGGTCTTTGGACATTCTCGGTGAGATGAAACATTCAATTTACATTTTCCCAATTATACTTCTCGAAGCTTCTCACTTCTCCTTTCTCTCTTAACTGGGTTTACTGATTTTCCTCCATTAGAGCTCGTCTGAGCTCAATCTTATCTCTGTCTTTTACAATTTTGTCATGGTATCAGACCAGAGGTTCTAATCTCTAGCTCAATTTTGTTCTCTTTGGTCCAGAAAGATCTAATTTCAGTATTGTTTCAGTTGAGATCTGAGATCAACCCTAAAGTTGAGATCGGGATTGAAATTCAATAATTGAGGTTCTTCTGCACACACACGTCGATTAAAATCATGGCGATTGAAGAAAACACATCGGATTCCACCAATTCGCTGCTTGATTCAACTAATCCGCTTTACATGCATCCATCCGAAAACGCAGGTTCCATGCTTGTACTAGTAGTTTTTGATGGATCGGGGTATAGATCATGGAGGCGAGGAGTGCTTAGGGCTCTTTCTATGAAGAATAAAGTAGGCTTCATAAATGGTAAGTGTGGGAAACCAGACTCAAAAGACCCTACCTTTGATCAATGGGAACAGTGTGATAATGTAGTGACTTCGTGGATTTTGAACTTTCTATCGAAGGACTTAGCAGATAGCCTGCAGTATGTGAACGATGCCAAAGAGCTTTGGGAAGAATTGGAGGACAGGTATGATCAAACTAATGGGGCAAAACTATATCAGCGACAAAAAGAAATCAATAATTTGAGCCAAGGAACACTCGACATTACGGGATACTACACTAAGATGAAGAAGCTATGAGAAGAGTTAAATACCCTGAATGCTCATGCTCAATACAAATGCCAGTGTACATGTGGTGCCAAGGCGAGTATGCATAAGGCTGAACAGGACCAGAGGTTAATTCAGTTTTTAATGGGATTAAATGAAGTTTACACTGTTGTTAAGGGAAGCATTCTGATGATGAACCCCTTACCTTCCCTAGCACAAGCATTTGCCATTCTCATCCAAGAGGAGAAACAAAGGGAGATGAAACCAAACAATCAATTGATGATTGATTCTAGCGCCTTGAGTGTGAACAGGGCAACAAACAACAATTTCAGAACAACTTATGGTCAACAAGGAAATGGATCTGGAGCGAGCTCCTACTCGAACTATAACCAGTCAAGTGGGACTGGAGGCAATGTCTTCAGAGGAAGTTACCCTACAAATAGGCCACGACCAGTCTGTGATTATTGCAAGAAGCCAGGGCAAACCAAGGATAGGTGCTACAAACTCCATGGTTATCCACAAGACTCTAAGTTCAATAAGGGAAATCGAGTGTCGTGCCCCCTTTTTCCTCGCGAAGTTCGGATTTCGACATTCCTTTAGGACAAATCATTTCCTTTTGGGAATTGGGTATGGAATTTGAAGAGTCGCCACCTAACGGATTTAAGGTGCCTTAGGGCACCCAAAGCAAATAACTCATAAACTGATTTACATTACTAGAGATTGGGTAAGGGCTCGAAATAACCTTGAGGGAAAGGTGTTAGACACCCCTCGAGGTCCACAACGGTGGGTATCGGTCAAACTTGAATTAGGTGAATTAGTCTTATAAGCAAACAAAGCAATTTAGACAAATAGATATTACGTTTAAAACAAGGGTAAAAGGGGTCCTAGGTTTTTTAGCCTATAGGATCACCTCTGTGCAATACTTGGTATCGTCCCCAAGTGGGGTGCTACACATAGCATTAGCGCATAGGTCATCATATCCTTTACTACCCGATTACCCTCCCCTTAATTGTTATATAAGTGATTCTAATTGAACGTACTCTATGCGTGAATTACCCGTCCCTTACTTATGTTTCTGGAGGTGTTTAAGACTTCTAGTTAAGGTGGATCTAGACTCTCCTATAGTGCTTAAAAGGAGAAAATCTAAGCGACAAGCAAAACAAATAGGACTGTCGGATAAAGGAACAGTTAAAGACTCACATTTACCTCCACAAATAAGCAGGCAATTGCACGTCTCAAACAACAGTATTTCCGACACTTTAAAGTCCTATAGCAGGATATCTAGGTGAGCACGAAGCAGAGCATACACAGTGTTTTTTACTAATGCGAGGCAGAAGACACCTAATCAGTTTGCCTACTGATTTTAGGACTTGCTGAATCTGGGCAGTTCACAAATAGTTAAACAAAGCATAGTTTTACAATTTCAAGATTTAGTTGTCCTACTGACTTGCCTAGGCGTGGATCAGATTTGCCCTATAAACATTATATCTAATCGTTAATCAGAACCGCAATAATCTAGTAAACAATTTTAAGCAGACAGTTTGGTTCATTAGGTCCTATAGGCATGTTGTCTAGATGCTTAAAAATAATCACAAACATTACAGAACTAGTTTTATATATAAGCCCGATATCTAGGTATTGGGACTGCTTTTATACTTATTTCTTATAGGCATGATTGCTACTAAAGAAACTATTTTTATGCGATTTTACTGCAGGTATAATATCTAGGTGAGTGTAGTAAAAGTCCTAGAACATGTTTTTAATGCACATAGGAGAAGTTATGAACATGATTGTTAAGGCTGAATTAACAACAACCTAGAGACAGGATTTCTAGCGTGGATGTGAACATGCACAAATAGAAATTTAGATCAAATAACATGATGAACCTATAAACATGTTTTCTAATGCACACAACAACCTATAGACATGGTTTCTAATGCAGGTAGATAATCATAACAGTCCTAGGAGCATGATTTCTACCCGATTTACCCACAAAATACATATAAATGTCCCTCCCATTTTACTAATATCCCCAATATCTGTTTTACAAGAATTGTTATTGCAGACCAAAAATGACTGAATTACAGAAATGAGACTGCTAAACTATAGGGAGCCTGAATGGGCCCAAAAGTAAACCTGGAAAATTAGGCCTTCAACCAAGTATGAAGAGTGCCCCAACATCTCATAGTATCCAAGAGAGTATCTTGGTGTGTCAAAGTTCCCAAGGGCCTCAGGGAGCCCGGGTAATGCTCACACCAGGACTCTTTTTACAGAGAAACAATTTTGTGCAGTGTGGAAGGGCCAGCCCAGTGTGTCAAAGTTCGTAGGAGTCTCATGGACTCACAGTGCTCACAATGGAGGGGCAGGATCCTAGATGTTCTAAGAGTAGGAGTGGAATATAATGCTTGAAAGAGTAGAAATAGTTTTAGGAAAACAGTTCAAAAGTAAAAACAACTCAGAAGTGAAAACAACTCAAAGGTGAAAACAGTTTAGAAGCATTCTAAAAAAACAATGGTTTCAGCAGACAAACAGAAACACAGTCACAAAGCAAAGATTCATATTGCCTAGATTTAGCTTAGTTCATTAGTTATCACTAGGTGGGCATATAGCATCGTGAGAACAACTATACAGATAAGGGGTAGCAAGGGTTAGGGACATAGAAATCCTTAACCCAGGACACATGAATCCAATAAAAAACAAAAGCATACTGATTAACACCAAGCAAATTGACATATTATGAAATCCTAATTCCATAACACTCAATAGGACATAGTGATGTTAATTAGAAGCAATAGACAGTAAGCACATAAGTTTAAAGAGCCAGATTACATAACACTAGATAGATTAGAAGGACTCATGTCGACTTAAAACAGTATATAGAAACAACATAGAACTTAAATGCAGGAGTGGTTATGCTAGTTCATACAAAGGGCAGGGATTTAATTCCACAGAAGTGGTCATACTAATTGAGGCCAATGGGCAGTAAAGATAAAAGTCTAAATGCCTAAGTAAGCATGCTGATTTAAGGTAATAAACATGAAGGATACAGAGTTAAACACAGAAGTAGACATGCTAATCGAAATATAGAAAGATATGGATTCAACAGAAGTAAAGCAGCAGGTAAGAGAGCACATAGGTTCAAGCTTCATAATATAATGAACGACATTAGGAATAGGGGCATACCAGCTAAAGATGGTAAATATAAGATGAAAGATATGCAGAACTCAGTGGTCTAGCCTTGGTTTTCAGCCGGCTAGGCAATGCAATGAACACAAGTAGCAGAGAGGTTTTGGGAGCAAAGTTGTGTGTGTGTGTGTGTGTTTTTTTTTAACTATGTTCGTGTCTTGAAGAATCAGTAATGAGAGTATATATAGCACTTAGTGAGGTAAAACAAATAAGGTAAAGAGGAAATCACAGTTCGTAAAATAAGGGTAATCAAATAAAATCAATCAGCCAATTAGGGAATCAATTCCTATAGAGAAATCCGAAAGAGACCCCTTAAATTGGAGAGGATCAATTGATGGTACAGAACTAGGGTTCAAATAAGGCAAAAAATCAATCTCATACCATATAGGAGTCAATCAGATCCCCAAACCATATTAACAGTTTAATTAAGGCAAGTATAACTAATCAAGGTCACAAATAAGGAAATAGGTAATCACAGAAAACACCGATTTTAATAGAAAAATATGATTCGAAACCCTAATAAAATCAATCAGTATATTGGGTTGACAGAAATAAATAAATAACGGAAAGAAAATTGAAGAAATAAGTGCCATAACAGAGCAAGACCTAGGGTTTAAAGAACATACACAAAAATTAACCAAACGAGTAAAGAATAACCAGATTAATCACTTAAAAGTATGAAAAAGAAAACCTTTTGAAGAAACTTGGGATGAAAACCCTAATTTCAGAGAAGCACTGAAATCGAAATAGTAATAACAAAAGTATAAGATTTTTGGGAAAAAATATTAAATAGCACTTAAAACCTTTCAGATTTACAAGGATCTGGATAGACCCAAGTAGTTATAAGACTAGGGTTTTCGAAAATAGCAGAGATGAAAGAAACTCGGTCCAAAACCATATATTCAAACCAAAAATAGGCAAGGAACAGTACTCACAAACGAGAATGGCCAAAGACAGGCCTGTGAGACATATTTCGACAAAGCTCGGTTGAATCTCTTTGATATTCTCTCATAAATCAATGAAGTCGAACAACCAGAAGATGTAACAGGCCGGCAAGGGCCGGGAAATACACAGAAACCCCATGGACGGGGAGTTTTACAGGTGACAGCGGCTAGGTTTTAGGGATAATTTCAGAGAGAACGGAGAAGAAGAGGGATCCAAGGGCGAAGGTCTTTGAAGAATGGGTAGGGTTTGGGGGGTCGTTTGAGTTAAAAAAGGAAAGAGGGAGTGGACCATTGATCTCAGAGATCAACAACCACGATTAGAGAAGGTTTGGGTCGGGTAGGGGTTATTTTAATTTGGGCTGGGGCGGATTGGGCTAAGGTTAGTTTGAATATGGCAGGGGAAGGGGGGGGGTCCGAATTTAGATATAATTAAATGGGCTATTTTTTAAATACTCAATTTATTAATAAAATAATTTGTAAAATAGTTAATTAAGTGGTAAAAATAATTTTTATGCATGAAGATGATTTAAAATAGTTACTTAGCACTATAAAAATATAAAAATTTATTTCCTATATAGGTAATGTAATTATGTACATGGATGGGCTATTATTGCAAAATATGCAATTATACCCTTAAAATGCAAATATAATTGTAGAAAATGCAATTAAAATATTTGAACACTTATATGAGCATGAATGATGAGTTTAAATGATTAAATCATCGTAAAGTAATATGATGAATAATTATTGAATATTTATATAATTAAAAATGCAGAAATAAATTGATTTAAGGCCTTTAAAAATTATAGAAAAATTATAAAAATACTTGTGCATATTTGTAAATGCATGTACAATATTTTGAAAGTATTTATGTATATTTAAAAATATATGAGGGAAAAATTGGGTATCAACAACTGCTCCTCTTTACCCGGGAAGGAAGAAAGAGTTTTCGGGTAATGAAATGATGACCGATTTTGACCGAATGAGTTTTTTGAAAAAATAGAGTCCGAACCCTGGTCTCTGTATTGCCTACATATCCCTGGTTGTACATGAATCAGGCCGTGTGTAGTTCTAGACCCAACGGTGAATGAAACCGATGGAGTTGTTATAGGAATGGTAACCAATTTCAGCAAAGGTTCTTTTGTGAAGGGTAATGTTAGATGAAGTTATGATTATGAGTCTGGAGTGTAGCAGATGTATTATGGGACAGATATCTGAATGGTCACAGAGTAAGGCGGGTAATTAATGGGAATCGGTTATAATGGCAAAGTGAAAATGGTATTAGCGAAAACCGGAGCGAAGGTTGCTCATGTTTGAAGAACGGTTACCTCCCGGATTACCTGCAAACTCAAAATACGATGCATGCAAGTATATAGATTACTGTGAGAATTTAAATGTGATGCAAATTCCCTTTGGACCATGAAAGATTGTCTTTGGACAGTGCAGATGACGTCCTTAGACTATAATGTCCTAGGCCATGAATTATGAGATAGGAGATTCGCAGGCCATGAAAATGGTGCCTCTGAACCATGACGCCTTTGTATAATAATATACAGGTTTGAGGGATCCTCAGGCCAAGACATGGTGTCTTCAGGCTATGAGGATGATGCCTTCGGACTATGACGCCTTTGGACATGTTGGCTATATGTCAGCCCATAAAGTGCAGAGATATGATATCAAAAGTGAGAGTAAGACAAAGCTTAGTCTTGTGCGGAGTTTGGGGGCAGAGCTTAGCCCGAGGGAAGAAGATAGTGCCAAGTTTAGAATAGAGCAATATTTATACAGGGAGGGACAATGCTTAGTACCGTGAGAAGGAAGTGCTTAGCCTTATGCAAATACGGAGGCAGGGCTTAGCCTCATGCAAGACTTGAGACAGGGCATAGTCTTACGCAAAGAGAAGGAAATGCTTATCCTTATGCAAGAAGGGAGGCATGGCTTAGCCTCATGCAAGATTTGAGACAGGGCTTAGCCTCATGCAAAGAGAAGGCAGTGCTTAGCCTTATACAAATGTGGAGGCAGGGCTTAGCCTCATTCAAGATCCAGGACAGAGCTTAGTCTCATGCAAAGAGAAAGCAGTGCTTAGCTTTATGCAAAAGGGAGGCAGGGCTTAGCCTCATGTAAGATTTGAGACAGGGCTTAGTCTCATGCAAAGATAAGGCAGTGCTTAGCCTTATGCAAATATGGAGGCAGGTCTTAGCCTCATGCAAGATTCGAGATAGAGCTTAGTCTCATGCAAAGAGAAGGCAGTGCTTCGCCTTATGCAAATCTGGAGGCAAGGCTTAGCTTCATACAAGATTCGAGACATAGCTTAGTCTCATGCAGAGAGAAGGTAATGCTTAGCTTTATACAAAATGGAGGCAGGGCTTAGCCTCATGCAAGATTTGAGACATGGCTTAGTCTCATGCAAAGAGAAGACAGTGCTTAGCCTTATGCAAATGTGAAGGCAGGGCTTAGCCTCATACAAGATTCGAGACAGAGCTTAGTCTCATGCAAAGAGAAGGCAGTTCTTAGCCTTATGCAAATGTGGAGGTATGTCTTAGCTTCATGCAATATTCGAGACAGAACTTAATCTCATGCAAAGAGAAAACATTGCTTAGCCTTAAACAAGTAGCAAATAGGAGTAGAATGTGTCTTAACTGGAGATATATTTGTGTCTGGTGACCCGACTGATAGTGATTTTGCTGCATGTATATTCGTGAATGCTCCTGTTATGTCCACTGTGCCAGCACCCAAAGAAAAGTCGTGAGTTTTGTAAGGGGAGGTTGGTTCGTGCCTTTGTCTGCTGGCTGTGCTCTGCTCCGTTCTAGAGGCCCTGTTTGAGTTGCCCTGAGTAACACCTGGCTGTCACGAAAATAGAGTTTTCAAAAATATGCACTTACTGATGAAAATAGGGTTATTTTAGAAAACATAGTGAAATATCAAATAATTTTAGATGAACTAATGACTATAACACATTTCAGAGATATTGCAACTTTCTTGTATTAGAATTTTGAGGGCCCTCCTCAAAATTCTGCCCCAATTTAGTAAATTATCCTTTGACCGTTTTGCGTGAGATGAAAACTTCCTGAACCTTATCCAATTTCTTAACCTATTTCTGATTGTCTAGCATATGATGGCATTGGCTGGAATTGCTCTAAAATTTTGAGGCCCCCCTCCCTAAAAATTCTGCCCCAGTTTCTGGCGCTGAGGGACATGAAGATTTTATTAAGATATGACTGAACTTAAACAGGAATCAGGTCAAGCATAGTTCAGTTACATCATATGAAAGAATGTAAACAATCTAAACGTAGTATCTCTTGACTACATCTAAATTGATTGGTTTCGGCCAAACTTCTCCCTGCTAGTTGGGAGAGAATTTCCCTTTGGCTCCATCTTGATACAGGAAGATCTTCTTCAGCACCAACTGTCCTGGTGCGAATTGCCTTGGTTTGACCCTTTTGTTGAAAGCTCTGGACATTTTGTTCAGATAAAGCTGACCGTGCCATATTGCGTTCATTCTCTTTTCGTCTATAAGGGCCAGTTGCTTATAGCGACTCCTTATCTATTCTGCATCACTGAGTTCGGCTTACTGTATGATTCTTAAAGAAGGAATCTCTACCTCTTCTGGAATGATAGCTTCGGTTCCATAAACCAGTAAATAGGGAGTTGCCCCAGTTGATATGCGGACCGTAGTGCGATACCCCGATAAGACAAAGGGTAACTTCTCGTGCCATTGTTTATGGTTTTCTACCATCTTCATTAATATCTTCTTGATGTTCTTGTTAGCGTCTTCCACAGCTCTATTCATTTGAGGAGTGTATGCTGTAGAGTTTTTGTGCTTGATTTTGAAGGTTTCACGCATGGCTTTCATTAGATCACTGTTGAGATTGGCGGCACTATCAGTGATAATGGACTCGGGAACCTCGAATCGGCAAATAATACGATCCTTGACAAAATTTGTGATGACTTTTTTGGTTACAGCTTTGTAGGATGCAGCCTCTACCCATTTTGTGAAGTAGTCAATGGCCACTAAAATGAACCTGTACCCGTTTGAAGCGGTGGGCTCGATCTGACCGATGACAACCATTCCCCAGGCAGCAAAAGGCCAAGGTGCACTTGTTGCATTGAGCTCGTTTGGTGGTACCTTTATCATGTTTGCATGTATCTGGCATTGGTGGCATTTCTATACGTACCAGATGCAATCCGTTTTCATGGTCATCCAAAAGTATCCAGCTCTGAGTATTTTCTTGGCTAGGATAAAACCATTCATATGTGGTCCACAAGTTCCGGCATGTATCTCTTCGAGCAATCTGGAAGCCTCATTTACGTCAACACACCTTAACAACCCCAGATCAGGAGTTCTTATATACAGGGTTTCTCCGCTTTGGAAGAAGTGATTGGATAGCCTCCGTAGAGTGTGTTTCTGAATATGGTTTACTTGCTCTGGATATTCTTCTCTCACCAACTATTCTTTGATATTGTGGAACCAAGGTTTTCCATCCGTTTCTTCTTCAACATGAGCACAATAAGCTGGCTGGTTATGAATTTTCACCGTGATAGGATCGATAAAATTCTTGTCTGGAAAATCATTTTGAATTCTGGGCACATGTTTGAATTCTATCTTTGTGAATATTTTCATTAGTTCTTGCACATGATACAAGTACGGTAGTATCTTGGTGTTTTTCGTAGCTCATTCTTCTTGAACCTGATGTACCAGAAGATCCAAGTCACCAATTACCTGCAGCTCTTGTATATTCATATCGATGGCCAAATTGAGCCCCATGATGCAAGCCTCATATTCTTCCATGTTGTTGGTGCATGGAAACCTAAACTTCGCGGATACAGGGTAATGTTGACTTGTTTCTGATACCAAAAATGGTCCGTTGCCTACTCCTTTGAAGTTTGTAGCTCCATCAAAGAACATTCTCCAACCGTCGTAAGCTTCAACAATGTCCTCTCCTATGAATGATACTCTTAATTAGGAAAATACATTTTCAAGGGCTCATAATCTCCTCCCACAGAATTTTCAGCAAGATGGTCTGCCAAGCTTGTCCTTTGACCTCCTTCTGAGTTACATAGATGATATCAAACTCACTTAACAGTATTTTGCCACTTGGCTAACTTCCCGATTGGCATGGGCTTCTGAAAGATATACTTTAGAGGGTCCATCCTGGATATGAGGTACGTGATATAGGCACAGAAGTAATGCCTCAATTTCTGAGCTATCTAGGTCAAAGCACAACAAGTGCTTTCCAGCAGAGAGTATTGTGCTTCATAAGGTGTGAACTTCTTACTCAAGTAGTATATGGCTTGCTCCTTTCTTCCTGTCTCATCATGTTGTCCCAAAACACATCCAAAAGCTCCATCTAATACAAATAGATAGAGTAGAAAAGGTCTCCCAGGTTCTGGAGGGACTAGGACTGGTGGTGTGGACAGGTATTCCTTGATTTTGTCAAAAGCCTTCTAACAATCTTCGATCTAACTGGTTTCTGCATCTTTCCTCAACATTTTGAAGATGGGCTCGCATGTAACTATGGGCTGTGCTATGAGGCAGCTGATGTAGTTAAGGCATCCTAGGAAGCTTATCACGTCCTTTTGCTCTTTGGTGGTTGTAACTCTTGGATAGCCTTAACTTTGGACGGGTCCAACTAGATTCCTTGGCAGCTGACAATGAATCCCAGCAGCTTTCCCGAGAGAACCCCTAATGCACATTTTTCGGGGTTCAATTTTAGATTATACCTCCTTAGCATGTCAAAGAACTTGCTCAAATCTGCTATGTGATCTGCGACCCTCTTGGACTTAATGATGACGTCGTCAACATACACCTCTATTTCCTTGTGTATCATATCATGGAAGATGGTTTTCATGGCTCTCATGTAAATAGCCCCAACATTCTTTAGATCGAATGGCATCATCTTGTAGCAGTATACTCCCCATAGTATGATGAAGGCTGTTTTCTCTACGTCTTCTTCATCCATCCAGATAATGGTGATAACTTGCGAAGCAATCCACAAAGGATTGGAGTTCATGCTTGGCGCAATTGTCGATCAGGATGTGTATATTTGGCAGTGCAAAATCGTCCTTGGGACTTGCTCTATTTAAATCTCGATAGTCAATGCACACCCTGACTTTTCCATCTTTCTTCGGAACTGGTACAATGTTGGCTAGCCAGGTTGGGTACTCAACTAACCTGAGGACTTTAGCTTTGATTTACTTAATGACTTTTTGCTTGATTTTCAGATTTATATCTGGTTTGAACTTTCTGAGTTTCTGCTTTACTGGCGGACACATTGGATTGGTAGGCAATTTGTGAGCCACTATGGACGTGCTCAGGCCAGTCATGTCATCATATGACCATGCAAAGATATCCTCATATTCTCTTAGGAAACGAATGTACTCTTCCTTATTTGTCGATGATAAGTGAATGCTTATGCGAGTCTCCTTGACGGTTTCGGTATCTCTCAAATTTATTGCTTCGGTCTCATTCAGATTGGACTTAGGTTTATTCTCAAAGTTCTCAACCTCCCTAACAATTTCCTCAGGTATTTCATCCTCTTCTTCTGAGTCATTATCCTTATGTTATGTTGTCTCATTACATGTCACGATCATCGGTTCATCAGGATAGGTAATAATAATGCTGTAGAAAGAAAATGTGAAAGATAATAATGAATAATAAATAGCAATGCATTGATTAAATTTTGAAAATACTCCTAAACAAGTACGACTTGATGAATCGAGCAATTATTTTGAAACAAAATACGTCTTTAAAATAAAATTACTGAAAACATCTGAAATGCCTAACATAGCTATAGAAAAAAATTAGGCTAAAGGCCAAGCTACCCAGGGACTCGGCGGGCCCGGGATGGTGTGGCAGTCCAATTCCTGAGAACAACTCCCTTTTTTATAGTCTAAATGGTGAGGCCTTCTTCCTCCTCTTCCTCAATTGTTGCACTACAATCCATATCCTCATCCTCTAGGAACAAATTCCTCAGCCCAGCTAAAGCTTCTTCCTCTGTAGTTCCCCATATTGTATTGGCCTGATGAAAAGTCTGACCCAGATGTGGCACGGGTTACTCGAGAGGGTAATAGGGGCCACGCCATGGTGTCGACCAGTCATTATACTCCTGCCAGGTGTATGGGTATCCCAGCCTGAAAGTTGTGCCGTGACGTTTCAACTGTACCGGCTTGGTGATGCCCTGGAGTTTCTTCCCAAGCCCTTTGCCGGGTTCATACCCAGACCATGCTAGTATGCTTTCTATTTTGTTACTCCACTATTTGTCTTTCTCAAGTGCATTGACATGTTTAATGTGTTGATAAGTTTCCCCTCCTAGTCTTCTTCTATTCTCGATGATCGGGATAGTTTGACTGGTGTAAATGGGGTTACTTCCATCTCCGTGAATGATCACCTCCTGATGATTCCATTCAAACTTCACTGCATGGTGTAGCGTAGAAGCCACGACCTAGTGGCGTGTATCCAAGGTCGACCCAATAGAAGGTTGTATGTAGCTGATATGTCAAGCACTTGGAATTCAACATCGAACCAAGTTGGCCCATCTGTAGGAAAAGGTTAATCTCCCCAATTGTGGCCCTTTGAGACCCATCAAAGGCTTTCACATTCATACTTCTTGCCCGTATCTCATGGAATTCTTTGCCGAACCTTTTCAGAGTAGTCAATGGGCAAATGTTGAGGCTTGAGCCTCCATCTATTAGGAACATGGCAATGAATTTGTCTTCGAATTGTACTGTGATATGCAGTGCCTGATTGTGACTTAACCCTTCAGGCAGTAATTCATCCTCGTGGACGGTGATCTTATGACTCTCCAGCACTTGCCCTACCATGTTGGCCATTTCTCCACAGGTGATATTGTTGGGCACATAAGCTTCATTTAACACCTTTATCAAAGCATTCTTATGCATCTCTGAATTTTGCAATAGTGACAGGATGGATATCTAGGCGGGGGTCTTGTTTAAATGATCAACAATGGAGTATTCCCTCGCTTGTACTTTTCTCCAAAGATCATCCGGTCCCGTTTCAATGACAGGTTGTTTAGTAGCAGCCTTCTTGCTCGATCCTCTCAAATGTCCGGGTTGTATAGATCCTTTCCGTTCTGGTCATTCCTTGTGCGGCATCAAATTCTTCCATCTTTACTTTTCCCTTTCACCTAGCTTCGGAAACTTAATCCCAAGGTATAGCGTTGGAGTTGAAAGGAGGTGTAGTTGCTACTATCACTGTGGAAGGGCTGGCCACTTCTACCTCAAATGGAACAGGTGTGGTTGTAGGTGGAGCTACTTCAACCTCAAATGGAACCGTTGCGGTTACCTCAACTTCGACTGACGGTTGTATCTATACCACAATAGGAGTGAGTGTGACTGCGGGTTTAGAGTCATCGCCTTCTCGAATAAGCCCGATTGACCCCTCAGGATCCCATTCTTCATTCGTCTCTATCACATGTACCCCATCACCTCGATGATCTGGGAGAGGATTGTTGCGGACGTTGGGCACAACTTCCTTTGCTTGTATGACCTTGTTATCTATCAATATTTGATTTTATCTTATAATGTTCGGCACTTGTCAATGGTGTGCCCCTTCATACCGGAATGATATGCACAAGTTTTGTTTGGATTGACCTATTGAGATGAGTTCTCCATTGCCACAGTAGGAATAAGTGTAACATAACCAACAACCTTTAATACTTCGTACAACTGGTCGATGGGTTCAGCAATAGCAGCGTATTGTCTGGGTGGTTTGCAATCAAAGTTAGGTTGGGGTTTCTGATAATTTGGACGAGTTGAAGGTGAATGATAGTAGGTTGGCGGGGTGTTATAAGTGTGATAAGCGGTGGCAGGTTGAAAATATCTTGGAGATGAGGGCTGGTATGTAAGTGGAGGTGTTTGGTATGTGGGTAGAGGTGTTTGGTATGTGAGTGGAGATTTTGGGCCTTGGGCCACCATTACTACCACACTTCTTTCTTCTTTGATATGCCACCTGATTGCAATGCTTTGTTCGTGGCCTGTAGTGCCTTGAAATTTGTCACTCTCCCCTTTTTGATACCCTCTTCAATCTTTTCTCCGAGTTTGATGATATTAGAGAACTTCTGATTTTCAATGACCATTAGCCTTTCATAATACTGTGGGTCCTATGCCCTGACAAAGAACTTGTTCATTTGTTCTTCTTCTAGTGCTGGTCTGACCTTGGCTACTTCCGACCTCCACCGAGTAGCATACTTGCGGAAAGTCTCGGTTGGCTTCTTCTTTAGGTTCTGGATATAGAAGACATCTGGTGCATTCTCCGTATTGAACCTAAACCGATCCATAAATTCTGATGCCATGCTCACCCAATTGGCCCACTTCTTAGGGTTCTGGCTTATGTACCAGGACAAGGCATCTCCAGTAAGACTTCTCATGAAGAGCTTCATTTGGATCCTTTCATCTTTTCCAACCCCCATGAACTTGTCACAGTAAGTTCTCAGATGAACCTTGGGATCACCTGTTCCATCAAACATTTTGAACTTGGGAGGTTTGTAACCCTCTGTCAGTTCCACGTCTAATAGATCCTCATAATTCAGACCTTCTATCCCTTTACCTCCTTCAACACCCTGAACTCAACTTGTCAAATTCTTGAGTTCCTCGGCCATGTTCTTGATGAGTAGGTCCTTTTCAGCAGATTCTGGTGTATAGGATATTGGTTGAGTGGAATGAGGTAGGGCTGTTCATTCGGATCGGATATCCGAAATCCAAACCGATCCATTCAATTTCGGATTGGATCAGATTTCGGATTGTGTTTATTAAAATTTCGGATTTCGGATCGGATTCGGATTGGTATATTTTAATCCGATCCGATCTGAAATTCAAAATTATTAGGGCATATATAAATACTACACTTTAATTTTGGATAGTCAGTACTTCATTTACATCAACCTCCAAGTTATTACCTTTACAATTGCTAGATTTAGCTATATTGGCACTATAGTACTCTCATAATTGCATAAACATGAATATTTCTTAATGTATTGCCTCTTTTACAAAGAACATACATATTAGTTTAACTTTGAGGCATAATAATCCGATCCGAAATCCGATCCGATCCAAACTTTAAAATCCGATCCAATCCGATATAATTCGGATTGGATTCGGATTGCATTTTTTAGAATCCGAAATCCGAATCCGATCCGTGCATAGCCCTAGAATGAGGTACGATTTCCACATATATAGGGTTGTTTTGGTGAGTGCTGGGGATTTGGGTGTAGTGGTGGTCGTTGGTTGAGTTTTGATAATCGGGAATGGATTGTGGTGTGTTCTGAGGAGTGTGATAGGTAGTGGTTTGTAGGTACTGGGTTGGTTGATGATGGTGTTGTGGGGGAGTTAGTATTGATAAAGGATTGGGTTTTGAGGTGGAGCTGCATATTGATGGGGTGCAGGATGATTTTGTGGACATAGGTTTGGCGTATTTTGAGGAGGTGCTGGGTTTTGAGCATTTTGTTGGTTAACGTCTGGAACGTTCAGAGCGAGGGAGAGATTTGCTAAGTTGCGGACCTGCTCAAGTTCTCTTTGTAACTCCAGTATCTTTTGTTCCAATTGTAAAACCAAGTCATTTTGTGCCGGAGTACTCCGACCGTCTGAAGTTTCTGCTTTCTCAGCATTTTCTTTTCATATACCACTCAAGTCATCCATCTTAGCTTTTCTTATGCTTTTCGTATTACTTGGAGAAGGAGGAGGTGGAGAGCCTCTAGATCTGGTATGATATGTGATAAGTAGGGATTTTAACGAGTTTCATGCTCCTTCTTGCCTATGCTAAATCATTACAAAATAGTCCCAAAAGTCTCATAAGTTGTGCTTGATTGCAGGTTTGATCAACAAAGTGACGAAATGTCAAAGATCGGCTCAAAAGGAGTGAAACCTGCTCAAGTATCAAAGACAAAGTAAACTAAGGGCAAACAAGCCTAGTGTGGACCGCACAAAGTCGAATGTGGCCGTACTAGGTGATTCAGAGAGATGGCAAAACCAGGCTTCAGGCATCGCAGCCGCAGTATATATTGCACGGTCCGCGGTGAAGGTTCCGCTGCCGCACTACCTTTTTGTGCGATCTGCGGAAGAGATATTCAGAGAGATGGAAAATGCCAATGCGGTCCGTGGTGATGGTTGCGCGGACCGCGACAGTTGCCTCCATGGCCGCGGTCCATTCCACCGTGAAGCCCAAGTTCAGAGAGCCGAGAATTGAAGTCCAAGAGCCTAGCGCGGCCACGATCCATTTTATGCTGCCCGCGCTGATCCCGCAGGGGTATTTTTTTCCAGTTTTCCAGCCTAGTATAAATAGAACATTTTACCATTTTAGGTCATCAGATATATCCAGAACTGAGTTGCGCTTGTGGGAATCTCATCTATAGCCATTTTTGGCATCTTAGTCTTCAAATTAACGATAGATTCTTGTATTTTCATTTGGCATTTAATTAATATGCCTTGTTCTTCATCTATTTCTCTATTTTCTTCTTCAAGCATGAGTAGCTAAACCCATTAGCTAGGGTTGTGGCTCAACCCTAGTGTGGGTAATTTATGGGTGTTGCCATCTATTGTTAGATTGACTATGGGTATTTGTTATTTGGGTCAATTTTATGGTTTAATCCATGAATTGGTGGTTGCAAACACTGGTTTGTGCTAAGTTGACTTGGCTCTTCTTGAGAAAGAGAGCCTAAGTCTCCAAAATTGACCCAATAAGAAATTAGGATGGACTAAAGAGAATTGATAGTCCTAATTAAAGGGTTAAACCTCGAGAGAGTAATTATCCAACTTGAACCCTAGTTGCTTGAACTAATTTGCCTACCCGTTTGGTCTCGAGAGAGTTAATTGGGCAAAATCACTCTCTCTATCGAGCGGTGTGAGAGTGGGTAAAATTGTGCAATGGTTATAGCATAAGCCCCAATTATATCAATCGAACTTTAGTAACATCTACCCGTCAATTAGCCACCTAGGTAATGTCACGACCCTAGTGCCTTTCTTCCCATTAGATACAATTTAGCAATTATCTCGTAGCATAATCTAGTTTCAATTAATAGTTTGATAATAGTAGTTTATAATCAAAAACCCAAAAATGTATGGAAGTGACATTTGGAACAATTACACAACTCTAGTCTAGATAGATACTCGACTCCATTCCTAGCTCCCTGTGGAAATCGATCTCGACCCTCATATCAGGTAAAAGCTATTGCTACCCCCTCTTCCTACTTTTTAGTAGTGTGGAGTTGGTAGTGATCACTTTTTTATGCCGTTGCCGGGGAGCTAACGGTTTTGGCTATCTATTTAGTTAGTTTTGTGTATTGTTCTTCTTTCCTTCTTTGTTACTTACTTGTTTGTGTCATTACTCAGGTACCAACATAGCTTTAAACAATGCTAATGATCCTCTTGTAAATGTGATAGCGGGGGAGGAGGTAGATGATCTTAAGCAAGATGAGGTGCCTCTTGCACCTCAAGGTCAACAGAGAGGCTGGAATGCCAATGCTATTCCAAATGACAATATTCCAGACCCTCCCCCAGTTCCTCCAAGAGTGGCTCCCAGAGTATTACCGAACCAGGGCTACGCAAGTGCTATTGTCCCACCCCGAATCCGGGCGGGAAACTTTCAGATAACCAATGTGATGTTGACCTTACTTGAGCAGTGAGGGTACTTCACGGGTGCTGCAAATCAAAATGCCTACAAATATCTCAAGGGGTTCGTAGATACATAATGGGGGAGAAAACAGACGAGTGTGTCCGAGGATGCGTTGAGATTGAGACTTTTCCCATTCTCACTTCGGGGAAAGGCATTGGATTGGCTCGAGAGACTCCCCAATCATTCCATCACAACTTGGGATGAGTTGGCGGATAAGTTTATTTCCAAATTCTTCTCTCCTAGTCATATGGCAGCACTTCGAGATGAAATATTAGCCTTCAAGCAAGAGCCAACGGAACCTTTGCATGAGATTTGGGAGCGGTATAGAACTATGGTGAAGGAATGCCCAAATAATGATATGACCGAGGCCGTCATCCAACAAACCTTCTACCGGGGCATAAATACTACAAATCAATGCATTGTTAACCAATTGGCCGGGGCAATTTTATGAAACTTTCTTATGAGGAGGCATGTGATGTACTTGATGAAATGGCAGACACTTCTTCATCATGGCAGAGTAGAGCAAACGTGCCTCAAGGTGACTCGACGGTTATCCATTTGCACAAGGAATTACATGATCACGGGCAAGCGATAGCTGAACTTACCACTACGATGAATCAATTGGCTAAGGCACAGTTGCAACAAGTTTAGAATCCTCGCCAAGTGAATGCCATGGAGGGTGTTAGTATGCTTGTCAACAAGAGAAGGCAAATGAGGCAACAAAATCAAGGAAATTCTAAGCAGTTTGTTGATGAATATGATGGGTGTCAAAATGATGGTTATGATGACCAAAGTGAGGAGGTACAATATGTCAACAACTATCAAGGCAATAGAGGCAACTCTTCAAACCAACAATGACGACCCCAAGGAAATTGGGGCAATCAACAATAAGGTGGTGGTAATTGGAACAACAACAACCAAAACAACAATTGGGGTAATCAAAACAACCAAGGCAATTGGAATGGAAATAAAAACAACTGGGGCAACAATAAAAATCAAGGCGAGTGGAACAACAATGGAAATCAAGGCAACAGGGGGCAAGGCTTTTAAAGGCCCCCAATGTACCAACAACCGAACAATCCACCCCCTTTCCATTCTCAAGGTCCTAGTTCCTCTGGTAATGATATGAGCAGAATTGAAATGATGTTCGAGTATATGATGAAGAGGAATGCGGATTCCGATGCACAGTTGGCTTCTCACAACACCTCTATCCGAAACTTGGAGGTGCAATTAGGCCAAATCTCTCAGTCATTGAATACTCGCCCGAAGGGTGCTCTACCAAGTGATACAGTAGTGAACCCATAGGGTGGGAACAATCATGTTATGGTGGTCACAACAAGAAATGGGAGACGTGGTGATGTGAATGCCTCTAAGCAAAAGTAAGTCGTGGATGATGATGTTGAGTTACAAGAAGACGAAGTCCCTTTGGTAGTTGAAGATGTGGTTGACGAAAATGTGAACAATGAAGTGAGAATTGATATGGAAGAAGTCGAGGTGGAAACCCAAAACGATGTGAACCCGTCTAGGAAACACATCATTGACATGCCGGAGCCAGTTGTGCCAAAAGCCATGGCTCCTTTGCCAAGAACACCCCCACCTTATCCTCAAAGGCTCGCAAAGCAGAAGAATGATAATCAGTTTAAAAAGTTCATATACATGATGAAGAGCTTATCTATTAATGTGTCTCTGGTGGAGGCACTTGAACAAATACCGGGCTATGCAAAATTAATGAAAGACTTGGTTACAAAGAAGTGTTCTATGGACTGTGAAACTATAAAGATGACTCACCAAGTTAGTGCTATAGGGCATTCAATGGCCCCAAAGCTTGAAGATCCCAGTGCTTTCACCATTCCTTGCACCATTGAGAGTGCGGATTTTGCTAAACCTCTTTGTGACTTGGGAGCTAGTATCAATTTGATGCCCTACTCGGTTTTCAAAACTTTAGGCATCAGGAAACCTAGGCTAACTTCAATGAGACTTCAAATGGCGGATCGATCGATGAAGCGACCTTTGGGCATTATTGATGATGTGCTTGTACGGGTGGACAAATTTATATTGTCGGCCGACTTTGTGATTTTGGATTGTGAGGTGGACTATAAGGTTCCTATTATCTTGGGCAGACCTTTCCTTGCAATGGGAAAGGCATTGGTTTATGTTGAAGTGGGTGAGTTCACTTTCTGAGTGAGATATGAAAAGGTCGTTTTCCACGTTTGCAAATATATGAAGCGGCCCAATAGCACCGAGGTGTGCTCATTTGTAGACCTTGTCACAACACTGATTGTGGATGATACCAGTGCTATGATCAACGTGGAAGATCCTCTTGAAGTAGTGCTCTTGAACATGGATGTCAATGATGATGCTAGTAGAGTGGAATGTGTCAATGCCCTACATGGGATGGGCTCTTATTCTTATGAGCCGAGGAAGCTATCTTTGGATCTTGAAAATCGAAAAACTCCACCAACAAAGCTATCAATTGAGGAGCCACCGGTGTTGGAGTTGAAACCACTTCCTCCACACCTCAGGTATGAATTCTTGGGTTCAAATTCTAATTTACCAGTTATTCTTTCTTCTTGTCTTACTAACATGCAGGTTGAGGCCACTTTGGCGGTGCTTCAAAAGCAAAAAAGGGCAATTGGATGGACTCTAGCTGACATTCGGGGAATAAGCCCTGCATTTTGCATGCACAAAATCATCTTGGCGGAGGATGCAAAGCCTTCCTTGGAGCATTAAAGAAGATTAAATGAGGCGATGCAAAAAGTGGTGAAGAAAGAGATTATCAAGTGGTTAGACGCCGGTGTGGTTTATCCTATTTCTGACAGTTCTTGGACTTCTTCGGTGCAAAGTGTGCCGAAGAAGGGTGGTATGATTGTGGTGACCAATAACAACAATGAACTCATTCCTACTCGCACGGTCACCGGGTGGAGAGTATTTATGGACTATCGGAAGCTAAACAAGGTGACCCAAAAAGATCATTTCCCATTGCCATTCCTTGACCAAATGCTAGATCGTCTTGCGGGGCATGCTTTCTATTGCTTCTTGGATGGTTACTTGGGGTACAATCAAATTTTAATTGCCTCGGAGGAGCAAGAGAAGACAACTTTTACATGTCCCTATGGCACATTCGCTTTCTCTCGAATGCCATTTGGATTGTATAATGCTCTGGCGACCTTCCAATGTTGCATGATGTCTATTTTCACCGACATGGTGGAAGATATCTTGGAGGTTTTCATGGATGATTTCAGCATGGTTGGGGATTCTTTTGATGAGTGCCTGAAAAATTTGGATAGAGTATTGGCTCGATGTGAAGACACAAACCTCGTACTCAATTGGGAAAAATGCCATTTCATGGTTGAAGAGGGTATAGTGTTGGGTCACAAAATCTCGAAGCGAGGAATTGAGGTTGACAAAGCCAAGATAGAGGTGATTTCAAGGCTTCCTCCCCTATTTCTGTCAAAGGGGTGAGGAGTTTTCTAGGGCACGCGAGTTTTTACCGGAGGTTCATAAATATTTTTTTCAAAGTGGTACACCCTTTGTGCAAGTTGCTAGAGAAAGATGCAAAGTTTTTGTTCGATGAGTGTTGTATACAAGCATTCGAGCTTCTCAAGCTCAAGTTGACTTCTACCCCCATCATTACCTCACCAAATTGGAGCTTGCCTTTCAAGATCATGTGTGATGCTAGTGACACTGCGGTTGGGGATGTTTTGGGCCAAAGAATCAACAAGATGTTTCATCCGGTGTACTATGCAGGCGAGACCATGAATGAGGCTCAAAGGAACTATACAGTCACCGAGAAAGAGTTGTTGGCTATTGTGTTTGCTATGGAAAAGTTTCGACCTTATCTTATGGGGGCCAAAGTTATAGTGCACACCGATCATGCTGCCCTTAGGTACTTGATGATAAAGAAAGACTCCAAAGAAAGATTGATGAGATGGATGCTACTACTCTAAGAGTTTGATCTAGAAATTGTTGACCGGAAAGGTAGTGAGAATCAAGTGGCGGACCACTTGTCCCGTTTGGAGGAGGAGGGGAGGCCTTGTGATGGCCTTGAGATCAATGATTAATTTCCCGACGAACAACTCCTTGTGGTGTCAATGAAGGATATGCCATGGTTTGACGATGTTGCCAACTACCTTGTGACCGGAATAATCCCGTGTTAGCTCTCTTCTAACCAAACGAATAAGCTCAAGCGGGATAGTTTGGATTTCTATTGGGATGAGCCATACTTGTTCAAGACTTGCACGGATGGTGTGATTCGTAGATGTGTTCCGGAGGAAGAACAATTAAGTATCTTAGAGGCTTGCCATTCTTCACCCTATGGTGGCCATCATGGTGGGGTGCGGACCACCTCGAAAGTTCTTAGTTGTGGATTCTATTGGCCCACCGTGTTCAAAGATGCGGGCGATTTGGTGAAGAGGTGTGATGAGTGCCAAAGAGCGGGCAAAATTTCAAAAAGGGATGGGATGCCTCTCAAAAAGATTCTAGAAGTGGATATCTTTGATGTTTGGGGCATCGATTTCATGGGTCCATTTTTTTAGCTCTTGTGGGAATACTTACATTCTCGTGGCAGTTGACTATGTCTCAAAATGGGTTAAAGCCATGGCTTTGCCTAATAATGAAGCCTGAAGTGTTGTTGCATTTCTTAAAAAGAGCATCTTTACAAGGTTTGGCACTCCTCGTGCAATTATTAGTGATGGGTGGGTCTCACTTTTGCAACAAGGCTTTCGACACGTTGCTTTCCAAGTACGGTGTCAATCATAAGGTTTATACCCCTATCATCCTCAAGCTAGTGGTCAAGTGGAAGTATCCAACAGAGAAATTAAGAGCATCTTGTCAAAAACTGTCAATGCTAATAGGATCGATTGGTCAAAAAAGTTGGATGACACTCTATGGGTTATCGGACGGCTTACAAAATTCCGATTGGTATGTCTCCGTATTGGTTGGTGTTTGGAAAAGCTTGTCATCTTCCGGTTGAGTTAGAGCACAAAGCCATGTGAGCTTTGAGGAAGTTGAATTTGGAATGGGATGTTGCAGCAAATCTTCGTGTTGAACAACTCAATGAGCTCGATGAGTTTAAATTCCATGCCTACTCAAGTCATCCTTGTATAAGGACAAAATGAAGTACCTTCACGACAAATATGCTCGGGGTAAGGAGTTCAAGGTTGGAGATATGGTTCTCTTGTTCAATTTCTGGTTACGTTTGTTTCCGGGTAAGCTCAAGTCAAAGTGGAGTGGGCCATTTGAAGTTGTGTTTGTGACCCCATTTGGTGCTCTTGATCTAAGGAACAAAAATGGTGAAGTTTTCAGAGTTAATGGGCATCGGGTTAAGCATTATCTTGGAAAATTTGATGACAGCCACGTGGTGACACTTCTTCATCTAAAGTGATACGATGGTAATATGCGTCGTACCGCGACGTTAAATCAGACGCTTCTTGAGAGGTAACCCATGTCTTTTTCTTCTTGTTTTCTTTGATTTTATTTGTAGTGTATGATTGATTTTTGAGCTAATTGGTTGTGAGATGTTGCAGGGATTGTGTTGATACAGTGCTAAATATTTTGTAAAAATTAAACAGTCTCTGAAGTTGCCAGTGCGGCCACATTGCACTTTGTGCAGTTCGCACTAGTGAAGGCCAAGTGAGGTACTCTCTGAAGATTGCCACCGCGGCTAAATTCCCATTTAGTGCAGACCGCGGTGGACCTCTGCGGCCGCGGTTTATTTTGTGCGGACCGTGGAGGTTGCTTTCTCAAGCTTCTTCTGAACAAACCCAGCGCGGTCCGCGGTCCATTTTGTGTATCCGCGCTGGTAGGTATGACCAGGTCCCACATGTTTTTCTTTAAATAAACCTCAGGGGTCACCGATTACCCTTTTCAAAAAATTGATTCTCAGAGACCTAAAAATTACTGTTCATCTTCCCTCTTCTTCATAATAGCTTGTTTGCATTGTGTTTCTTCACTTCTTCTCAAATATCTGGTAACAATTCAACCACTTCTTGTTATTTTAATTATTTAATTTCATTTTATGTCCTTTTCTATTAACTGTGTAGCTTTCTTCCCTCCCCCGTAATTCTTCAATTTTGATGATAGTTTAGTTTAACTGTTAAATTTTGTGTGCCTGAGGAGTATTATTAACTAGGTAAATTGAGTAGGGACAAAGTTAGGTGAAAACTTGAACAAAAAGGCAAAACCCATGAACCTTAACTCAGTGCCTTGACGAAGCACCCTCCGTGGACCACGGTCCCTTTTATGTGATCCACAGTGCTCTGGTGCGGTCCGCGGTGCCACTTTGTGCGGACCGCAATGCTTATGTTCTGAAAGATTGAATTGTTGCCCAGCGTGGCTGCACTATATTTTGTGCGGTCCGCGCTGGCCCACCGCGATCGCGATGCTACTTTGTGCGGACCGCAGTGGTGAGATTCAGAGGATGAATATTTAGACCTTACCCCTAATGCGGACTGCGGTTGCTTTTATGCGGTTCGAGGTGCCTTTAGTGCGACCAGACTCCTTTTTGTGCGGTCCGCGGTGCACTGTGTCTGCAACATCTTCTGCAACTTTTGGGCTTCTGTTCTACAATTCATTTTCCACAACTGATTCACTGCATGTGCTGATACTAACAAAGCTAGATGTTTGTACTTGCAGACAATGGTTAAATAACGAGGCAAAGGCTCGAAATAACCCGGCCGAGGTGATTCTTCCCGGGGAGGGAAGCAAAGGATGGTAAAACTCACTCCCCAGGCTAGAAAAAACATAAAAGACATGAGGAAGGCCATAAATGCGACTGACAGAGCCATTGACAACTCGGGGAGTGAGTACGAGCCCTCCCAGGAGATCTCTTCGGATTCAGTCCCACTATACATCCCGTATCTGGAGAGGGACATACATAGATACACTCATTTCTCTTCCCCCGATTCTCAAGCTTCAATCAGCATTTCTTCTGGGTCGTCCGAGGGCTCAGCAGCAGGTAGTGGGGATGAATACTCTACCTCTCCCACAACTTCAATATCTATAGAGGGTGCTAGAAGTGATGAGGGAGATGGGGAGTTACCTGGGGGTGGTGTGCCTCAGGTTGGGGTGTTGACCGGACTAGAAATCCCGCTGTTTGGGAAGATAGATTCGTCAGCCAGGTGGCGTTCCACAAGTTTAGGGAATAGTGGCCGGCGCGAAAGTTGATTCTTGAGAGAAGCTTCATTGATAGAGACCTTCTACCTCTACACCCCAATGTACATAGACAATTTTGAGCTCCAGTGGGTTGGGAGCACTTTAAAGATAATTGTGTGAAGGCGAATGAACACATGGTCAAGGAGTTTTATAGCAATGTAACCCACATCTTGAAGGGCACTAAAGTGACCAAAGTGCGAAACAAAAATGTGGTATTTACCGGGAAGGCACTAAATGAATACCTGGGGTTCAATAAAGAAGATGAGTTCCTTTACAATGAAAAGTTGGCAATGGGCGAGGAGGTTCATCCGTGGTTAGCTTCATACCTGGCAATCCCGGGTACGGTTATAGAGTGGTTGCAAGCAGGGGTCAAAATACTTCGGAGGACCTTTAACTTTGAGGCTAGGGGTGGTTGACTTTTGTGTGCAGTCGGCTCGACCCCACTACCCATGATCAGACTATTCCACTTGCCCGGGCTATTCTTGTTGCATCTATTATGGCAGGATACCCTATCAACGTGGGCAATGTGATGTCCCACGTCATTTCTACAGTGGGGGTTGAACATGACCGAAACTACCCTTTTCCTAGCACCCTCACTATGTATTTCCGGGACCTGGAGGTGGAGAAGAGACCTTTTGACATCAAGGTCAAACCCCAAGGAAGAGAATTACAAGCTGCCTGCTTCTGCCCCAACTAGCCGATTTGAAAAGCCAATTGCGGTAGAGCCCTCCATTGAGCCTACCTCTACAATTGCTGACATGCCTCCCGGACCTTCCACTACTATTGGCCCCTCTACTTCAGCTGGTCTGGGGATTCCATCTTCCTGGCCCATCCTATCACCGCCCACCAGCTAAGCCATACACTTCATAGCTTGAATAACTGGATGGCGACTGCTTCGTCTAAGTTGTCTACATTGACCTCCACCATTGCGGCTCAGTCGGCACCACAACCAGTGTAGGTACCCCAGTCTATTGAGGATTCACTCAAGGAGATTCTTGCCAACTAGCAAAAGATCCTTGATTCTCAGGCTACCTTGGCTAAGGCAGTGGATTCACATGGCAAGGCCCTGAAGGAGCTTTCCAGGGAGCACAAGAAGCTGCACAAAACACGGGCTTCCAAGGAGTCTGTGAAGGAGCTTAGACCGGATGTGGACAGACTAAAGGCAGACCAGCTGCCTTTAGATTTGCTATTTGAGGACCCAGCCCCAGCAACAGTACCAACTGCAGAACCATAGCAGGAGCAGACACATAGGTTTCCTAAGAAGAAAAGGAAGCTCCCTAGTGCAGATGAGACGATCATCCAGTTGGCGGACTCACCAGAGGCTTCCTCCAGTCAGCCACAAGATATTCCTAATATTCAGCCCGTCCAGGTCCAAACCCCAGTCCCAGCAGCTGAGCAGTAGGAGACCGGGAACCAGTCTGAGGTTCCCGTGCATACAGAGGACCCGGGGACCATTGATGATCCCATGCAGACAGACACGGCTTAGGGAGTTCCCATATCCTTTCCTTATACTTTTTGGTGCTTATTTGTTTAGTTGGAATTGTGGACAATGCCGGCTTTTATTTGAGGGGGTGCGTCCTACATTTTTGGATGACTGTATATATTGTTACATTTTATGTCTTTTTGATCTTCTATTGGTCTGTATATAACTTTACATTTAGCTACTTTTATCGCATTTTTTTATCTTTTCTTTGGTCTGTATATAAAGTTACATTATTGTATATATTCATCCCTCATTGTATATTCAAATCCCCTATTGTATATATTCATTCTATTTTCTATTTTTGTAAAAATTCCTCGTTTTTAGCTTCTTAGATAGGCTCGTAGCTTTTTGTTTCATTTTTGGCGCTTTCAATAAGCCTTTGGTTTTCTTAATGTCACAGTTCTTTCCAAAGGTAGAGTATTGTGTGAACCGGGTGGCTCTTCCCGATAATAAATATCGTGACAACCTTCTTAAGGGTTTGAGTCCGTTTTTGTTTTTATTTTTGGTAGCTTGTAGTTAAGGGTACCTCAAGCAAAGCTTCACTTGGGCCTAACACATTTGCGTTTGATCCCATGATCAAAGACAAGTTGTTGTGTTTAGGATGGTAAAAGTCGTGACTTTGAGACTCTTGTGTTGACCAAACAATCATCATGTGGTCTTTTGGGACTATTGTGTGCTCAATCGTGTCTAAGGTTGTTATGGGCCCCCGACTCTATGTCTTTAGCAATCCTTGAGCTTGTGTGGTGAGAAATCGAACTATGAGTCCAAGTCTCGAGCCAATGGTCTAGAACTTGCCCTGAATGTCTGTTGAGGCAAAATCTTGAGTGAAATTTGGCTTGAGAAGTGATTATAGGCTCACCTTGATCCAAATGATAGTTGAACAATTCCATAGCCCACCAATGATATAATCCCTATTTAACCCTTTTGAGCCTTAAACCTTTTTCTTTCAAGAGCCAATACTATAAGCATATATCCGTTCTAAAATATACCCTCTTTTTGCACCCGAGCTCCCCTTGAGCAATGTCAAAAGTCTAAGTTTGGGGGAAGAGATGAGAGAGGGAACAAAGTGGTAAAGGGTACTAAAGCGAAGAAAAGGAAGGCAATGAAAAAGAAAAGAAAAGAAAAAGACAAAAAGAAAGCCCAATGTGAAAAAGAATAAAAAAGGATTCAAGAAAAAAAAAGGGTGTGGAAAAAGTTGAAAAAAAGGAGAAACGCTTTGAAGTGCATAAGAAAGAGTGACATTATGTCTCTCTAACCCCTTAAAAAGAAGTGAGATACTCAAAGAGTCAAGAGAATTGTGCCAAATGAATCAAAAGAAGTGCTGAAGGGAAGATAGAACCCATTTAGACCAAAACCTTTTCCTACCCTGAACCAAAAGCCTTCACATTGACTCCTCAAAAGACCTATATGAATGACGCTTACATTAGTGGATACTTACATGAGGGGCAAACATATGGTACTTAGAGACGGATTTGTGGCCTTTCCTTGAGAGAGATGAGTGAATTCCCATTAACATCGGTTTGTGTGCTAATACTCTAAAAGGTGAGGTTTGCTTAGGGAGAGTTGAGGATTTGTGAGTTTGGGTTCCACAATGACCAAAGTAATTGAGAGAGTTCTTTGATGTAATGAGTCAACTCTTGATGCTCTTGTGTCACACTTGATCCATAGTTTTTCAAAGTTTAATTGTTGTGAATGATTCATTCGTATTGAGGGCAATTGTTAGTCCCAATTGATGCTTGTTGAGGTTACTTTAGGATAATTGGTAATACTTGGATTTTCCCTTAAGGGGTGGGTTTTATTTTGTTTGCTTGAGGACAAGCAAAGGCTTAAGTTTGGGGGAGTTGATAAGTAGGGATTTTAACGAGTTTCATGCTCCTTCTTGCCTATGCTTTGATTATAAATCGTTACAAAATAGTCCCAAAAGGCTCATAAGTTGTGCTTGATTGCAGGTTTGATTGACAAAGTGACGAAATGTCAAAGATCGGCTCAAAAGGAGTGAAACCTGCTCAAGTATCAAAGACAAAGTAAATTGAGGGCAAACAAGCCTAGTGCGGACCGCACAAAGTCGAATGCGGCCGCACTAGGTGATTCAGAGAGATGGCAAAACCAGGCTTCAGGCACCGCGACCGCAGTACACATTGCGCGGTCCACGGTGAAGGTTCCGCGGCCGCACTACCTTTTTGTGCGGTCCGCAAAAGAGATATTCAGAGAGATGGAAAATGCCAATGCGGTCCGCAGTCATGGTTGTGCGGACCGCGACAGCTGCCTACGCGGCAGCAGTCCATTCTACGCGATCCGTGGAGCGCAAGTTCAGAGAGCCGAGAATTGAAGTCCAAGAGCCTAGCGCAGCCGCGGTCCATTTTATGCGGCCCGCGCTGACCTCGCAGGGGTATTTTTATCTAGTTTTTCTAGCCTAGTATAAATAGAACATTTTACCATTTTTGGGTCATTAGATATATCCAAAACTGAGCTGCGCTTGTGGGAACCTCATCTGTAGCTATTTTTGGCATCTTAGCTTCAAATTAACGATAGATTCTTGTATTTTCATTTAGCATTTAATTAATATGCCTTGTTCTTCATCTATTTCTCTATTTTCTTCTTCAAGCATGAGTAGCTAAACCTATTAGCTAGGGTTGTGGCTCAACTCTAGTGTGGGTAATTGATGGGTGTTGCCATCTATTGTTAGATTGACTATGTGTGTTTGTTATTTGGGTCAATTTTATGGTTTAATCCATGAATTGGTGGTTGCAAACACTGGTTTGTGCTAAGTTGACTTGGCTCTTCTTGAGAAAGAGAGCCTAAGTCTCCAAAATTGACCCAACAAAGAATTGGGATGGACTCAAGAGAATTGATAGTCTCAATTAAAGGGTTAAACCTCGAGAGAGTAATTACCCAACTTGAACCCTAGTTGCTTGAGCTAATTTGCCTACCCGTTTGGTCTCGAGAGAGTCAATTGGGCAAAATCACTCTCTCTACCGAGAGGTGTGAGAATGGGTAAAATTGTACAACGGTTATAGCATAAGCCCCAATTATGTCAATTGAACTTTAGTAACATCTACCCATCAATTAGCCACCTAGGTTATGTCACGACCCTAGTGCCTTTCTTCCCATTAGACACAACTTAGCAATTATCTCGTAGCATAATATAGTTTCAATTAATAGTTTGATAATAGTAGTTTATAATCAAAAACCCAAAAATGTATGGAAGTGACATTTGGAACAATTACACAACTCTAGTCTAGATAGATACTCGACTCCATTCCTAGCTCCCTATGGAAATCGATCCCGACCTTCATATCGGGTAAAAGCTATTGCGACCCTCTCTTCCTACTTTTTAGTAGTGTGGAGTTAGTAGTGATCAATATGCTGATGATGCCAGTATGTGCGAACCAACCCTAGAGGATGAGAATAATAATAAAAATAAAGAAAAACAAGAAGGTAAACAAGTTAGTAAGGGTTCTGAAATGTTTGCGGTATTTAAACAAATATTGCGGGAATATAAATTCACGTCCTAATTTGGGAAACTCATTGTGCCCGAGGTAGGCCTAGTGACAAGTAAATTTGGAGAATTTCAGTGCCAATAACTGCCTCATTTCATTAATATAAAGATAGGCGACCCAAAACGACGCTAAATAAGATAAGTCACTAATGACACTTGGCCTTATTACATTTGAAAAGCAAGTAAACCTAATCTACTTGGTCCCAAAAGGACCTTCTCCAGGCTGGATGCTCTTGTCGATCAGATCCCCTAGTTCGCACAGGTTCAGCAGTAAGAATGCCCTTTCCAAATGTCCTCCTTCATTTCCCTCAGCGTTTTGGAAATCGGTAACTCTCTTCCTCATTTTCCCTTCTAATTCCATTAGACTATATTCTAGATATTCCATCATTTCATTGAATTTAACAGCCCTCTCTTTCCAGTCATTAATCATTTCCATATCGGCCTTGTGTTGCTCCATATGCTCTACTTCAGACTCGCGAACTCTTTTGCGCAGTTTGTTGTACTTCACCTGTGCTTCAGCAACTTCGTCTATGACCCTATTTCCTAGACCAACCCTCGGCTCGAATATTCCCCCTATGTTATCATCCAACCATGAAGGGTAAAAGTACACGTGACCTGCATGATACCAATCCGGCTCGATGGTATCCTTTTCCATGATAATCTTCAAGTGCCACATTAGATGTGCTTCATTTTTATATAGAACGGCGTCACCTTGAAAATCAGCTATGAAGTGACTCATTTTAGCGACTCACGGTATGACCTGCTTCCTGACTGCTTGTCTCATAAACCTGAGGGGAGCATAAAGGTATATGCCCCTTAACTCGATCAGTACTAAGTGTGGAACATCCCTGGATCTGATGATGAACTCGTTGGTAGGGAACCACTCAAACATCCATTGAACCTGGTCCTCAGTCAAATTGTTGAAAAACTGCACCCATCCTATAACATCATTTGGTTGAGCAAATATGTCTGAATATAGGTCATGTTCTTGGGATACTGGAAGGCTATATGATCATTCCATGGTCGTCGCGGAAATTCCTGACGGTATTGACCTTTTTTGGAGATGTTCTAACATCCAAACTTGTAGCAGCAAATTGCAACCCTCAAAGTATCTGTACCCCTTCTGACAGCGCTCCAAGGCTCGGTACATATCTGCAATGATCATAGGGACCATGGTATATGTCTGCCCCTCGATCCCGTCTATCAAAGTTTTGGCCACCATGGCCAGCCTGGTGTGGATTCTGTCTCCTTGGATCGGGAACACTAGCATACCCAAGAAACACATAATGAACACAAAGACCCTGCGGTGAATCCAACCCAATGAGGTGATGGAGAATTCATCACCGAAAATACGGTAAGACCTACTATGACTGTATCGTTCATAGAGGAAGTCGAAGGGTATGTAGGAGATTTTCAGGCAGTCCAAGTCATCATTCTTCTTTAACCCCATCATCTTAAGGAATCCCCTAGTGGTGCAATTTTCAGGTACCAATAAACCAGGGCTATCCCAAGGCAACCCAACAAATCCCTCTATTTCTTCCAAGAGAGGGGTCATTTCTATGTCTCCAAAGCGGAACACAACCCTTTCTTTGTCCCAGAACATTGTAGCAGCTTTGATTATCATCTTGTTCGGCTAGAGGTCCAACAAAGAAGACAAATTTCCTAAAACCCTTTTTACATGATTTTGGTCACTTGATGGAAGATCCCTCCACCAATCTAGCAATAGTGATGGTATGTTACTGACCATGCCGAAACTGGGGACTTCGTGCCTCATTTTATGCAAAACAAAATATGGTTAGGCCCTTTCCCCCCTAGATTCATCTATTTATTCATCAATGATTAGCACATTGACACTTATTTCACTAAATTTAATGCACACAATCGTGGTTGCATCCGTTGGGATTATGAAAAACCCGATGGACTTTTGGATGAGGCTTGTCTTAAAGGGTTATTATGTGGACAACATATTAACCCGGCTAGGTTTGACCATGATGCATGTTCAATTAATCAGAGTAAGGTTTCTATAAAGGTCTAGACTAGTACCCTCAAGCGGACAACTTGAGAGGGAAAGGCACGGAACCGTCGATTGCACAGCTGATCAACTAGTTTTACCGCAAATACGCCTTTCCAAATTTAAAGGGTGATATATAGGAAGAGCACAAATACTCATCAAGCGTTGCTACAGGATTGATTATGCACGAGTGGAATATAATGTTGAGCATGATTTATGCAGCAATAAATAGCATGTTGTCACGTATTTGCATGTTAAAAATGATAAATGCGGTATTTAAATAATTGAAAGACAGTTAAGAAAGAAAATAAGGAGACAAGTCAGTTTCAGGAAATAAAGGAAATCATGAATGCTTGAGAAATAAGTAATTAAATCCAAATAAGGGGAAGGGGAAGTAGTGCACATGTATTAACAGAATAAAGCATGCTTAAGACTAATTCAGAAAACGAGTTCGTTATGGTAAGATCCTAAAATATCCCCAGCAGAGTCGCCATGCTGTCGCGCCCCCTTTTTCCTTATGGAGTCCGGGTTTCGACATTCCTTTAGGACAACTCATTTTCTTTTGGGAATTGGGTATGAAATTTGAAGAGTCGCCACCTAACGGATTTAAGGTGCGTTAGGGCACCCAAAGCAAATAACTCATAAACCGATTTGCATTACTAGAGATTGGGTAAGGGCTTGACATAACCTTTAGGGGAAGGTGTTAGGCACCCCTTGAGGTCCACAACGGTGGGTCCCAGCCAAACTCGAATTAGGTAAATTAGTCTTATAAGCAAACAAAGCAATTTAGACAAATAGATATTACGTTAAAACAAGGGGTAAGAGGGGTCCTAGGTTTTTTAGCCTATAGGATCACTTCTGTACAATACTTGGTAATCGTCCCCAAGTGGGGTGCTACACATAGCATTAGCGCACAGGTCATCATATCCTTTACTACCCGATTACCCTCCCCTTAATGGTTATATAAGCGATTCTAATTGAACGTACTCTATGCGTGCATTACGTGTCCCTTACTTATGGTCCTAGAGGTGTTTAGAAGTTCTAGTTACGGTGGATCTAGACTCTCCTATAGTGCTTAAAAGGAGAAAATCTAAACGACAAGCAAAACAAATAAGACTGTCGGATAAAGGAACAGTTAAAGACTTACATTTACCTACATAAATAAGCAGGCAATTGCACGTCTCAAACAACAGTATTTCAGACACTTTAAAAATCCTATAGCAGGATATCTAGGTGAGCATGAAGCAGAGCATATGTAGTATTTTTTACTAAAGCGAGGCAGAAGACACCTAATCAGTTTGCCTACTGATTTTAGGACTTGCTGAATCTGAGCAGTTCACGAACAGTTAAACAAAGCACAGGTTTACAATTTCAAGATTTAATTGTCCTACAGGCTTGCCTAGGCATGGATCAGAGATGTCCTATAAACATGATATCTAATCGTTAATCAGAACCGCAACAAACCAGTAAACGATTTTAAGCAAGTAGTTTGGTTCTTTAATTCATATAGGTATGCTGTCTAGATGCTAAAAAATAATCACAAACGTTACAGAACTAGTTTTATATATAAGCCTAATATCTAGATGTTGGGATTGCTTTTATACTTATTTCTTATAGGCATGATTGCTACTGAAGAAACTAATTTTTTATGCGATTTTACTGCAGGTATGATATCTAGGTGAGTGTAGTAAAAGTCCTAGAACATGGTTTCTAATGCACATAGGAGAATTTATGAACATGATTGTTAAGGCTGAATTAACAACAACCTAAAGACAAGATTTCTAGCACGGATGTGAACATGTATAAATAGAAATTTAGATCAAATAACATGATGAACCTATAAGCATGTTTTCTAATGCACACAACAACCTATAGGCATGGTTTCTAATGCATGTAGATAATCATAACAGTCCTAAGAGGATGATTTCTACCCGATTTCCCCCCAAAATACATAAAAAGTCCCTCCCATTTTACTAATATCCCCAATATTTGTTTTATAAGAATTGTTATTACATACCAAAAATGACTGAATTACAGAAATGAGACTGCTAAACTATAGGGAGCCTAGATGGGCCCAAAAGTAAACCTAGAAAACCAGGCCTTCAACCAAGTATGAAGTGCCCCAACATCTCATAGTATCCAAGAGAGTATCCTGGTGCGGCAAAGTTCCCAAGGGCCTCAGGGACCCTGGGCAATGCTCACACCAGGACTCCTTTTAAAAAGAAACAATTTTGTGCAGTGTGGAAGGGCCAACCCCAGTGTGTCAGAGTTCGGAGGAGTCTCATGGACTCCTAAGCACTGCTCATACTGGATGGGCAGGATCCTAGATGTTCTAAGAGTAGGAGTGGAAGATAGTGTAAGCACGTGATTTTTGCCCTATATGAGAATTACTCCCAAAAAATTCAAAATAAAATGATTTTCCTTGGTGTGCAATTTTGAGAATTTTTGTGATATTTTTTGGATAATTATTTATATTTGTATGTGCATGTTTATTTGCTAAATTAATAAAAAATACAAAAATATATCGCATTTTGCATGTAGGATTTAATTCTACAATTGTTAGTAATTAAGTTTGCTTTACAAAAACTGAAAATTACAAAAATAGGCATCTTTTGCATTTTTAGCATTTAATGTCCAATTGTACAATTTTATGCTTAATTATTACTTAATTATGCGTTAATTGTTATTGGGAATTAATTTGCACTTTTATAACTTAATTTAGTTCTTAATAATAATTTAAGTATTTTTATAATTTAGTTCTAGAAAAATAAAAGAAGAAAAAGAGCAAAAATACAAAGAAAAATCGGATTGGGCCACTTCTTCAATTGTAAGCCACAGACCCAAAAAATTGTCCAACCTTCCCCACGACCCGGTCCATTTCAAACCGGGTCGACCCAATCAATAACCCAAAACCCAACACCCCCTATCTTGCATTTCAAAAAAACAAAACAAAACAAAACAAAAAAAAAAACCTAAAAAACCCTAGAGAGTTCCACCCGCCCCCTCTCTTTCTTCTTCCTCTCCAAAAGCTTCACCAAGCTCCCCTCCCTAGCAGCCATGGCTGCCTCCTCGTCGTCGACCACCCTCCAGCCCATCGCCATCACTGCTTCAGCTGTGTTGCCGCTGTATCGTCTCCATTCGCGCTGCTGCTACTGTGCCGCGCTGTTGCGTCTCCATTCGCGCTGCTGCTACTGTGCCGCGCTGCTGCCAGCTCCTCCGTGGCGCTGCTTCCTCGTCGCTGCTGCTTCCTCGTTGCTGCTGCTGCTCCGTCGAGCTCCACCAGCAGCGACTGCCATGGCCATGCCGCTTCTGCCTTCTGCTTCATCTTCATCTCCCTCGTCGAGCTCGAGCCTGAGCTCACATGGTTGCTGCTGCGTTTCCACTGCTCCATCGACGATAAAAAGCTACTTCTGCCTTCTGCTTCATCTTCATCTCCCTCATCGCCAGGGACAACTACGCAGCTGCGGCTTCGCTTCACTTGTCTACGTCCAAACAGACCCCATCGTTGTTGCTTCACGTTTGCTTCACCTCTTTCAGTTGCTTCTTAGGATCGTCTCCGTCGTTTGTTCGAGTTTTGGTTGGGCTCGTCAAAACAGTCCATACCTAGTTCGAGTTCGTCGTTTCGATTCGGTTAGTGGGTTTTGAGTTTCATTTTTATCCGTAATTTGTTTTTGATATTCTCAAAATCTAAAATCGGCAAATGTTTGTTTTATTTCGTAATTTTTCAGTTTGTTCATGTGAAATTATTAGTTTAATATTTGTTAGATTCAAATTGAAGTTTAATTAATTATTTTCAGTTTGTTTCATGTGTTATGTATTTTTTCAGAAATTGTTAATGTTTGTTAGATTCAAGTTTAAATTCATAATTGTTTCTTCTTCGATTTTGTTTTGTTATTTGTCTAAAAGAATTTAGTTGTAATAGGGAAATATGTTGGTTTAATCATTTGAATCCGTCATGTTTTGTTGTTTAAAATAGATTTAATTCATGTTCATCTTTGTTTGAAGTTCATTTTTAATCCAGTGATTTAATGTGAGTTTATGTTTTGGTTTTTGATTTGTTGATTTAGTTTGAATCATGTATTGTGTTGTTAATATTGTTGTTTCCTTGCTTATCCATTTTTGGTCTAAGTTAACCAGGATTGGTTCCCAATATGGTTAATTTATTCACATTAATTTGATGTTGTTCATCTGTGTTCATATGATTTGTTGTTGAATTTGTTGAGAAATTGGTCATATTGGCTATATTTTGTTGAGATTGATTAGGTGAATTGGTTATAGCTGATGGGGTAGTTTGGTAAATTGCAGTACGTTCAGGGGTAAGATGGTAATTGCAATAAGGTCGGAGGGGTAGTTTGGTAATTGAACATTTTGAATAATACTTTATGTTAAGCTGAGGGACAAAATGTAATGGGGTGTGGGTGATATAATTGTTTATGTTAGGCATGAGGGACAAGAGGTAATGAGTTGGGGTTGATACATTTGTTTAATGTAATGGGGGACAAAATATTAGGTAGTGAGATTAAAAGGGGTATTTTGGGAATGGAAAATGGGCAGAATTGACTAAATTAATGGTCCGTTAGTCAAGCACTAATAAGACAAAAGCTTATATATTAGTTTAATGTTAGTGGAGGACAGACCCTTATATCATGCCTTAATTTAGGGAATAAAATAAGGAAAAACATTCCTTAGTGGGATTTTGTTGAAAATGGACAAATTTTTTGGGATTTTGGTCGGGTAAGTGAAGTTTTTCAAAGGAGGGCGGATTTGTTTGGTTATTATATATACATATAGTGGGGGAAAAAGAAAAAAAAGATTATCTGGAAAACAGAAAAAGAAAAGAGAGAACAGAGAATACACAAGAGAAGAGAGGGGAGAATACAAAAGAGAATACGGAAAAAAGATTTTAGAAGACAGAAAAGAAGAGACAGAAATTGGAGAAATTTCAAAACTAAAGGAGAGAACAAAAAACTGAAAAAATAATTTTCTACTTTCCTTCATTGTTTGAAATCAGCATTAATTGTTGTTGTTTCATCGAAGCTTGAAGCTTTTTTTTTTTCGGGATTACTACTCCACCGGTTTGCAAACTCTGTTTCTGGGTTATTACTGTTACTGGGTTGTTGTTGTTGTGCTGTATTGTTATTACTGCTGCTGATTCTCATCTTCATCTTCTTTTGTTTCCAATACCAGGTACACGACTGTAATACTAGCTATTGCAAGCTATTAACGTGGAAGCATGAATACATATGAAGAATGAAATTTTGAAGTTTTAATTTCGCTTTTTCTTTGTTCCTTTTATTGATTGTATTTAAGCCATTTCATGTATTACTGAATAATAATTGGAATAAGAAAAAAATAACATAAGTTAGTCTTCAATGAATCGGTTTGGCAAAACGGGTTAATTCACTAGTTATGAAGGTTTCAAGATTATCAACAGTAGGTTAATCATGAACAAGTAGCTAAATTTAGCTAAGGCATGAATTTAAATTAAATTTCGTAAATTAGGCATTAAGACATGATTTGAGTTCAAGCAAGATTAGAAGAACGTTTAAGTCTAATAAGCTTTAGTAATTATGGTTAAATCTAGTTTCAAATGGTTGTGAACAATTAATCTCAATAGTTTTTTTTATATATAACAATGCAAGTTTTAATCTAGCTATATTTGATTCTTTTGAATATTAGTTGTCGAAATTATTTTTATTTATAATTTTGAATTTTTAGTAAAATTCCTTTTCATCAATATTTGTATTAATCTAGAAATTAGTATGCCATGCTTTCTTAAATAAATAAATAAAAAAAAGCTCGTAATTAATTAGGATTTTCTTGCTTTATTTTAGAGACTAATTTTAATAGAAAAATGTAGTCGCTTTAAGATTTGTCCATTTAAAATAATTGAGATGAGCCTAGCCCAATAAAATGCACAAATTGCGGGGCCCTCGATAAATGTTTAATTAAAATTACTTAGACTTCGGGATGAGCCGTTTAGCAAAATTTCACGGCCTTGCCCAGAAATAATAATACGCTAATTGCTTTAGGCGCGCGATTTAATTAATCTTACCTTCTTAAACTCGGGTGCGCATTTCATGCGACCCAAATCCAAATCCCAAAACATTGAATAAAAAATATGTTCCGGATTAGGAGTGCATTTCATGTGACGCAATCCAAAGACATGTTTTTAAACGATGTTCACATTCTTTTGAAATATAATAATAAAAGCGGTAAAGAGTTAAAACTTGCACATGAGCTCATAATTGTATAAAATTAGATAAATAAGCTGAATATGACAATTAAGCTACTGTGCTAGAACCACGGAACTCGGGAATGCCTAACACCTTCTCCCGGGTTAACAAAATTCCTTATCCGGATTTCTGGTACGCAGACTGTAATATGGAGTCATTCTTTTCCTCGACTCGGGATTAAATTGGTGACTTGGGACACCCTAAAATCTCCCAAGTGGCGACTCTGAAATAAATAAATAAATCCCGTTTCGATTGTCCTTTAATTGGAAAAAACTCCTTGTACCCTCGCGGGGGCAGAAAAAGGAGGTGTGACAGCTCTGGCGACTCTGCTGGGGATGCGCCCAGAACCACTGGTTCAGGGTTAGAAATTCGAGCTTAGATGAATTGTTATATTTGGTTTTATCTGATTTTGTTACATGATACATGCCTAATGTGCTAAATGATGCTTTTACCGCTTTGATATTATGTGAACTATATATAAACTGTGCCGAAACCCTTCTCTTCTTACCTCCGGGGAGAAGCTCGCTGGTCGAGACTCCCTATTCTGTTAGTGTCAATACCTTGAAATAAGAAAGAGGCCGGACAAGTTACAAAGCCGGACGACCCCGCGGGTCCCCGGTACGTAGCCCCCTCCTCGACTCGAGTTGTCCGCTCGGGTACACAGTCTAGAACAAATGCCCAGGTTATGAATTTAGAATAACTCAGCTTCATGCCGGATCCCTAGTAGGAACGTTTGTTTGCATCATGTGCATCTGACTTTGGAGGCTCAACACAGGGGTTGAGTCTATCTAGGACAGGTGCACCAAAAATGAGAATGACCATCCTGATGCATCTTACTTGCTGCTACTTGCGCATGTATTTGATTCGGACTTGTGTGTTGACCGACTTTTGAATATCAGGAATATTCTGAAATTGAGGAAAAAAAGAAAAAAAGAAATAGCGGTTAGGGAATTGATTGTTTATTTTTGAAAAAAACCAATGCCCAAATACTGTCAAAACTCTGCCGAAATTTTGAGAAAATGGAAAAAATATGTCTTATTAGCTTGTTTTATTAAAAGCAAAGGGAAAATAAAAAAAAGTCGTTGTTCTGTCTTGTTTTTCAAAAAAAAAAATAGAAAAAAATAGTTTGTCTTGCCATGAAAATGAAAATAAAAAAGAATCTTGTTTTTAAAATGGTTTATTTATTTATTTATTTGTTTATGAAAATGCCAAAAATAAAAAAATAAAATAAAAAGAGTCGGACGTTGAAAGTGGTTTTATTATTTGTTGCAAATATATATATATATATATATAAATCCAAAAAGTTTTTCTTTATTTCCAAAATATATATATATATCTTTATTTGTTGCAAAATTTGTTGCAAAAAATATTTGTCTTGCCAAAAAGTCTAGAAAAGTTTTTTTAGACCCCCAATTTTCAAAACAAAAAAATCCAAAAATATTTTCCATTATTGACTTCCTTAGAAAGTCTTTTTAATTATTTAAAAAAAAAGATAAAAAATATATAATAAATAAAAAATCCGAAAATATTTTCCGTCTTCTTTCAAAATTGAAAAGAAAATTCAAAATTCAAAAAATACTTTTAGAAGCATTTCTTTCATTGAAGGTAAAATTCCAAAAACATTTTCTTGGAAATCCTTCTTTGCAAAAATGCTCCCTTTCTTCTTTATAAGTCTCTTTCAAAAATAAATAAAAATAATAATAAAAAGAGGGTTAGTTTATTTACTTTATTCATGATGACCCGAACTACGCGGGTTTGATTCTCACGGGATGTGAGATACGTAGGCAACCCTCATCGGGTTCAACCCCCCCTTATGCTAAAATAGCCAAAAACAAATAAATAAACAAAAAAAAAACATGTCAAGATTTTTAATTGTCATAAATAAGTCGGGTGATGTCCAACTTCCTCTTTTGCAAAAGAATAGCAGTATATATATATATATATATATGTGTGTGTGTGTGTGTGTGTGTGTGTGTGTGTGTAAAATTTATTTTCATCATAAAGAAGTGGGGTGACGTTGTTTTGTCAAGACATAGCCGAATGTTCCCGAAAGGGACGCCGGAAGGCTGACTTTGCATAAAACAACCACTTTTGGGTCATGTTTAAGATTTGGTCCAGTTGACCCCCACAGCCTTAAAAATCTTCGTCCCCGAGGCGTTGAAAGGTCGTGTTTGCAATATTGAGTTTTCTATTTTTGAAAATGATAAAAAGAGTCATAAATAAGTCGGGTGAAGCTGTTTTTGTCAAAAATAGCTGAATGTTCCCGAAAGGGACGCCGGAAGGCTGACTTTGTATAAACAGCCACCTTGGGTCATTTTTTTAGGATTTTGGTCCAGTTGACCCACACAGCCTTAAAAATCTTCGTCCCCGAGGTGCTGAAGGGCCGTGTTTGCAACACCAGGTTTTATTGTAATTTGAAAAAAAAACAAAGAGTCAGCGGTCAGGTGAATACCGTTTGGGTTTTGGTCAAAATAAGCCGAGCCAGCTTTGGCAGCATCTTAAGCCGTTCTTGCCGAAATAGCCTTAGAGTATCTTTCAGTTGTCGAAAGGCTATTTTCGTAAAAGAATGGGCAAGTTTGTAAAGTGTCATAAAATAATTCTCCCCGGCCTCAAAATTCATATGAAATTTGGAAGGGGCCACATTCGCAAAAAATAACCGTTTGGTTGCCTTTGTCAAACGGGGAAAGAAACTGGCCGTTTGTAAATCTTTTGATTAGAATATGTGGGTTGTTTGATTTTCGAGTTTGTAGGTCATCTTCAAACCTTTGAAACCCAGTTTGTTTTAATATGAAAATTGAAAAAAAAATGTTTATTATTGTTTATCTTTTATTGGTCCGAACTACGCAAGGTCTGATTCATGCGGGGTCATGATACGTAGGCAATCTCCATAAGATTCGACCACCCCTGGAAAAAAAATAGAAAAAAAAATCAAAAAAAAAGAAGAAAAATAAAGGAAAGTGTGGGAGATTTTCAAAGGGGCACAATTACAAGTTGCATTGAATCTCTGATATATGATTATCTGTCAAATGCCCTAACACTAACGTGATGGCTTCACTTTGCTGTTGTTCATATATAGAAAAGTGGTTGGTTGTGGTCACTCCTCCCTGCAAAGCAAAGTCAAAGGACAATGGCTCAGAACCGCAAAACCGAGTGGGTCGGTACTGATGACCGACAACAATTGGTCGAACAGAACAACGGGTTGGTAGAAGAAGTGAAAATGCTGAGACAGCATGTGGCAGACATGTATCAGGCATGGATAACTGGGAAAGCACCACCCCCTCCACCGCCAAGCCTTTCGAACTATGTCATTACCCAAGCACCCAACACCATAACGGAGGATCCCCCATACTCTCCATCCCAACCCACTTATGACAGCTTTCCCAGCTACCCGAGTAGCTCCATCACTCATCCACGCTACTCCCCTCCCCAACGCTACTTCTCTCCACAAGATTCCCAAAGACGGGCTTCACTTTCCAAATACCCAGCTCCATAGAAGGCCTATCCACCCTCACAAGCCTACCGGAAGCCCCTTGGATCAGGTTTCCGGCCCAATCAAGCATTTAGGAACGAGAGGTTACTGAAACGAGGAAAGTCTCTCACCCCTATCGGAGTATCTTATGCAAGTCTGTTTGAAAGGCTAAGGCATGCTGGCTTGATTGAGCCACTCCCCGCATATACTCCAGATCCACGTGCAAGAAACTTTGATCCGGCAGCACGATGCGCATACCACTCCAATGTCAGAGGACATAGCATTGAAGACTGTCGTTCCTTGAAAAAGGAAATAGAAAGAATGATTTAGGAAGGGGCAATTGTGATCAATGACAGTGACAGGGAGCACGCGAATCCTCTTGAAAACTCGCTGACCGAGGTTGATGATGTTGAAGCTAGTAATGGTCTTGGCAGTATTGATGCAAAGCTCAGTGGCTAAGATGCCAGGTTTGATAATTGGGAGGGCGCTTCATTCCTTGGTTATCAAAAGAGAAGTTTTTGATGGTTTATTTTGTTGTCATTTCTGTTTACCGGATTATTCTTAGGGTTGTGTCAAACTTTCTTATCTTTCCATTTGTCATAGCAGTTTGTTTAAGTTTTGTCCAGTTTGTTTTTTGGGTTTTGTTCTGGTTTGTTTTGTTTTGTTATTCAAACCATTTCACCGGTAGTCTAATGCAAAATGCGGTCTTTTATTATTTCCAGTCATCTTTTTGTTTAGTCCTTTTATCATTTTTGTTCAATGCCGATTCTAGTGACATGACATGCGCACACAGTTCGGGCCTAATCTTAAAAGTTAATCATAAAACCCTGGAGAGGTGATCAGAACATTTAAAGGAAATAAGGACGGTTGAGATTATTCGGAGCTCGAGTCATACAGAACTAGGGCAAGTAAAACACAAAGAAAACCGTTAAAAGCAAGATTCGCCTTTCATGATAATGAGAGTGAGAGTGTCGCCCAACGGTGCTTTAGAAATGACAAACGAAAAGCAAATGTTGAATATAATTGTCAAAGTCCAGCACCATCAGAAGAGACTATAAATCTATGTTCAATTATGTTGTTTGCACTTGGCATGTTTTGAAGACTGGAATGACGAATGCATTTTGTTCTGCTACCTAAACACTTTATCCATCGTTACCTCTTTTTCAGCCTTATTTATTTTTCTTTCATACCCCTCATTCGGAATCGGTAACAACAGGTTAGAAACACAAAACATGGAAGATAAAAAGAAAAAAAAAGGAGAAAGAAAAGAAAACAACAAAACGAAAAAAAGAAAAAAAAAAAGAAAAGAAAAAGAGAAAAGAAAGGAAAAATGATAACAAAAAAAAACAAAACAAAAGAAAGTCAAATGAAAAAAGAGGAACTGGGAACTACGTTCGACCTGATTCCTCAAAGAGGATACGTAGGCGCCTCACGGCTCGGTCATGGTGTAATAAAAATTAAAAATTAAAATAAATAAATAAATAAATAATCCCCAAGCAAGAAACTGGGGCAAGGGTTGCTCTTGTTGTAAACAAATATGGTTCCGAAGGTTGTAATTTTGAACCTCAAATTGATTTGTTTTTGAGCTTTTAATACCCTTTCTTTCTAGCCCTATCCAAAAACCCACATTACGGTCCAAAGAAAGACCTTCTGATCAGTCTTCAAAAGATGCCAAGTCAGGCAAATGAGAGTCTTACCAGCGAACATAACATTCTGTTCCACAGTAGAAAGGACTCTAATCTCCAGCAGAGAGAGTCATACCGGCAACACTCCAAATCCCCAGCTGGAAAGTGATACAAATGAGAGAGTCTTATCGGTGAAAATCTTTACGGACACCATAAGACAATGAAAGCTGAGAGAAAACCAAAATGAGAGAGGCTTGATAGTGAAAACCCTCCGGGCACTACAAGTCGAATAAGATTGAGAATCAGATGGGGGATCGCCAAGCGAAGATCTTGAAAGACGATTGACGGTAGAGGATAGGCCACATGCGCATGTCATGACCATTAGAGTCGGTATCTGCGTTTGATAGGTTTTTATTTATAGTTTCTTTTGTTAAAGAGTCATCTTTTTCCTTTGTCTTTTCATTCTGTTCCCTTTTATCTTTTCCTTTCATAGAAATATTCCCCAGTAGAGTCTGTTTGGTCAGAACCAGTGGGAAATGACTTTAAAATAGGTCATCAGCTTTCCAATTATGCAAGATGAGATCTGACTAGTACATCCAAGTGGTATAGTCAGCAAGGAACAAGCGCGAGGCCAATGTCAAAAAAAAAGATATCCCCAGCAAAAGGGAATTGACAAAAGGATTGACGAGTGTCAAGAGGGATACCCTTGCCAAAATCAAAGGTTATAAACCTCAAGGCTAAGGCCCGTGGACAAATCAAGGAGAGCAATGAGCATGATTTGGGAAATTCATACTAGAATAAAAGGTCGGGGAAATGCCAGTTTCCGAGCTATGCCACAAAAGAAGAGGAATATCCCCAGCAGAAAGGGATTACCCCCAGCAAATAATATCATCCCAACAAGTTGTGGAACACAGAGCAAGGAAGGAGAAAGGGAAAACCATCCCAGTAGGAGTATCACAACCAACCACCGCGTTTTAAACTAACAAATTTTGTTTGATTTGAAACAGGTAAAGGAAATGGCATTGATGACAAAAATACATGCCACAGGGGATATTATCAAACTGGGGTAGAAAATTTCCTTTCATTTAGAAAATTTTCTGGAAGTCAGGTACCCATTTGGGGAAGAATAAAGATAACACCAGTCTCAAGGGAAGTGGTCTTTGAACCAGTGTTGCCCCCAACATAATAAGTTTCAATGGAGGAAGTTGTTCCCCAGCAGACAGAACAAAGGGATGACACTTGTGCTCAGAAAAGCAAAAGGGCCAGTATCATTCCCAACAGCCTTCCGAAGAGTGAAGCACTAGTTCTGAAGGAGTCGGAATCCCCCAGCAGTGTTATCCTCGACAGCGTTATCCCCAGCTGATAATATTTTATCCCCCAACAGGTAAGTAAATAATTCCCCAACAGTGTTATCCCCAACAGTTTTGAGGAGTCCAACACAAGTTTGGTGAAAATCGGTATCCTCAGCGGTTCCTTTCGGGGAAAGGCAAAACGAGTCTTAAGGGAGGTAGTCTTCGAAGGAAGAAACTATGCAAGAAAAAAAAAAAGAAAAAAAAGAGAAAAAAAAGAAAAAGAAAGGGAGGGGGGGGGGGGAAGTAGTTTGCAGAGGAATGAAACATCCTACTTAAAAGGAAGTAATTTTGGAAGGAGTAAGATAACATATTTACTCAGCAGAGTTATCCTCAGCAGTGTTATCCCCAGCAGGGTTACTCAGCAGTTCGCAGTGTTATCCCCAGCGGATCATCGAGATGTAGAAGCATCCTCGACAGAGTTTCGACCAAGTTTCAAGAAGGTCGGACAACCCAGAGTGGGTAAGGAAGAAAAGGAAAATTCATCCTCAGCAAAATAATCCCCAGCGGTTTCGAGGGAAGACAACACAGGTAAGTAAATAATTCAGGAATAAGGAAATGGTTCACGCATAGAAGACGCACTTCCTAAGTTTATTTTACCAATAGGAGATGCATTTCCTCCTAAGTTTGTTTATCCCTAGGAGACACACTTCCTAAGTTTATTTTTACCCATAGGAGATGCATTTCCTCCTAAGTTTGTTTTTACCCATAGGAGAGGCATTTCCTCCTAAGTTTGTTTTTTTACCCATAGGAGATGCATTTCCTCCTAAGTTTGTTTTTACCCATAGGAGATGAATTTCCTCCTAAGTTTATTTTACCCATAGGAGATGCATTTCCTCCTAAGTTCATTTTACCCATAGGAGATGCATTTCCTCCAAAGTTTATTTTACCCATAGGAGATGCATTTCCTCCTAAGTTTAGTTTTACCCATAGGAGATGCATTTCCTCATAAAGTTTAGTTTTACCCATAGGAGATGCATTTTCTCCTAAGTTTCTTTTTACCCATAGGAGATGCATTTCCTCCTAAGTTTATTTTTACACATAGGAGAGGCATTTCCTCCTAAGTTTAGTTTTACCCATAGGAGAGACATTTCCTCCTAAGTTTGAAATCAGGAGCCCGCCTGAAGAGAGGAAAGGCGTTTATTTTTAAAGTTGTTATTGAAGTCAGGAGCCCGCTTGAAGAGAGGAATGACGTTTATTTTTAAAGTTGTTGTTGAAGTCAGAAGCCCGCCTGAAGAGAGGAATGACGTTTATTTTTAAAGTTGTTGTTGAAGTCAGGAGCCCGCCTGAAGAGAGGAATGACATTTTATTTTTAAAAGTTGTTGAAATCTCGCCAGCCTAAAGATAGGAATGACATTTTAATTTTTTCAAAGTTGTTGTTGAAATCAGGAGCCCGCTTGAAGAGAGGAAAGGCGTTTTATTTTTAAAGTTGTTGTTGAAGTCAGGAGCCCGCCTGAAGAGAGGAATGACGTTTATTTTCAAAATTGTTGTTGAGGTCAGGAGCCCGCCTGAAGAGAGGAATGTCGTTTATTTTTAAAGTTGTTGTTGAAGTCAGGAGCCCGCCTGAAGAGAGGAATGGCATTTTATTTTTAAAGTTGTTGTTGAAATCAGGAGCCCGCCTGAAGAGAGGAATGACGTTTTTATTTTCAAAATTGTTGTTGAGGTCAGGAGCCCGCCTGAAGAGAGGAATGACGTTTTTATTTTCAAAATTGTTGTTGAGGTCAGGAGCCCGCCTGAAGAGAGGAATGACGTTTTTATTTTTCAAAATTGTTGTTGAGGTCAGGAGCCCGCCTGAAGAGAGGAATGACATTTTATTTTTAAAGTTGTTTTTGAAATCAGGAGCCCGCCTGAAGAGAGGAAAGGCGTTTTATTTGTAAAAGTTGTTGAAATCTCGCCAGCCTAAAGAAAGGAAAGTCGTTTTTATTTTAAAGTTGTTGTTGAAGTCAGGAGCCCGCCTGAAGAGAGGAAAGGCGTTTTTATTTTTAAAGCTGTTGTTGAAGTCAGGAGCCCGCCTGAAGAGAGGAATGGCGTTTATTTTAAAAGTTGTTTGTTTGAAGTCAGGAGCCCGCCTGAAGAGAGGAATGACGTTTATTTTTAAAGTTGTTTTTGAAATCAGGAGCCCGCCTGAAGAGAGGAATGACGTTTTATTTTCAAAGTTGTTTGTTGAAGTCAGGCGCCCACCTGTATAACAAGAGGAATACTTTTTAGTCTTATACTGCAGATTTTGAAATCAGTAACCCCACCAGAAGGCAGAAGGTTACAACAGGAATCCCCAGCAGGAAACATAAAAATCCCCAGCACCGGGAAGCAGAAGGTTACAACAAGAGGTCCCAGCACAAACTCAAGTGCATGTGTCAAAACGAAGAAAAGACGCATTTTGAAAGAAGTGGCATATGAACATTAAATCATGCCCAACATAACAAATCCGATGAAGAGAGTTGTATCCCCAGGGGAACCGCCGAAAAGCTTAATGAAGAAAGCCATGTCCCCAGCGGACCGAACAAAATGATGAAAACTTGTATTCAGAAAAGCAAAGGGCCAAAAGTCTTGGAAGAAAAGCACCGGAAGAAACGCAAGCAGACAAGAAAGCAAGGCAACAAGAACAAGTTGAAGTCTAGCCTAGTTTCTTGTTTTCTTTTAAGCACGGTGTAACAAGGAGATCGGTAAGCAGTGGTAGTAGCATGCAACAGCAGTAACCTTGCAATCCCACGGTAGTCCCAGCTACCAAAACTTCCCGAACTACATTGACCTGATTCCTGTTTAGCCCAGGATATGTAGGAAACCTCTGAAGCAAAGGTTCGGTCAAATCTTTTTCAAAAAAATGCTTCACACGGAGTACTCGGATGGGCAAAAATCGCTCACTTTATCTTTGCACGAAAACCCTTCATGTGTTCGGGCAAAGAGGGGCAGCTGTAAGCACGTGATTTTTGCCCTATATGAGATTTACTCCCAAAAAATTCAAAATAAAATAATTTTCCTTGGTGTGCAATTTTGAGAAATTTTGTGACATTTTTTTGGATAATTATTTGTATTTGTATGTGCATGTTTATTTGCTAAATTAATAAAAAATACAAAAATATGTCGCAATTTGCATGTAGGATTTAATTATACAATTGTTAGTAATTAAGTTTGCTTTACAAAAACTGAAAATTATAAAAATAGGCATCTTTTGCATTTTTAGCATTTAATGTCCAATTGTACAATTTTATGCTTAATTATTACTTAATTATGCGTGACAAAAATAGGCATCTTTTGCTTAATTCTCCATTCGCGCTGCTGCTACTGTGCCGCGCTGCTGCCAGCTCCTCCGTGACGCTGCTGCCTCGTCGCTGCTGCTTCTTCGTTGTGCTGCAGCTCCATCGAGCTCCACCAGCAGCGACTGCCATGGCCATGCCGCTTCTGCCTTCTGCTTCATCTTCATCTCCCTCGTCGAGCTCGAGCCTGAGCTCACATGGCTGCTGCTGCGTTTCCACTGCTCCATCGACGATGAACAACTACTTCTGACTTCTACTTCATCTTCATCTCCCTCGTCGCCAGGGACAACTACGCAGCTGCGGCTTCGCTTCACTTGTCTACGTCCAAACAGACCCCATCGTTGTTGCTTCACGTTTGCTTTACCTCTTTCAGTTGCTTCTTAGGATCGTCTCCGTCGTTTGTTCGAGTTTTGGTTGGGCTCGTCAAAACAGTCCATACCTAGTTCGAGTTCGTCATTTCGATCCGGTTAGTGGGTTTTGAGTTTCATTTTTATCCGTAATTTGTTTTTGATATTCTCAAAATCTAAAATCGGCAAATGTTTGTTTTGTTTCGTAATTTTTCAGTTTGTTCATGTGAAATTATTAGTTTAATGTTTGTTAGATTCAAATTGAAGTTTAATTAATTATTTTCAGTTTGTTTCATGTGTTATGTATTTTTTCAGAAATTGTTAATGTTTGTTAGATTCAAGTTTAAATTCATAATTGTTTCTTCTTCGATTTTGTTTTGTTATTTGTCTAAAAGAATTTAGTTGTAATAGGGAAATATGTTGGTTTAATCATTTGAATCCGTCATGTTTTGTTGTTTAAAATAGATTTAATTCATGTTCATCTTTGTTTGAAGTTCATTTTTAATCCAGTGATTTAATGTGAGTTTATGTTTTGGTTTTTGATTTGTTGATTTAGTTTGAATCATGTATTGTGTTGTTAATATTGTTGTTTCCTTGCTCATCCATTTTTGGTCTAAGTTAACCAGGATTGGTTCCCAATATGGTTAATTTATTCACATTAATTTGATGTTGTTCATCTGTGTTCATATGATTTGTTGTTGAATTTGTTGAGAAATTGGTCATATTGGCTATATTTTGGTTGAGATTGATTAGGTGAATTGGTTATAGCTGATGGGGTAGTTTGGTAAATTGCAGTACGTTCAGGGGTAAGATGGTAATTGCAATAAGGTCGGAGGGGTAGTTTGGTAATTGAACATTTTGAATAATTCTTTATGTTAAGCATGAGGGACAAAATGTAATGGGGGTGTGGGTGATATAATTGTTTATGTTAGGCATGGGGGACAAGAGGTAATGGGTTGGGGTTGATACATTTGTTTAATGTAATGGGGGACAAAACATTAGGTAGTGGGATTAAAAGGGGTATTTTGGGAATGGAAAATGGGCAGAATTGACTAAATTAATGGTCCGTTAGTCAAGCACTAATAAGACAAAAGCTTATATATTAGTTTAATGTTAGTGGAGGACAGACCCTTATATCATGCCTTAATTTAGGGAATAAAATAAGGAAAAACATTCCTTAGTGGGATTTTGTTGAAAATGGACAGATTTTTTGGGATTTTGGTCGGGTAAGTGAAGTTTTTCAAAGGAGGGCAGATCTGTTTGGTTATTATATATACATAGAGTGGGGGAAAAAGAAAAAAAAAGATTATCTGGAAAACAGAAAAAGAAAAGAGAGAACAAAGAATACACAAGAGAAGAGAAGGGAGAATACAGAAGAGAATACGGAAAAAAGATTTTAGAAGACAGAAAAGAAGAGACAGAAATTGGAGAAATTTCAAAACTAAAGGAGAGAACAAAAAACTGAAAAAATAATTTTCTACTTTCCTTCATTGTTTGAAATCAGCATTAATTGTTGTTGTTTCATCGAAGCTTGAAGCTTCTTTTTTTTCGGGATTACTACTCCACCGGTTTGCAAACTTTGTTTCTGGGTTGTTACTGTTGCTGGGCTGTTGTTGTTGTGCTGTATTATTATTACTGCTGCTGATTCTCATCTTCATCTTCTTTTGTTTCCAATACCAGGTACACGACTGTAATACTAGCTATTGCAAGCTAATAACGTGGATGCATGAATACATATGAAGAATGAAATTTTGAAGTTTTAATTTCGCTTTTTCTTTGTTCCTTTTATTGATTGTATTTAAGCCATTTCATGTATTACTGAATAATAATTGGAATAAGAAAAAAATAACATAAGTTAGTCTTCAATGAATCGGTTTGACAAAACGGGTTAATTCACTAGTTATGAAGGTTTCAAGATTATCAACAATAGGTTAATCATGAACAAGTAGCTAAATTTAGCTAAGGCATGAATTTAAATTAAATTTCGTAAATTAGGCATTAAGACATGATTTGAGTTCAAGCAAGATTAGAAGAACGTTTAAGTCTAATAAGCTTTAGTAATTATGGTTAAATCTAGTTTCAAATGGTTGTGAACAATTAATCTCAATAGTTTTTTTTTATATATAACAATGCAAGTTTTAATCTAGCTATATTTGATTCTTTTGAATATTAGTTGTCGAAATTATTTTTATTTATAATTTCGAATTTTTAGTAAAATTCATTTTCATCAATATTTGTATTAATCTAGAAATTAGTATGCCATGCTTTCTTAAATAAATAAATAAATAAAAAGGTCGTAATTAATTAGGATTTTCTTGCTTTATTTTAGAGACTAATTTTAATAGAAAAATGTAGTCGCTTTAAGATTTGTCCATTTAAAATAAATGAGATGAGCCTCGCCCAATAAAATGCACAAATTGCGGTGCCCTCGATAAATGTTTAATTAAAATTACTTAGACTTCGGGATGAGCCGTTTAGCAAAATTTCACGGCCTTACCCAGAAATAATAATACGCTAATTGCTTTAGGCGCGCGATTTAATTAATCTTACCTTCTTAAACTCGGGTGCGCATTTCATGCGACCCAAATCCAAATCCCAAAACATTGAATAAAAAATGTGTTCCGGATTACGGGTGCATTTCATGTGACGCAATCCAAAGACATGTTTTTAAACGATGTTCACATTCTTTTGAAATATAATAATAAAAGCGGTAAAGAGTTAAAACTTGCACATGAGCTCATAATTGTATAAAATCAGATAAATAAGCCGAATATGACAATTAAGCGACTGCGCTAGAACCACGGAACTCGGTAATGCCTAACACCTTCTCCCGGGTTAACAGAATTCCTTATCCGGATTTCTGGTACGCAGACTGTAATATGGAGTCATTCTTTTCCTCGACTCGGGATTAAATTGGTGACTTGAGACACCCTAAAATCTCCCAAGTGGCGACTCTGAAATAAATAAATAAATCCCGTTTCGATTGTCCTTTAATTGGAAAAAACTCATTCACCCCACGCGGGGGCGGAAAAAGGAGGTGTGACAGATAATGCTTGAAATAGTAGAAATAGTTTTCGGAAAATAGTTCAGAAGTAAAAACAACTCAGAAGTGAAAACAGCTCAGAGGTGAAAACAGTTTAGAAGCATTCTAAGAAAACAAAGGTTTCAGCAGACAAACAGAAACACAGTCACAAAGCAAAGATTCATATTGCCCAAATTTAGCTTAGTTCATTAGTTATCACTAGGTGGACATATAGCATCCTGGGAACAACTATACAGATAAGGGGTAGCAAGGGTTAGGGACATAGAAATCCTTAACCCAGGATACATGAATCCAATCAAAAACAAAAGCATGCTGATTAACACCAAGCAAATTGACATATTATGACAACCCAATTCCATAACACTCGATAGGACCTAGTGATGTTAATTAGAAGCAATAGACAACAAACACATAAGTTTAAAGAGCCAGATTACATAGCACTGGATAGATTAGAAGGACTCATGCCGATTTAAAACAGTAGATAGAAATGACATAGAACTTAAATGTAGGAGTGGTTATGCTAGTTCATAGAAAAGGCAAAGATTTAATTACACAGAAGTTGTCATACTAATTGAAGCCAATTGGCATTAAAGATAAGAGTCTAAATGCCTAAGTAAGCATGCTGATTTAAGGTAATAAATAGGAAGGATACAGAGTTAAATATAGAAGTAGACATGCTAATCGAAATATAGAAAGATATGGATTCAACAGAAGTAAAGCAGCAGGTAAGAGAGCACATAGGTTCAAGCTTCATAGTATAATGGACGACATTAGGAATAGGGGCATACCAGTTAAATATGGTAAACAGAAGATGAAAGATATGCAGAACTCAGTGGTCTAGCCTTGGCTTTCAACCGGTTAGGCAATGCAATGAACACAAGTAGCAGAGAGGTTTTGGGAGAAAAGTTTTGTGTGTGTGTGCGTGTTTTTTTTTGAACTATGTTCGTGTCTTAAAGAATCAGTAATGAGAGTATATATAACACTTAGTGAGGTAAAACAAATAAGGTAAAGAGGAAATCACAGTTCGTAAAACAAGGGTAATCAAATAAAATCAATCAGCTAATTAGAGAATCAATTCCTATAGAGAAATTCGGAAGAGACCCCTTAAATTGGGGATGGTCAATTAACGGTACATAACTAGGGTTCAAATAAGGCAAGAAATCAATTTCATACCATATAGGGGTCAATCAGATCTCCAAACCATAATAATAGTTTAATTAAGGCAAGTATAACTAATCAAGGTCACAAATAAGGAAATAGGTAAAATCATAGAAAATACTGATTTTAATAGGAAAATATGATTCGAAACCCTAATAAAATCAATCAATATATTGGATTGACAGAAATAAACAAATAACGGGAAGAAAATTGAAGAAATCAGTGCCATAACAGAACAAGATATAAGGTTTAAAGAACATGTACAAAAATTAACCAAACGAGTAAAGAATAATCAGATTAATCACTTGAAAGTCTGAAACAGAAAACCTTTTGAAGAAACTTGGGATGAAAACCCTAATTTCAGAGAAGCACTGAAATCGGAATAGTAATAACAAAAGTATAAGATTTTTTGGAAAAAATATCAAATAACACTTAAAACCTTCCAGATCTACAAGGATCTAGACAGACCTAAGTAGTTATAAGACTAGGGTTTTCGAAAATAGTAGAGATGATAGAAACTCGGTCCAAAATCATAGATTCAAACCAAAAATAGGCAAGGAACAGTACTCACAAACGAGAATGGACAAAGATAGGCTTGTGAGACAGATTTCGACAAAGCTCGGTTGAATTTCTTTGAGATTCTCTCATAAATCAATGAAGTCGAACAACCAGAAGATGTAACAGGTTGGTAAGGGCCGGGAAATACCCAGAAACCCCATGGACGGGGAGTTTTATAAGTGACGACGGCTAAGTTTTAGGGATAGTTTTAGAGAGACGGAGAAGAAGAAGGATCCAAGAGCGACGGTCTTTGAAGAATGGATAGGGTTTGGGGGGTCGTTTGAGTTAAAAAAAGGAAAGGGGGAGTGTGGACCGTTGATCTCAGAGATCAACGACCACGATTAGAGAAGGTTTGGGTCAGGTAGAGGTTATTTTAATTTGGGCTGGGGCGGATTGGGCTAAGGTTAGTTTGAATATGGCAGGGGAAGGGGGGGGGTCCGAATTTAGATATAATTAAATGGGCTATTTTTTAAATACTCAATTTATTAATAAAATAATTTGTAAAATAGTTAATTAAGTGGTAAAAATAATTTTTATGCATGAAGATGATTTAAAATAGTTACTTAGCACTATAAAAATATAAAAAGTTATTTCTGTATAGGTAATGTAATTATGCATATGGATGGGCTATTATTACAAAATATGTAATTATATTCTTAAAATGCAAATGTAATTGTAAAAAATATAATTAAAAATATTTGAACACTTATATGAGCATGAATGATGAATTTAGATGATTAAATCACCGTAAAATAATATGAGGGATAATTATTGAATATTTATATAATTAAAAATGCAGAAATAAATTTATTTAAGGCCTTTAAAATTATAGAAAAATTATAAAAATACTTGTGCATGTTTGTAAATGCATTACAATATTTTAAAAGTATTTATGCATGTTTATGAAAAAAATTAGGTATCAACAACGAGTAGCTGCAAATGTTTTTGGAGATTATGGTGACAAGGTCAAAGGCACGAGAGATGGGGAAAGGCCACAGACTCAAGAAGAAGGACAAGTGATGAAGAACTTGACCAAAGAGCAGTATAATCAACTAATCAGTATTCTAGAAAATTTTCATACTAGAAGCACAGAAGACAATTCTGAAATGAAGGCTGGAGTAGTAAATTTTGCAGGAATTTCAGCTTGCTCTACTTCTTCTGATTCTAGTGTTCCTTCATATGAATGTTTTAAACCAAATGCTAACTCTTGGATACTAGATTCCGCGGCTACAAATCACATGACATACAACAAATTCATTCTAACTAATATCATAACCTTAGTCTATCCTTTCCTAGTCACACTGCCTAATATATAAAGTGAAGGTGACACTAGTAGGTGATGTGGTTTTGAGTCCTAAATTCATCCTCAAAAGAGTTCTTTTTGTACCCAGTTTCAAGTTCAACCTAATATCTATCCATTATTTGACAATTCAGTTTGATTGCTATGTTATCTTTACCAAATTTTCATGTATTCTTCTACAGGCCCCTTCACTGAAGAGGCATCTGGAGATTGGTAAGGCTTCTGATAGCCTATACTATCACATTTCAGAACTCTGCAATAATGTTTCATCTACTCTAACTCCTACTCAAGTTTCATCTAGTGTACCAGATAAGAATAATGCACAATCTCATTCACATCTTGTTCCTTCTGTTGCAACTAATTTACCTATTTCATATCATGCTTATAATAAGAAGTGTGTTGACTCACATAAATACTCCAGTGTTGATACTTACATTTTCAAGTAGTAAAGAAAATGTTTCTATGTCAAATATATCTACCTATGTCTCTACTTTTACATCTACATCTGACGGAAAGATGGTTGAACTTTTGTGGTATAATAGACTAGGACATGCTCCATTTTCCAAGATGAAGGGAATCAATGAAATACCTGTCAGATTTACACCTACACAACCTTTTCTTTGCCCTATATGCCCAATGGCCAAACAAAATAGACTACCTTTTCCAGAGAGAACCACTCTTACAACTAAAATCTTTGAAATATTACATGTTGATTTATGGGGACCATATCACATTGCAACTCATGATAGACACAAGTATTTCATCACCTTTGTAGATGATTACAGTAGGTGCACATGGGCACATCTGTTGAGTTGTAAGAGCAATACTCTACAAACCATAAAAGCTTTCTTTGCTATGGTGAAAACTTAGTTTGACACCTCTGTCAAAACTATAAGGACAGACAATGGGACTGAGTTCATTAATTTGGAAACTACCTCTTTCTTTCAATCCTTGGGAGTCACTCACCAAAGAACCTGTCCATACACACCCCAATAAAATGGGATAGTAGAGAGAAAACATAAGTACTTACTGGAGACAACAAGGGCACTATTGTATAAATCACAGTATTAGGGAGAGTGCATTCTTACCTCTACTTACATAATAAACAGACTACCTTCTTCTTCTCTCAAGGGCAAATGTCCTCTTGAACTACTCTAGAAGAAAAATCCCTCCTATTCACACCTCAAGAGTTTTCGTTGTTTGTGCTTCCCTAATACACTTAAGACTCATAGAGACAAATTTGAAGCTAGAACTCTGCCTCATGTGTTTGTGGGATACCCCTTTGGGACAACGGGCTACAAAGTGTTAAATTTAATCACAAAAAAGATCCATGTTTCAAGAGATGTAGTCTTCCATGAGGATGTCTTTCCTTTCACTTTTCTCTCTAAGTCAAATAAATTTTTTCCTTCATTTCCTCAAGTCAATACAGACTTAGCTTCTGACTTCTTTCCTCCTAGAGAAATAGCTTCAAACCCATCAAATCAACATCACAATGTAGTGTCGCCTAACAATGAATACCAAGAATCTCCACCTAAAATAAATAGTCCAAGTATTGTAAGCCAACAGGAACATAATTTAGGCCCCACACAAACTAGTCCCTCTAGAACACACAAAATTTCTACATACCTAAAGGACTATAACTATTCTCTCCCTAAGCTACATGACCTACAAAATCAACCTCCCCACAGTCTGATTTTTCAAATGACATTAACTCTTCCATTTCCTTTGCCACTTATGTACCTAATGCACAATATCTCTCTCTCAATGTATTAAGTTCTTACAGTCAGCAATTGGTAAGAAATATTTCACATGAATATGAACTTGTTTCTTTTGAAGAGGCAGCTGTAAGCCCTGCGTGGCAGTCAGCCATTAGTCAAGAGTTTGAGGCCTTGATGACCAACAATATATGGAGTCTTGTAACATTACCAGTTGGTAAAAGTGCAATAGGGTGTAAGTGGGTGTATAAAATGAAATGTATGTCTGATGGTGTTGATACCCAATATTTTCTCTATATATTTTAAATATGCATAAATACCTTTAAAATAGCATAGACATGCATATATAAGCATGCACAAGGTTTTTACAAATTTTTCCATAATTTTAGGGATTTAAATTGATTTATTTCCGTCCCTTTTATTCATAAATTCCCAATAATTATTACCCAAATTATTGTTATGGTAATTTAGTCATTTAATTTCTATACTTATGCCAAAATATGGTTAATATATTTTTTTATGCATTTTTATAATTGCATTTGGTATTTTTAAGCTAAATTGTATATAATTGCAATATTAGCTCATTTAATGTATAATTATATTTTATACGCATAAAATTGGTCCCTATATTTTTAAAATAATAAATATATATTTTAAATCATTTTGGTACATAAAATTATTTTTCAGAAATTATTTATTATTTTATTATAAATTATATAGGGAGAAAATGGCTATTTAAAATATAGTCAGATTGGCTTTCAATTGTAGCCCAAATCGAACCACAACCCCAACCCAATTTTAAATTAAAACACCCGACCCAAGCCCTAAATCCGCCTATCCGACCCAAGACCCGCTAAATCCTGGCCGTTGATCCGACCCTCATAATTCCTTTCCTTTTTTTAATTCCAACTACAACTTAACCCTACTTCATTTCCAAATACCGCCGCCTCTGTATCCTCTCTTCTCTCAACCACCCAATCTAACCCTAGCCCCTTTCCACCGCCGACCTTCTTCTCCGGTGACCACCCTTCAACCCCTAAGCCTCCAATGGCTCCTCTATTGCCATGCTCATCTCCTTTGAGGTCTTCAAGGGCCCTGGGCCACACTGACTTGCATCTAGAGTTTTCCATCCGGTCTGTTCTTGGCTACTTCAGTATGATTGCAAGTAAAATCTTGCTATACTTGTTACGATCCTTGAGATTTTGACAGGTCTTTCATCTATACTTGGGTTTCTTCTGAAACCCTAATTTCGCTTACATCTCTTAGATCTATACAACTTTTAAACGATTTGAGTCTTTTCCCGTGATGTTTTATACTATTCTTGAATCACTTTTACAAAAATCATCGATATCAAGTTGTTTTCACCTTCTTCTAAAGTTTGGGTTTTCAGAACTTCTTCCAAACTTTGTTAAACCGATTCTGTATGTTTAAAACTTCTATCTCTTGCATATTTCGACTGATTCTAGGATTTTACTCCTTTTTCAACTTGCCTATGTTGAAAACCCTAATTTTTCAGTTCCAATCTTGGGTTTCTGAGTTTTGTTTTGATAACGTGTTCAGTTAATCTGTATGTTTCTATGATTCTGTGATTTTTGCCCTATGTTTGCTTATTAGGGTTCCTGACTATGGTTATCCCTACCTATTGTGTTATTTTACCCCATTTTGTTCACCAATGTTTCTGATTCTTCACTTCTCCTACATGTATCATGCTTAGCCTACTAATTCAGACCATCCTCTACATGAATCCCTAATTTTATATATGATTTTTGTCCTACTCGACCTCTTAGGGTTCTGGTTTTGCTTACCATGTATTTGTTCTTATAAAGTGGTGCTAAATCAGTACTCTCTTTTATTTTTGAATCACTGAATCTTTGTGATTGATCCATCGCTGATTCCGCATGATATCTCTACTAATTTTTACCTTGTAGAATGTTTTCTGACCTTATTCTATGGTCAATTATGCTATTAATTGATTTCTTAAGTCTTTCCTTGATTGAAATATGCTGAACCTAGCCTCTATTACATGTTGTGTACTTGTACTATGCAGAAAATATTTCCTTATTTGTCATGCTCAGCCTTATACGATTTCCTTCCTTATGTCTATTACCGTTTGAAGTTAACTCCTCAATCAAAGAGAGTACTTGCCTTGATTTCCCGACTGACTGATTCTGAGTTCCATAATTACTGAAGGACTTTGATTTTTACCTTATTTTGCTACATGCTTTCAAACTATATATACACACACTCTTATCAGCACAAAGACAGGAACACTCTTGGTTCAAAAACTCTCTCTCACACTTAAAATTTTTTACTCTCTTTTGTGCTACTTGCTACTACTCTAAGTTAGCTGGCTACAAGCCAAGGCTAACCATTGTGTTCTCCTGCTCTTTCACTTTTTTTACTGACCTCTTTACTGGTATGTTCTAGTTTCAATTCAAAGTTCCAACAACAATATGATTCTTTTATTATTTCAGTTCATCCTGTTTCTAGTTTGCTTCTATTTATGGTTTTGTTGTGAAACTTGTAGTTGATGTTTACATTATTATGTACTCCCATTCCTTAAGACTAGTATAATACCTCTTTGTGTTGTTTCTGAACATGTCTGCACCAATTATCTCTATGTGTTTACCACCATGTGCTCCATGTATCCCAAAATCCCTATCACCCATGTATGTGAATTGGTTCTCTATGTCTGATTCTGTGACTATGTCTGGTCAGCTGTTTCTGAACACGTCTATACCAAATTCCTAGACCTTTTCTTGATTATGTGTTCACAATTAAGTGTTCTATGTATCCCCAAATCCCTTGACCCCTGTTTTGACTACTGAACTTGCTTGGTGCTGTGACTCATGACAATGTATGAATCTGTCTTAAAGGTGTTGTGTTTGGACTTTTGTTCACTACTCCACTCTCTTTCAAACTGCCCCTGTTGTGTTACTGAATCATTTTCAAACAAACTTCCTTTTTTATACAGTTTTTCATTAAAACCTTTCAACTTGTGTCAAACACTTTCACTCTACTCCTAAGTTAATAAGTTCTGCCCCCTCCAGTATGTGTACTGCCTTGGGATCCTCTTGAGAACCCTCTAAACTCTGGAATGCTGAGGCTGACCCTTCCACACTGCACTTATTCAATTTTGGTTACCAAGTCTAGGTGTAAGCACCACCCCGGATCCTTGAGATCTTTAGGGAACTTTAATGCACCTAGACTATGATTTTGAGGCATTTGAGGCTATTGGAGGCTTTTAGAAATCTGGGCCTAATTGAAGGCTCCCTATAGAATAACTTCTTCTTTTCTTATTTACTTATGTAATTTATTCATATACTTGTAAACAAATATTAGGGTAACTAGTGAAATGGATGGATAACTATATGTCTATGGGGTAATACTGGTAGAAATCATGCTCATAGGACTTTACATTTAATCTGATTGCTTTATCAAGTAGAAATCATGCTTATAGGGCTTTACATTTTGTCATCTCACCATGATAGAAACCATGCCTATAGGTTTCAAATAATTCCGTAATAAAATCATGTCTGAAATGTCTTAAAATCAGCTTAAAAAATAGATGCCATGCCTATAGGATGTAACTTAACCTAGTTTTTGTTATAACAAATGTTTATGCATGTTTCCATGCATGCAAGTCTGTAAAATCAGTATTAAACTTAGATATCATGCCTATAAGGAACAATATCAAATCTTATCTATGGATTTCGCCTAAGTTTGGTTTAAATAACTCAATTCGGTTAATATTTAGTTTACTTCTGAATTGGTTTAATTAAGTGGTATATTTCCTGAAACAAGTTCTTTCAAAACTGCATCATTTTTATCACGAGACATCATGCTAATAGGTATTAAAAGTCCGTTTAAAAACCTGCCTTGTTTCACTATAGTCATCAGTATTCCGCGTATAGGCAAGCCTGTAGGGCATTTTCAAAACTTGCAATACTGAAACTATTTCTGTGACTTAATGTTTTTCTGATCCTAACAGGCTTTAAGAAACCAATAGGCAACTGCTAAGGTCATTACTCCTGAGTTTATAAAAACAAAATGCTTGTCTTCTGCATGTTCACCTAGATATCCTGCCTTAGGATACTGTTTAACAAAAGCCCTTAATTGTGCTTGAGTCATGCTGTTTATGTGCCTTGTTTGAGGAGGAAACTTTGAGCCTCTACTTGCTCCTTTTTATTTTATGTGTTAAAGTCATGGTTGTTTTGCCTGTCGCCTTAGAATTTTCACCTTTAAAACCTTAGGGGTCTATCTAGAACCACCTATAGGTAGAGGTCCTAAATCCCTCTAGGACCATTAAGAAGGGACGAGTAACATCATGCGATAGAGATCGCAGACCAAACACTCGCTTTGCATGACCACTAAGGGGATGGGAAGGGTAGATATGAGATATGATGACTACGCGCTAATGTCACGTGTAGCCCATCATCGAGGAGTGTTTACCGGACATTGTGTGGGATGATCCTATAGGCTAACCAACCTAGGACTCCTCCTTTACCAAAATTCCTCTTTCTATTTAAACCTTTGTTTTACAACTTGTTCAAAAAATCTTTATCTTATTACTTAAGTTACCCAACGTGCTTTACTTGCAACCTATTTGATTCAACTGTTTATTTATATGGACTAATTTGTGAATATGAGTTCGGTTGGGACCCACAGTTGTGGACCAACAGGGGTGCCTAACACCTTCCCCTCGAGGTTATCTCGAGCCCTTACCCTAATCTCTGGTAATGCAAACCAATCCAAGAGTTAATCACTCTTGGTGTCCTAACGCACCATAACTCATTAGGTGACAACTTTTCAAATACCCAATTCTCAAAAGAAAATAATTTTTCACACCCTATGGAATGTCGAAATCCGGATCTCTCTCCACGGAGGGAAAAAGGGAGCACGACAGATGGTAGTATTGAGAGGTTTAAGGCTATATTAGTGGTAAAGGGATACACACAGAAAGCAGGGATAGATTACACATAAATATTCTCACCTGTTGTAAAAATGACAACTGTGAGAGTAATAGGAACTGATGTGAAGAAAGGTTGGCAGATGTTTCAATTAGATGTCAACTATGCCTTCCTTCATGGAGATCTCCATAAGGAAGTATATATGGAGGTGCCTCAGGGCCTAGTAGTAGACAAGCAGGTTTAGTATGCAAGTTGAATAAGTGTCTATGTGGACTCAAGCAAGCAAGCATGCAATGATATAAAAAATTAACTATAACTTTATGTTCCAAAGGATACACACACTCACCGTTAGACTACTCCTTGTTTCACAAAAAGAAGGGACCTTTAGTGGTGTTTGTAGCTGTATATGTAGATGATGTTATTGTAACAGGGACTCACCAGGAAAAGATTTATTCTTTGAAAAGTTTCCTGCATGAAACTTTCAAGATAAAAGATTTGGGAAGGTTACACTATTTCTTAGGAATAGAAGTACTTTACAAAGAAGATGGAGTGTTGATATCTCAAAGAAAGTTCACTATGGATCTGCTGAAAGAGTTTGAATGTGCCCAATATTCCAGCTTAACATCACCCCTTGATCCTTCTACAAAGCTGAAGGCAGATGAAAGTCCTTTGTTGATTGACCCTTCCAACTACAGAAAGCTGGTAGGTAAGCTGAATTTCTTGACAAATACAAGGCTTGATATATCCTATAATGTCCAACACCTCAGTCAATACATGCAGTCACCTAGAGAAAGTCATCTGAAAGCTGCATACCATGTCTTGAGATATCTAAAAGGTGATCCAAGCCTGAGTATCTTCTTCTTCAACAACAAGGATTATGGAATAAGAGCTTTTTATGACTCAGATTGGGCAGCATGCCCTGAGACCAGAAAGTCAGTCAGTGGCTATATCATGTTACTTGGAAATAGTCCCATAAGTTGGAATCAAAGAAACAGTCCACCATATCATTATCTTCAGCTAAAGCGGAGTATAGAGTAGCTAGACAAGTTGTGGGTGAGCTAGTTTGGTTGGTTACACTCCTTCAAGAGTTGACTGTACCCCATGAATCTTCCCATTCCAGTGTTTTGTGACTGCCAAGCAGCTTTGCAGATAGCCAGAAATCCAGTGTTTCATGAGCGCACAAAACACATAGAAGTTGACTACCATTTTGTTAGAAACAAGCTGCAATAGGGATTGATCTCTTTACACCATGTATCTACCAATGAGCAGCTCGTAGACATCTTCACTAAATACTTAACTGGAATCAAATATTCAAATCTACTCAGCAAGTTGGCCGTGCATTCCTCCCTTCCAACTTGAGGGGGTGGGGGGATATTGAGATTAGTTATTAGTTACACATTGTATTTATTTTCTTCCTATTTTCCTCTTAGTTCTTTTCCAGTTAGTTAGCTTTGTTAGTAGATATTAGATGTTAATGATTGTAAGTTGTTGTTAGTTAGTGAACAGTTGTTGCCAGCTGTCAAATGAGTGGGCAAGACAATTCACGTGTATATATAGGGTTTTTGGACATTCTCTGTAAGATGAAACATTCAATTTACATTTTCCCACTTATGCTTTTCGAAGCTTCTCACTTCTCCTTTATCTTTTCTCTCTTAGCCGAGTTTACTGATTTTCCTCCATTAGAGCGCGTCTGAGCTCAATTTTATCTCTGTCTTTTACGGCAACTAATTGGGCGCTTTTAATTAGAGTACAAAGAATTAATATGACATAGCGTAAGCGTACCATAAGCTGGGAACAAACTGAAAAGAATTAGCAGAAACGAAGGCAAAATCAATTCATGTATGCTTGTGATCAGACAAATGGTAATTGATATACTGATTCCACTAATTAAGCCTGGAAAATACAATTGTTGTTTTCAATATTAATATTGCGAGAATACTCTCCATTACATGTGGTCGAGCAGCATTTATTTATATATATATATACATATATATATATATATATATATATATATATATATATATATATATATATATATATATATATACGTTGATGCGGCGTGCATCCCGATGTGCTAAAAGTAAAAGGAAAATACAGCAAATAGAGTACATTTACATCCCCTTAATTTTGTTAGCATATTTCATTTAAATATTCGAATTAAGGTCAGTCCCAATTGAGCACCAAGTGTCTAATATGAACACTTTATCACGAACATTTTACTATGTGTTCAGATGCTCAATTTCAAGTGTCTAAATGAAATATTCTGATAAGTTTAAGGGATTGATAATATATTCCACCTTAAATATATTGATACATTCCATATAATCAATCAACATATCAAATGCGAAAACAAGTAAGCATGGTTGATATCAAATCAACGAACAAATGGCTGAGAGAGATCTTTGACAAATCCATTTAATAAAATTTTATGGACTTTTCTATTTCTGTTAAGTTTTATTTTTTTAATGATGATAATATTCGACCAGGTTAAAAGTGATTAGTATAAAGTATACAACTCGTATATATTCCTTGTATATATGCATCAATTACCTGTAATGCTAAAAAAGCACCCACGACTTTTTGCTCCATCTTTCACACACGTGCACTTTTTCTCCTACACTTTATTCCACCTGTTGTTCGTAATTTAGAGTATGTTCTTTCCATTCTACTAGTTGATATAACACTGCTTTTGCTCTGTAAAGTAGTCTTAAATTAAAAGAGTTTAATCCTATCCTACTAATGGTACGTATAGTAAAATATTTATTTATGCAAACCATTGCTAGCTTTTGTACTACTCCTTCATTTCCTATCGAGACACTATATAAAGGAAATCATCACTTCGCTTAACCATATACATTCTCACTTAGAAAAATACAGCCTCTACACCATATCTAGCCTACTCAACAAAGAAAAATAAAACAGCCAATGACGACTAGAACAGCAGTTATTCTTTTATCCAATTTTCTTTGGCAGTGGCCTGTGCTTATTCTGCTACTACCATTTCACCACAACTCAGCTAACGCTGCGGTTGGTGGCACGTGGGAGCTACTGATGTCCGACATTGGCATTTCAGCCATGCACATGCAACTCCTCAACAACGATAGAGTCGTCATGTTCGACCGTACTGACTTTGGCGCATCCAACATCGCATTGCCCAATGGCAAATGCCGCAACAACTCTAATGACCTCGCGTTGATAGTTGACTGCACTGCTCACTCTGTAGAATTCGACGTCACCACCAACTCTGTACGTCCACTCATGGTCCAGACCAACGTGTGGTGCTCCTCTGGCTCCGCCACGTCCGATGGTTCTTTGGTCCAAACTGGTGGCTTCAACGATGGTATAAACGTTGTAAGAGTTTTCAAACCGTGCATTACAGGTAAAAGGAGCACTTGTGACTGGCAAGAAATGGGAAATGGCTTAATTCAAAGCCGATGGTATGCTACCAATCATATGCTTCCAGATGGCAGGCAAATTATTATTGGCGGTCGTGCCGCTTTTAACTACGAGTTTTATCCCAAGACTGCTTCAACCAACAACGTATTTAGCCTGCCGTTTCTTGAGCAGACTAATGATCCTATGGAGGAGAACAATCTTTACCCTTTTGTTTTTCTCAATGTAGATGGAAATCTATTCATTTTCGCCAATGACCGAGCTATTTTGTTCGATTACAAGTCGAACACGGTGGTGAAAACGTACCCACAAATACCTGGTGGCGACCCAAGAAATTATCCAAGTACGGGTTCTGCAGTTCTTCTTCCATTAAAGAACTTGCAAGAACAAACGATCCAAGCTGAGTTTTTGGTTTGTGGTGGAACACCAAGAGGGTCATACCTCAAAGCAACAACAGGTGACTTTTTGGGTGCATTAAATACTTGTGGCCGGATTACAATTACCGACCCGGATCCACAGTGGACAATGGAAACCATGCCACTGGCTCGAACAATGGGGGATATGATAATTTTACCAAATGGAAATGTTTTGATCCTAAATGGAGCTGCCGCGGGCGCTGCTGGATGGGAACTTGGTAGGGACCCAGTCTTGTGTCCTGTAATTTATCGACCTGATAATCCACTTGATTCTAGATTCGAGGTACAGAACCCGAATACCATACCCAGAATGTACCACTCAACAGCTGTTTTACTTCGAGATGGTCGGGTTCTTGTTGGTGGTAGTAACCCAAATGAGTTTTACAATTTCACAGGAGTACTCTTTCCGACGGAGTTAAGCTTGGAGGCATTCTCACCATCCTATTTGGATCCGAAATCTGCTAATTTGCGACCACAGATCATTTCTCCCACTTCCCGCCATAAATTCAAGTATGGGCAACGAGTTAACATTCAGTTTACTGTTTCTGGATTACTGAACAGAGATTTGATCAAAGTAACGATGGTTGCACCCGGATTTAATACACATTCATTTACTATGAACCAAAGAATGCTAGTACTTTCAAGTGGAGATGTAAGATTGATTGGAAAATTCGTCTATCAAGTCAGTTTGGTGTTTCCAAAATCGGGTAAATTAGCACCACCTGGTTACTATATGTTATTTGTGGTTCATCAAGATATCCCAAGCGAGGGAATTTGGGTTAGGATCCACTAACCAGATTTGACTATGCAGAGACTTATTTTGGATTGAGCTAGCGAAGCACATCCTTAATTTTCTTTGAAAAGTTGTAAGCAGATAACTGGCTTGTTTTGTAACATTGACGATTTTGAAGGTATTCCAATCTATTGCAATATATAATAAAAGACTTAGATTGATGACTTGCCATGTTAATTAATACTAGTAGATGATATTCACAACTTTTTTTAAAGGCTTCTCTTTACAAGAAAAAGAAAACTGAATTCAATTTAAAGCCTGTCAACGAAGAAATTCATATAAAGCGTTGGGTTTTCAACCAAGAATATATACTTAACTTTTCTTCCTTGCAAATGAGGAAAAGCCAGCAAATGGCTATTTTCAGATTTCGGTGGGAGTTGCCTTCTGCGGATGACATATACTGGAAAGAAGAAAAAACCATACGACACTTGCCAAAGTTATTTCAGTGTAAAATCTCTCTTTATCTAAAATAATTCACATTTTATTCAGCTGATTATAGCTAGCTCATGCATATATAGTGTTCTGACAATTTTTTATTTTAAACCGCCTTGTATTTTTTTTTTTGGGTGGGGGTGGCAATGTTCTGACAATATAAAACCATGTAAGTGGACTTAGCCTAAAAATGTAAGTGGATATGGACAAAACATCAAATCTTTTTATTTAGTAATTTAATTATTTTTTTGTTAAAAACAAACAAGAAGTCAAATTAAACATGACATCCCCTTTCAAATTGATTCATTGAATTCCTTTGTTTGACTTTAAATTGCACGAGTAAATAGGAAAAGAATTTTAAAACATACGAGTTCAATAATTGTTAGAGAAACGTGTGGGTCGACTGTGTAGAATTTTTTCTCTCAATATGTACGATTTAGAGAACAATAACCTGCAGGTTATTAACTTTTTTCCTAATTAATTTGTCTTTTCTAAAAGTTATAGGCCGTTTATTTTTTTTCTTTTCGCCTCTCTCTCCGCTCTTCAAAATTTCCATCTTTTCAAAATAAGAACCTATCGATTTTTTCTCTTTGGCTTCTTCTACCTCTGTCAGTTTCAATTTTAATCCTTCTGTAATCGCATTGCTTCATTTAGTATCAACGAAGATTTTTTCTCTGAATTCTTTAAAAATGATGTCCGTGAAAACCGTCAGAATCAGAAAGCAAATATATGGAATATCTTCAATATTACAAAACAAGCCAATTGTCTGCTTTACAACCTTTCCAGGAATAAGAAAAGGATACTTCCAATGACCTTATTATAAAAATGACAAACTTGTAAATATCAAAACAAGTCCTCACATACACTAGCTACGAAGAAAAAGAAAATTCTGAAGGAAAAAAAAAGACATTTGTAGAGTCAAATCATTTGGTTACTGGATCCTGACCCAAATTGCCTCGCTCGGGATGTCCTGATGAACCACGAATAGAAGATAGTAACCTAGTGGTGCAAATATACCCGACTTTGGAAACACACAACTGATTTGATACACAAATCTTCCAACTTGTCTTACCATTCCAGATCTTGGAAGTACCAACATTCTTTGGTTCATAGTAAATGAATGTGTATTAAACCCAGGTGCAACCATCGTTACTTTGACCAAATCTCTATTTAGTAATCCCGACGCAGTAAATAGAATGTCAACACGTTGACCATACGTGTATTTAAGATGGGAAGCAGGAGAAATGATTCGTGGTCGCAAATTAGCAGATTCTTGATCCAAATAGGATGGTGAGAATGCCTCCAAGCTTAAATCTGTTGGAAAAAGAACTCCGGTGAAATTGTAAAGTTCATTTGGGTTACTACCACCAACAAGAACCCGACCATCTCGAAGTAAAACCGCTGTTGAGTGGTACATTCTAGGTATGGCATTCGGGTTTTGTACCTCGAATCTAGAATCTGATGGGTTATCGGGTCGATAAATTACTGGACTCAGGACCGGGTTCCTAGCTATTTGCCATCCAGCAGTGCCTGATGCAGCTCCATTGATGATCAAGACATTTCCGTTTGGTAAAATTACCATGTCGCCCATTGTTCGAGCTAGTGGCATTGTCTCCATGGTCCACTGTGGATTCGGGTCGGTAATTGTAATTCGCCCGCACGTGTTTAATGCACCCAAAAATTCACCTTTGTCCGCTTTGGGGTATGATCCTCTCGGTGCTCCACCACACACCAAAACCTCAGCTTGGACCGTTTGTGACCTCAAGTTCTTTAATGGAAGAAGAACTGCAGAACCCGAACTTGGATAATTTCTTGGGTCGCCACCCGGTATTTGTGGAAATGTTTTCACAACCGTGTTCGTCTTGTAATCCAACAAGATAGCTCGATCATTGGCGAAAATGAATAGGTTTCCATCCACATTGAGAAAAACAAACGGGAAAAGATTGTTCTCTTCTCTAGGATTATTAGTCTGCTGAAGAAAGGGTAGGCTAAATACGTTGTTGGTTGAAGCAGTTTTGGGATAAAACTCGTAGTTAAAAGCCTTACGACCACCAATGATAATTTGCCTTCCATCGGGAAGAATATGATTGGTGGAATACCATCGACTCTGAATTAGGTTATTTCCCATTTCCTGCCAGTCACAAGTGCTGCATGGTTTGACTACTCTAACCATATGTTCACCGTCGTTGAAACCACCAGTTTGGACCAAAGAACCGTCGGAGTTGACGGAGCCAGAGGAGCACCATACATCGGTCTGGACCATGAGGGGACGCACAGAGTTTGTGGAAACATCGTACTCGACAGAGTGAGCAGTGCAATCGACTTTCAAGGCGAGGTCATTAGGGTTGTTGCGACATTTGCCATCGGGCAATGAGATGTTGGATGGGCCAAAGTCAGTACGGTCGTACATTATAACTCTGTCGTTGTTGAGGAGTTGGATGTGCATGGCTGAAATGCCAATGTTGGACATTAATAGCTGCCATTTGCCACCTGCTGCATAAGTCAAGTTCGACTGACATGATAGTAGCAGAAGCAGAGGCAGCTGCCAAAGAACGGAAAAATGAACGGCTGTTTTTCTAGTCGTCATGAGCTATAGATTCTTTTCTTTTTCTTTTTCCTGTTTGGTTTCGAGAAATAATTGCGTCAAAAGGAAACAGAGGAATTGAGTTTTGAGGAGAGGATGAAAGTGTTATGAAAGTATGAGATGTTGTATCCTTTATATACTGTTGGAAATCTGGAATACGAGAAGTAAGTATAATAGTTTTTGCAAATATAATTCTATTTGGTGACGGTTTATCTGTTGATGAAAGAATATTTGTATGATATTTCTTAATGCAAAATAGAGCTTAGGAATATTTGAAGGATTTTCAACGCCATATCCAATAATTAAACAAAAACTGAAAGTCAACTCATTCAGTTATCTCTCCTTGTAAAAGTGTTTGATTACACTGCGTGGTGTTGCCTTTGAGAGTCTGCATTTAAGAAATTTTACTCCTTCATAGTAATTTAAGAAATTAATTTATAAGTTTGGTACGAACGAAAACAATTTACGGAAATGTTTTTCAATTTTCTAATTTTTGGTTGGTTTAAATATTTTGGAAAATATTATTTTTCTCGTGAATTCCCTATCAAGAGAAGGAAAATTATTTTCCAATTTTTTTTTCCAATCTTACCCACCCTTCTCATCTTAACACCAACCCACCCCAAATTTTTGTGATGTAGAAAAAGTATTTTCTTTCATTTCAACAAAATGGTGTAGTAAAAAGTATTTTCTTTTATTTCGAAGTACAAATGAGTATTTTCTTTTCATGATGTAGAAAATGTATTTTAATTTCTTCCATTTCAATAAAATGAGTACTTTATTTTCATGTTGTGTAAAGAACACTTTCTTTTTCAACCAAAAGAAGAGAATTTTTTTAGTTATGGAGAACAAATTCCAACGTTATTTTTGCGTAAAAAAGTAAAGCAACACATTAGTTCCTTTGGGTTTGTTTGAACTTTTAGAAGAATAATTACATTCTTGAAGAAAATAGAGTCCTTAAAACATTGGATATTTCTGGGGGGGGGGGGTGCATACAGCCCTCTACCATCTATCCCATTGCATTCCATCGTCTCGTATTGTACTGTGCCGGGGGCACAAGAAACATGGGGACTTGGGAAGGGGTGCGAGGAGAGTAGAATAAAAAATTATTTTCCTAAAAAATATTTTGTACTCTCTAACTAATTACTAGAAAAAAATTTCCGAAAAAAGTTTTTCACTCACAAACCAAACAAGGAAAAATAAGTGATAAAACTACTCATTTTCGATGAAAATATTTTCTATGAAAATGTTTTCCATGGAAAACATTTTCTTTCATATCAAACTCACCCTATATTCCCTTTGTTTTGTTATTGTGAATTTTTCATATGGCTTTTAAGAATTTTGAATTGGTAATTGTTGTGTCTTATAGTATACTATTTTTTCACGTATTTTTTAATACGCAAATTTTACTTAAAAATATTTAAAGATTGCTTGCCTGAATTTACGGTCAAAATTGATTCGTTTGATTCTCGAAATCTGAAAATTTTCATATAAATTGAGACGGGAGGAATATTGTTTAATAGTATACAAAATTTTCATTTGGAGGGGCTGTTTTTTCATTTCTTAGGAAAACAAACATGGTGATACGTACTGTTTGTTTTGAGTACACAAAACATTTTCAGCAATAACTTAATTCACTTTTTTACCCTACTAACTATGACAGTTCAATTGATGGAGCGAAAAGAGCTATTCTCGGACTTCGTATCTCTCTTTAATTATTTTAATTTCTTTTTGGGTGTATGAGTCGTGCATGGGTGCTTTCCAACATGACAGTTCAATTGATACATGCAAGGAATATATAATTTGGTACCTTAAAAGTACAGTAAAATTTTATTAAAATGCATGTGTCAAAGATCTCTCTTGTTCTAATAAGTTTCGATATATCACTTAGTACTTATTTTCAGTCTCAATAGGAATTTGATTCCCGTGGTATTTATATATACACTTAATTTCGGAAAGCTAATATTTCCTTTTTATTGTAATCGATTTATTATGTATTTGTTAGCGCATAATTAACATAAATAATGCTGCTTGGCTGCACGTATTTAGAGAATATTTTCGCAATTATTTCATAAACATTGTATTCTCGACATCTTTAGTTTATCGGCACATCAACTACCATTCAAATGTCTAAGTTCAAGTCTCATTCTTGGTGGTGTAAGAAATATATATTGTAAGGCACATACATTATACTCATCCGGGAAAAAGTTAGTTTCATGGTATTTACTTACTTTTCTTCATAGATACTACTTTTTTTTTTCCTTAACTTTATTATTCAGAAAATTATACAGAAATGGTATATAAAAAATATTTGCAAAAACTTTTAAGTTATGTACGCCGTCGGTATAAAGATTTTTTTCTTCTCGTAATTAGGTCATCCAAATGATACCGAGGCAAGCCTCCTAAAAATATAGGATGTGAAGTCTTGAAAATAAGACAAGTTACCTACTACATGAGGTAAAAATGATATGATAGTATGATTTTTTTCTTGCTCTGATGGTATATATAACTTATTCTCATAAAGAATAATGTCACATGGAGTATAAATTAACAGTAAGGGATTGTTATACACTATCATTAATATAACCTGTCATAGCTCTGATTTGTCTATTTAGGTTACTACTCTATACTTACTATAAGAACCTTCTTGCAATTTTCCTCTAAATAAGTGACTTGATTGTTTTGTACATATTTCTTACATGATCAGCGCATGAAACTAGTTAACAATCTTTTTTTTTATATGCAATTATCCAGATTCATGTCTGGATGTTGTCATATTCACAAAAGAAGTACAGTGAGGGGGACCAACCCTTACCTCAAGAGATGAATACAACTAGGTGATATAGTCACCCAAAGCCAGTTAGAAGGAACGAAACCTAGACAAAAAATCCCATGTCCTCCTTCCGACGATGAAACCATATATACAAATTAGCTTACAAAGAAATTGGCTTTGTCAAATTTTGATCGAAAACTCGGCAATTGCCACTCATCTAAAAGGAAGGCACTTTTGGCTAATGTAGGTAGCTGTTGAAAGCTGTAACATAATAGTCTATGGCCGGAGAAAGACGCAATTTTGGCTAAGCTATTAGCAACCAAGTTGACTTCTCTGAACCAATAGTTTACTCTAACATTTGCCTCTCCAATAATGCTTAGAATCCTGTCCAAAATCTGCTTGATGTTCAGGTTGTTAGTAGCTTTTTGATCAGCATATTGGCAATGATCAAGGAGTCAAGTTCAAGAATAAAATTAGTGTATCCACGCTGGCTGCACCATTTTACTCTAAACTCAATTGCTAATTCTTCAATCATGTTGTTGCTTGTACTAGTTACTGGAACAGAGAAGGCCATGATCAAATCGCCTCTGTTGTCCCTCACTATACCTCCAATTCCTGCTCTGTCACTCTCTTTAATGTAAATTCCATCAGTATTTACTTTGACAATGAATATTGGAGGAAATTCCCAAATGACTTGCTTCTATATTCGAATTGGTTGCAATCTCTCGATCTTTTCACAAAGAGCAGGCCACTATAGTCCTCTATCCATCTCTGGCAGCTTACTTGACAGCACCATCTTGAGGGTCCAAATGCATTGGTATTTTATTGTATTGTGTTGAAATTTGTTTTTATTTTCATATCTGCATAAAGTCCACTATTTCCTTATTTCCCTACAGATGATCACATTGCAGGACCAATTTTGTATTGTTGGTCTTCATATCCCACCATCTTTTAAAAGCACTAATGACTGGTTCTTGTTGATGTTCCAATCCCAATGGTTGCCCAATTACATTCCATATGAATTTTGCAGCTTCTCTTCCAGTGAAAACATGCTGCATTGATTCTATCTGTGAATTATTACAACAAAAACATCTAGAAACAATATTAGTACCAAATTTTTCTATGATGTCGTCAAAGGGTAATCTTTTTTTGAAATTCTCTAGCTTAAAAAGGAAAATTTGAAAGGGATAGAATTGTATCAAACCTTAACGGAAAAATTATTGTTTTGCCTGTGTAGAATGCCATGCACTTTTGTTAGTAAAAAGATCATCCTCTAAAACTTTCCATACAGGGAAATCATTTAGATTCTGGCCTCTGAGGTCCATACTAGTAATCTTACCAATAAGATAATCAGGAACCACTATGGACATATTGTTGATGTCCCATTCACCATTAATAATGAATTCCTTAACAGAAGTTTTAGCAGACTTTCCAAGGCCTTGAATGATTCTAGCTAAAGAACCTTCACCAGTCCAGTTGTCCCACCAGAAGCTAGAGTTACCAGATTATATTTTTCAGATGATATTAGATTCATCCTTGCTCTTACTCTTCATCATGGTGTTCCAACTATGCAAATCTGAGGAGTTAGGAATTTTAGACACTGGATGAGACCTTTTGCAATATTTGAATTTAAGGAAGGTTGTCCAGAGTGAAGAGTTGGTTCTAAATATCTACCATCTTTTGATATTGAGAGATTCAGTAATGTCTTGCAAACTTCTAATTCCTATGCCACCTTTCTCTTTATGGTAGCAATTTTTTTTTTTCAAGAACTCCAATAGTAAATCTTGTTACCCTCAGAAGAGCCCCAAAAAAATTTAGAGAAATGCTTTTAAATGAGATTGATAGTGCCTTTAGGAGGGTTCAGAGCAGACCGGATATAAATGGGAGTGATTGGAGGACACGTTTGATTAAAATCATTTCCCCCCCATAATATAGCATTTTACCTTGCCAACCATTGAGCCTTTTGATAACTTTGGATAACAGGCTGTCAAATAAGCTGATTCTTTTCCTTCCCCGATAGATAGGATATTCGAGATAGTTGAATGAAAATTCTTTATCCGTGAAGCTAGAGGTCTGCCTAATTCTGTTGATCCGGTTAGCAGAAGTGTTTGGAGCAGCGATGAAAAAACTCTTATCCTCATTCACTTTTGCTCGAAAGCTTTTTCGTACCTTCTAATTGGGTTTTTAATCAATTTGATAAACCTATTATTTCCATCACTGAAAATCACAATGTCATATGCATAGCTAGATGATTGATAACATGTCCATTATGGTTCATACTGAATGGAGTAAAGCCATCCATGGAGATAAGGCCGTTAAGATATCTGAAAAGCACTTCTGCTCCAATGATAAAAAGTGAAGGAGATAGGAGATCTCCTTGTTTAAGGCCTTGAGTGGAAGTAAAGAAACCTTTCCTGTTGCCATTAATAATGATAGAATACCAAACATTATCCACTAGCCTATAGATAATATCAATCCAATCTTCATTAAAACTAAATTTTCTCATGGTAGCGAAAAGGAAATTCCAAGATATTCTGTCATATGACTTAGCCATATCCAATTTGATAATGATATTACCCCCTTTGTTAACCTGCCTGATGTTATGAACAATTTCCTAAGCCAGTAGAACATTTTCAGTGATCATTTTCCTTTTAACAAAGCCACTTTAATTTTTAGAGATAAATTTTTCCAACATGGGATTCAATCTTCTAGCCTGCAGAATGTTTGAAATGATCTTACTAAAAAATTGCTCATACTGATAAGCCTAAGCTTTGAGAAATTGGTCGGTGATTCCACTTTGGGTATGAGAACAAAGCATGTATGAGAATATAATCTAGTCATGTTTTTCCTATTGAAAAAGTTCTGGACAAATTTTTTATTATCCTCTTTGATGATATCCCAACATTTGTGATAGAAAGTACTATTGAAGCCATCTGTGCCTCCAGAAATGGAAGTGTGATGATCCGATAGGTCATTTTATGAATTAAAACTAAATTCTGTGTTTCGAGGCCTTAAAAACCTTATTTTATTCCTCCTCAATTCTGAGTTTCAGATTAGTATTTTGACAGTCCCTGTGGGTCCATATTAAAATATGAGACCTGGCGTATGCCCGAAATCTGAATTGGAGGTCCCTAGCCCGAGTTATGAATTTTTATTGAAAATTGATAGTCTGAAATTTGATGGTTTTTAAGAAATTCTTAAACTTTGATCTTGTTGGTATCGGGTCTGTATTTTGGTTTGGAGCCTAGTACAGGTTTAATATTATATTTATGACTTGTCTATGAAATTTGGTGAGAAACGGAGTTGGTTTGACGTGATTCAGACGTCCGGTTGAGAAAATAAAAATTTCAAAGTGTTCTTGAGAATTTCATTTGATTTGGTGCTAAATTCATGGGTTTAGGTGTTATTTTAGCAATTTGATCATGCGACCAAGTTTGTATGATGTTTTAAGACTTGTGCGCGTGTTTGGTTTGGAGTCCCGATGGCTCGGGTGAGTTTCGGATAGGCTATAGAGTGTTTTGGACTTAGGAATCATAGTTGGTGTGCTTCAAGTCAGCAGACTTCACATTTGTGAGGGCCTCGCATTTGCGAAGAATCATCGCATTTGTGAGCAGTGATGCTGAGAGGGGACCTTCGCAATTGTGAAGCTCAGGATCGCAATTGCGATCATCACTGGCCACATTTGCGATGTTAGCAGGCCTAGGTAAGTCTTCGCATTTGCGAAGAGAAATTCGCATTTACCCTACAAATGGTCAAAATGATTTTGGACGGTATTTTTCATTCATTGTTCAAAATTTCAAAACCTAGAACACAAGAGGCATTTCCCAAAGACTTCTTCTTCGCCAAATCATCGGTAAGTAATTCTTAACTAGTTTCTTTCAATCTTTTACTTCATTTTACAAGATTTCAACCTAGAATCTAAGGTTTTTATGGTGGAATTGGGGGTTTTTGGGTAGAAATTAGGGATTATGAAATTTGGGAATTTAGACCTCAAATTGAGGTTGAATTCCAAAACCAATTATTTATCCGGACTCGGAGGTGAATGGGTAATCGAGCTTTGGTCCGAATGTCGGGTTTGGACCAAGCGGGCTCGAATGTTGATGTTTGTTGACTTTTTCAATAATGACCTAAATTGAGTCCTTTGTTATCATGGGTGATTCCTAAGGCTTATTTTGAAACGTTTGGTTGGTAATTTGCTAGATATTATTGGTTCAAGGCATGTTTGAAAAGCAAAGCTATGATTGAGCTTTGAGTGGCCATGAGTTGGATAAGTGGCTTACCTAACCTTGTGTAGGGGAATTCCCCTTAGAATTTGGTACTGTTTGAAATGTGAGCACCATGTACGTGAGGTGACGAGTGCGTACACAGGCTATTGTTTAAAAAAATCCATTTTCATTAAGCAAATATTTGTTTTCCTTTAATTGAGCAGTGTTAGTATTTGTAACTATCCTGTTTAGTTTAGGAAAGCATGCCTACGTGTCTTAACTGTCTTAACTGCCTATCTGAACTCTGTGTATCATGTCTTAGTGAAATTTTCTATTCTACATTGATTCGAACTTAGTCTAAATTGTGATTTTCTTGCTATGAATGTTATCTCTGTTTGGTTGCGCTATATATTTATTTTGGGACTATGGAACTATATTTCAGGAGATCCCCATGTACTTCATATTTACTTTGGGACTATGGAACAGTATTTTGGGAGATTTCCCAACACTGCATATTTACTTTGGGACTATGGAACGGTATTCCGGGACATACCCTTGCGCATTTATGTTTGGGACTACGGGACGGTATTCCGGGAGATCCTCTGTTGTTATTGCTGTCTTCTGAGCTGTTGTTCTTCTATGCTTATTTCCTGGTTAAAATTTCAGTATTTATTTCTTTACCGCGATATTTCTTTCTGTTAAATTTTATTATATTTAAACCAGAAGAGCCCTGAATTGATCTCGTCACTACTCAACCGAGGTTAGGCTTGGTACTTACTAGGCATCACTGTGGTGTACTCATGCCCTTTCTTGCAAATGTTTTTGGTGTGCAGATCGAGGTATCTCTTACCAGCCACATCACCAGTGAGGCGAGCCAATTGTAGAGACTTCAAAGTATATCTGCCGCATCCGCAGACCTCGGAGTCCCTATCTATTCCACCCCAAGTCAATCCTTTTTGTATTTTCTTCTTGTATTAGACTCTGGAGTATGAGAGTATTGTGTCTTTCTTTATCTTGTGACTTATGACATTCCGGGTTTTGGGAGAGATTATGTACTCTTCGAAAGTGATTATTGTATATGTCGAGTGGCATCACATTCCCTTATTCAAATTTACCTATTACTTGATAACTTTATTATTTTTGTTCCATTATCCGAATATGTTAGGCCTACCTAGTCGTAGAAACTAGGTGCCATCACGACGGTTCTGTGAGGGAGAACTAGGATCTTGACAGGAAGTGCTCATGCTAAAGAAAGCCTCATTATTTCCTCATAATCTGGAATAACAGTAAGAATGATGTTGTCCTCCTCCGTAATGCATTTGGATATATGGTTGAGAATGCCCTGGTCATTGAAGTTGTGCTTAAGATTGAAGAGTTGTTAGAAATGATGAATTGCAACTTTTTTTTTGCCAATAGTGTCATCTCCTTGAAGCTAGCGGTCTTTATGATCCTTGAGTCTGTTCAAATGCAACCTTATCTTTCTATCCCTGATAACACTATGAAAATACCTAGTGTTAAGAGTCACCCTCCTCAAACCAGTTGATCTTGGCCTTTTGTTTTAAGATAGAATCTTACATTCCTAGCTGTTAGTTTATATGAGTCCACTAAACTGTAGAGTACCTGGTCCCCTATGAGATAATGCGTAGAATGCAGTAAAGACTGAGAGTAAAGAATTCAGGAGATTCTCTACATGGAAAAATCCCACATAAGGGGATAAAAAAACCATGACCTACTCTTATAGGCTTTTAACTCTACTAACTTGCAATCTCCCTATTACAAGCCACTTTGCAAAAACCCTATTGCAAAGACTTCAAACTAACTTGTGATGCAACCACCACAAGCCACTCTATAACTATTCTAGTTACAAAGGATTTAAACACATGACTATCCCTAGTCACAACATAAACTCAGAAGTTTACAAATTTTGGTTTGTTCCTAAGACAACGCTTCTAATAAAGCAAACTAGGAATTACAATGACGAACAAATAACAAGATTATCAACTACGGATGTACAAAAACTCATTTAGAAACTGATCTTTAGTGGAGTTGTCTTCTTGTTCTTGACACACCAGTGACTTCAATGCCGGATGAACACTTTTGTTTCTTAAGAGAATATCACTAAATGCACAAAGAACGGTGTGTCTTGCACCATGTTGTTTTATCACAAAAGATAACATAATGGATAGTGGTGTCAACTCTTGGTGTACGCTTCTTCCCAATGAGAAGTGATGGTTGTATTGTCTACACAACCACTTCTGGGCAGTTGCATTCTAGCTGGATAGTGGACTTTGTACTTCTGTCAGGACACACCAACGGAACAGGTCCTAGCTGTGTTCCTCTTCTGTGACAGTTGCTAGATGGTCACTTTCTTCTGCTACGTTCCAGTTGTGCACTTGACTTGTACTTCTGCCTGAGAATCCTATGGTAGCAGGTCCATGTTGTGTTTCTCTTTATATTGATTGCGTACAGTCACTGACTTGTGCTTGTGTCGGAGAAACCTAAGGGACCAGGTCACCAGGTCCCTGTTGTGTTCCTCCCTATGGTCATTCATCCATTTGCTGATTTTTCAGACTTCAACCAGTTCACATGAAATGTATATCCAGGTGGAATGTATATCCAGGTGCTCTATCTGGTTCTTCACGACAAGTTTGGTAGATCATCAAAACATAAGAAGCATAAGGCTAAGACATTGAAAACCCATCAATTTCCCCCTTTTTGATGATGACAAACTTAGGTATGGACAGTATTTGTTTAGAGCAGAAATAACCAGATGAGATGTTTGAATTATGCGAAGTTCCCCGTTAATCTCATATCTCCCTCCTTTGTGATTTTCCCTCACTTATGCACAAAGTATATTTTACACAAAGCTATTACCCCTCACAACAAAGCTATTACCCCCTCACATTTCCCCCTTTTGGCATAATTAAATAGAAGAGGTAATAAGAATAAAGAAGTCTAACACAGCTAGATCATGCCACATATGTGCGCACAACATGACAGAAAAGAGAAGCTAGAGGAAATCAGTAATGTACAGGCAAAGAAAAAGGAGCTGTTTTATTAATGTTTACACTGGACTGAGCAAGTCAGGAGCAGTAATGGTTAAGTTCAACATGCCATCACAAAAAAGCAAACAAATGTAAAACAACAGTCACAAGATTTTTGAGCAAAAATAGCTGGACACTAAGAGGATCCTAGGGGACACTAGAGGAATGAGGCTTGGAGGAAGAGACAACAATGGTTTTGAGAACCAAGTCCAGTCGAGCATTTGCAGACAGTTGTTCTTCAAGTAATTGAGCCCGAAGTCTATCATTTTCCTTTGTTAGTCGTGCAACTTCCTCATTGACAAAATCAGGGCCTTTAGCTGCTTGACTAAGCTGCGTTTCCAGTATGGTATTTCGAGCCCTCAGCCTTCTCATTTCCTCAGAAGCTACATTTTGAGTGTTGATCATCTGAGAAATGGTCGAGATGCTTCCACCAACTCTTTCTATACATTCACATTCTTCTAGAGTGGTCTTAGAGAAGGTCTTCTTGCGTGTGCCTAATCTGCGATTCCCCAAGGGGACCTTATAGAATCTGAACACCTGAGTGAGGAGAAAGCCATAAGGTAACCCATGATTTCCACCCTTAAAATTTGCCACCTTTTGTATATAATCTATCATGATTGCTGGCAAATTGATTTGGACAAACTCATCAAGCGCTTCCATTAGGATCATATCCGATTTTGTAGCAATAGAGCACCTCTTAGAGCGGGGTAAGAGCACTTTATTGACCAGTTCAAATAGAAGCTGGTACTCAGGAAGCAATACCTTTTTATGCACCTGTTCCCCCTGTTGAATAGCTTGTTCTTTCATAATAGCTCTCCAAAACTTTACTCCACAGATATCCTTAACTGAGGACTTACCTTCACACGGAATTCTGAGAACCTTTCCCAACGTTGAAGCGTCGAGTACAATGTTTACTCCATTTACGAGCGCACAAATATGATCCCCCTCAACAGTGAAAAGAGATTCATAAAAAGCTTGTACTGCATCTTCGTACACCAGAGGCATGCTCCCTTCAAATAAGTGTTCCCATTGTTGAAATTCCACAATCTCCAGAATTTGTCTCATGCCTACCATCTCCGAAATTGCTAGATCAAATGTACGACCCCACAACACTTTCTAAGTTCTTAATCTCTGCTGCCAAGGACTAGTATCACAGGTCATGGACCTTATTGAACCAGGTTCCTTAATAGTTTTCCTTTTTCGTTTGTTAGACCCTTCGACAGACTTTCCTTTCAAGCATTCCATCCCCACAGTATTGTCCTCAGACACGGCTAGCTCAGTTTGACTCTGTTTGGACTTGTTGTTGTACTTCATGGATGACCCTTCTGTTCCTCAACAGTATTATCGGAGGCCTTTTCCATAGACTGTTGAGCTGTCATAGATTATTGTACTAAGAAATCAGGTTGCCTGGAAGCATCTTTGTCTATTCGGTTTACTGACACACTCTTGATGAAATCCCTTGGATTCATTTTCCTCTTTTTCCTTGTCTTGACACTCCTCTTACTTTTCTGCAATGAGGATTCAAAACTCTCTTACTACAGTGACCTGATAGTGGGTGATTTGGAGGAAGACTCTAAGAGCTTCGAGTGAACAGGAGGTGCAAGAGTGAGTTTGCATGGAAGAGGATCAGGTTCATCAGAAGGCTTTTCTGAGAATATCTCATGAGCCAAGGACTCGAGGAGTGCTGTGGTTCTTACATCTCCTACGAATATAATTTCTTCCCCCTGGTATTCAGATGAGAGATATGCTCCTTCATTCATCAGACTCTCAGCAGCTATAGCCATGATGTTATAAGCTACTTCCTTTTCTGGTAACTCCTTGAGAGTCACTAAGTCCAACATGGAGGAGTTCAGATACTGGTCAGGATCATCCTCAGGGGCTTCTAACACTTGAGAAGTAAAACCTCATATGTGTTCTTTAATGAGATCATAGGATTAGATATAGGGTTCTCAAAATGATGGTAAATAGGGTTTATCAGAAATGGAAAAACTGTAGGAGTGGAGGAGGAACCAGGAGTGGGTAAGGTGGTAGAAGGAGTGAAATAGTGACACTCTGGGATGATTTCAAGGAAAATAACAAAATGGGAACGGTGTTAATGGTGGGAGAATGAGACGATTGTTCGATCGCCATTAGATAAGTACTTGGTAGATGAGTAGAGAGAGAAAGAGAGAGATGAGGAGAATATCCTAGCTATACAAAGGAGATGAAGGTTCATGACTTGCCGTGAGATAGGAAGAAGTTTTATTGGAAGAAGGGCTAATGATGAGTTGAAAGTGAAACAGGTTCTGAATAGTTCTGAAAATGGTTGTAGGTTTGTGGGGAAGTGTTACCATGCAAAGCGGATGAAAGGATTTGAAAGACAAGACATGACACACATACGTTGAAAAGTCGGATGATGTGGCAGATGAGTTAATTTTGTTAAATTTTTGTTTTTGTTTTGAGATGTCATGCAGAATTAAGCATATTACTACTAACCTGAGGTACATGAACCTGATGCCAGAACAATTTTTGAAAAATGTTTTAGCAGCTCCTCTCTCGTAGTTCATAACTGTACCTTTAGCTTTTATGATCGTCATGCGTGTTTACCTACAACGGTATTGATGTGTGTTAGGCTTAGTCAGAAAACACTTTAGCTATCTTTACCTGGTGTTGTCTTGCACAACCAACTGATGGAGGATCAGGTTCTTCATTATACTCTTGTGACCCCATCTTCACCTTGATTGATCCAGAATTCTCTACTCGAGGCTTTGATGCAGATATCAGAAATTTGGTCTTCTGTTCTACAATACTTTCCACAGATCAATCCCTTCTTCATTTTGACCATCAGAAGATGATCTCACTCTTCAATGTGCTTGATCCTCTTGTTTTTGAAATTATTCTTCAGTTGTTGATGAGGCCATTGAGTTGTGCTTCATTGTCTCCAAAGGATGAGGCATGAATCATGACAAGTGAACTATTCCAAAAGTGCTTTCCTTTTTCGTAGAAAAACCTACATAGTTAACATCATCATACCCAACAGGATTAAAAACACTGTCACCCGAGGGGTAATACAGGACCAGGTCCTAAGTTCCTCTAAGGTATTTCAAACTTTTTGTGGGCAGCCTTCAAGTAGAATTCCTACGGACTTACACTTTGGATTCTATTCTGGATTGGAGATACAGAAGGAGAAAATAAAAATACACGCTTATCTAACTCTAGAATAAAAGAGAGTGATTGACTTGTCATGCAGATGAGAGCCTTTGATTTTCCAATTTGAGACAGAAGTTTGGTTTATAATATTGATCATCACCGTTTCTTTCTTGGCAAGGGAAAGTGTCTTGTTAAATACCCCATGAGCATCTCCTACCATTTAGTGTGCCCTTTGTTGGAGACTTTGTGGCCTTGTTTTGTGGATTGTACCCTAGAAGGATTCCTTTCCTCGTCTTTTTGCATTGAGCTTCCTAGGCTAATCCTTCCTGTTGTCGAAAATATGACATTTTCCTCAATTTGGAAGCTCATGGTGGGTTTTGATTCAGAAGGGACCTGATCCGACACCTGTTCTCCATGTAGAAATTTGTATTTACTGCTTTTGCCTAGAATTTCTTGGTGATTCCATAGACGATGAGTATTGTCCATGCAACATTTTCCAGTTCCGTTTTTTCTTTTAGCAATACCATTTTGCTGTGGAGTCCTTGAGTGTTGAGAAATTATGCGTGATCCCTTGTTCCCCCTCCTCCTTCATTTTGTGAACTCATGTCCAGGTGACACTTGAGTTTGGTAGACCACGGACCAGGTCCTGCTGAGTTAATTTATTCGGAGGTGAGAAGTTTGCATATACCAATCCTTCATGCCATGGTTGCGACTTCACTCATCTCATACCACCAGCTTGTGGAGATTCATACTTAGTTGGAGTGGATGTTCTTGTTTCCTTTGTCCACTGAGACCACTTGGCGAGTTATCAGATTGGTGACTGCACTTTTAGGCCATTCACATAGTGCACGTTCCCACTTGAGTGCCAAAATAACCTTTCTACCTTTTTATTCACTTGAGAATGTACCCTTAACTTCCTTCTTAAGGATACATTCCCTTCTTGCAGTGCTTTCAGTGAGAAGAGATTCATGATGTTTTCAGCTGCGTGCTTTAAGCGTCCAATGTCCATAGTCCATCGTAGTCCGCTTCCTCTCACTGTTCCCTGCTCATGCAAATCAAGGGTTAGATTTAGGAACCCAAACTAGTTTGGGTCCCTGGTTATGATAAAAAGGATGAATGAGGGATTTCCTAGTCCATGCAGGCAACATCCGCTTTTTGTGAGTGTTACCTGGTCCCTTTTTAGTTGTCACTCCATTAGAAAATACTTTGTTTTTCTGAGCAGACTGAACCCTGTCCTGACAATTTTCTTTAAAATGCCCATTGTTCCCACAGTGAGTACATAACCAGTTATCAGGTACAGTGGCATACTTGCTGTGCGAGTTGTATGGAGTTTTCTCCCTTTGGAACCTGATGCCCTGCTGTTCCCACTGTTGTTGAGATACATGGCAGTGACAACATCTGAGGACCAGGTCCACTTCAGAGATTTCTCAAGATCATTTATTACTTTCTCCAGTTCAGCTTGAAGTTGCTGATTCCTCTCGAGTTCATTGCAGAGACTGGTTTTCACAACAGTTAACTCCTTTTCAAGCATGATGTGCGTCTCACTGGCTACTTCCTTCCCTTTCGCAAGACTTACATTCCTATATTCTCTATTTAGTCCCTCAATGGTTTCCTCTAGATCAATGTATATTACTAACATGTCATCCCTTTCCTCTTCAGTAGATGCGACTTTTTCTTCTAAGGTGTGTTTCTCATTGTTACGACCTTCTATTATTTCTTTTAGATCAACAACAAATACCATCAGATCATCTCTCTCATTTTCCAAACTAGTTATTCTTTCATTCAAGGCTTCCTTTTCTTGTTCAAGATTAGGTATGGTCTTATTTAAGTCCACTAAACAAACCACTAGATTATTTTTAGATTGTTCGGCCTCTCCTAGTTCTATGGTTAGGATCTCCTTATCATTTACAAGGCTATAATACGCATCAATTAGGACATTAGATAAAGACCTTAGATTCTTAGAAGATAGGATTTCATATTTCTCTAAACATCCCTGAAGTTTACCTCATCGTCTTCATCTTCTTCATCATCATCTGACTGAGCCATTAGCGCGAACAATGAATCGTACTTCGTTGCTTCAGTTTCCTGCCATCATGGAACTATTTTCTGCATCTGATTCCCTTTCGGATTCATTCGAGGAGTCTCCCCAAACAGCAAGAGCCTGCTTAACGATATTGTCAGCAACACTTTTTCGATTGAATCTTTTATGTGGAACCAGGTTCCTTTTTCTTGCTTTGTTAGGATTTTGCTTGTATTGCCCCTGTTTCGCGAGTGGACAGTCTTTGATGAAATGCCTTGACTTTCCACATTTGTGACAGAGATCGTTGTTCCTTGTTTTACTTGAACTGCCCCACTTTGGTGTACCACCATTTCTTCGAACCATCTTTTGAAATCTCTTAGTAAGATAGGCCATGTCACTATCTTCATCACTGCTTTCAGCCTTAAACACCAGGTTCTTTTCCTTCTTAGGCTCCCTTCTTTCACTGTCTTTCTTTGTTTTTATCTTTTATGTCTTCAGATTACCAATCAACTCATACATGGTCAGAGTTTGTAGATCTTTAGCTTTAGTGATTGCATTTACCTTACTTTCCCAAACCCAGGTAGAACACTGAGGATTTTCCTTACAAGCTTATTTCTGGGAATGACATCTCCAAGTGAGTGAAGCTCATTTATGATGGAGGTGAATTTGGTGTGCATATCTTGTATGGACTCATCATCCTTCATCCTGAAAAGCTCATATTCAATGGTGAGCATGTTGATCTTGGATTTTTTGACCTGAGTGGTTCCTTCGTATGCGGTTTGTAAAGTTTCCCATATTTCTTTTGGCAGTATCATAAGCTGATACTTTGTTGTACTCATCAGGTCCTATGCCACACATCAAGATTTTCTTGGCAAGATAGTTATTTTCTACAGCTTTTCTGTCAATGTCTCTGTACTCTCTTCTTCCTTTGGGCACCAATGAACCTATTTCTTCAAGCTTCTTCATGGGAACATATTTACCATCACAAATGATGTTCCACAGTTCTGAATCTTCTGCCATTATAAAATCATGCATACGGGTCTTCCACCACCCATAGTATTGACCATTGAATCTGGGAGGTCTATAGATTAATTGTCCTTCTTCAAAGTTTGGTAGAGTAGCCACTGAGGATCCTTCCTAGGTATTAGCTTGATAGGAGAGACCTGCTATGATACCAATTGTTATTTTATATGAGTCTACCAAACTATAGAGTATCTGGTCCTCTATGAGATAATGCATAGAATGCAGTAAAGACTGAGAGTAAAGAAGGTAGGAGATTCTCTACGTGGAAAAATCCCACATAAGGGGATCAAAAAATCACGACCTACTCTTGTAGGCTTTTAGCTCTTCTAACTTGCAATCTCCCTATTACAAGCCACTTTGCAAAAATCCTATTGCAAAGACTTCAAACTAACTTGTGATGCAACCACCACAAGTCACTCTATAACTATCCTAGTTACAAAGGATTTAAACTTAAGACTATCCCTAGTCACAACATAAACTCAGAAGTTTACGAATTTTGGTTTGTTCCTAAGACAACGCTTCTAAGAAAGCAAACTAGGAATTACAATGACGAACAAATAACAAGATTACAACTCAACTACGGATGTACATAAACTCATTCAGAAACTGATCCTTAATGGAGTTGTCTTCTTGTTATTGACACACCAATGACTTCAATGCAGGATGAATACTTTTGTTTCTTAAGAGAATATCACTGAATGCACAAAGAATGGTGTGTCTTGCACGAGGTTGTTTTATCACAAAAGATAACATAATGGATAGTGGTGTCAACTCTTGGTGTACGCTTCTTCCTAATGAGAAGTGATGGTTGTACTGTCTGCACATCCACTTCTAGGCAGTTGTGTTCCAACTGGATAGTGGACTTTGTACTTCTGTCAGGACACACTAAAGGACCAGGTCCTAGTTGTGTTCCTCTTCTGTGGCAGTTGCTAGATGGTCACTTTCTTCTGCTACGTTCCAGTTGTGCACTTGACTTGTACTTATGTCAGAGAACTTTAAGGGAGCAGGTCCCTGTTGTGTTTCTCTTTATATTGATTACGTACAGTCACTGACTTGTGCTTGTGTCGGAGAACCCTAAGGGACCAGGTCACCAAGTTCCTGTTGTGTTCCTCCCTGTGGTCGTCCATCCATTTACTGATTTTTCAGACTTTGACCAGTTCACATGAAATGTATATCCAGGTGAAATGTATATCTAGGTGCTCTATCTGGTTCTTCACGACAAGTTTGTTAGATCATCAATACATAAGAAGCATAAGGCCAAGACATTGAAAACCCATCACTAGCCATCTGATGTACGATGCTTGGCCTTTGTTAAGAGCTTCTCTAGATTGGTCATTGTTGGTTAGGTAGTTCTTTTCTTCCAGATCTTGCATTTTGGATTCCCACAATTTTACATGATCAAAAACATTCCCAACCACATCTCTAGGCCATTGAGTCAACTTCTTACTAAGCAGTTTGAGTTTTTGCTAAAGACTCCACATAGGATTGCCACTAATTTGAGTAGTCCACACTTGTTTAACCAAGTTTATAAAGGATGAATGGTCTGCCCAAAAGTTTAAGAACTTGAAATACTTGATCCCTATATGATAATAATTGCCACTTCTTACTAGAAGTGGTCTATAATCTGACCCTGTTCTTGGAAGGTGCTTCATCACTTTTTAGAGTAAAGTTGGGACCATTGATCATTGATGAAGGTCCTATCTAGTCTCATCTATATTATTTTCTTTGGCTCCTAATTATTGCACCAGGTATATTTTGGACCAATAAAGCGCAAGTCCAGAATTTCACAGTTGTCCACACAATTATAGAAAATAAAGACTTTTGTGCATTCTATGAGGTTTCCCCCTTTCTTCTCATCAGGAGTAAGGATGACATTGAAGTCACATTCAATATACCAATGGCCTCTTATCTAGTTGTGAATGCACTCAAGACTACTCCAAAACTTTTTCCTTTATACTGAGGTACATTTAGCATATACAACAGTAATATAGAGATCAATACTAGTATTAGGATGGTGCACTTGAATAGTAATTTGTTGATCATCATTTGCCATCACACTGGTATGAAAATTTCTATTCCATATAAGCCAAATTTGACCGTTCATATTGGAGATGCAATGTTGTAGCCCCAGGTAGTACATCTACCTATCAATATTGGTCATATTGATAATGTTCTAAAATCTCCACAAGGTCCACCTTATTAAAGTTCATAGTTTTTTTTAACCTTCGAATGGCCTTTTTTGAGTCCACTCCTTTAAAATTCCAAAATATAGCACTAGTCATAGACATAGTGGAGGGGGAAATTAGTTTTTCCTCCTTCTATCAAAAGGATTTGAATCTTTTCTTTAGATTTCCCCCCCTTTTCTTGTTTCTGCCTTTTTGAACATGAGTGAAGCTTTCATTGTTATCCTAACTCTCTTGTTCAGTGTGCAACTGATCCTTCAGAATGATAACTATAACTTAGTTTGGAGAAATAACCTCAACCTGATGATCAGGCTCCTTGTTTTCTTGGATTTTCTTTGCTTCTTGCTGATTAGGATACCAATTTAAATCCACCACCATATCGAAGCCTGGCATGACTTTGATATCAAAAGGCACATTAAAAGAGGTCTTATCATCTTTATGGTAATTGTTAAATTGCTATTTAACCACAGCTTCTTCAAGTCTCCTAACTTCTTGAATGTTGGTAGATTCTTGTACCACTTTATCAATGCTTACATAAGTTTGTTCTTTACTATCCATGCTTTGCATATCAAGATTGTTACTAGTTTCCTGATGCACTTCTTTATCTTTTCCTTCTCTCGACTTAGTATTATCTTCCTTGTTCTGTTCCTGTTCTTGTTGTGGTTCTAACTCAATGCTCCTATATTTTTTCCCTATCCTTTATCTTGCCTAAAAATTGATTAAAATTGGTTTGAAAGTAACTTTGGACTTCTTCTTAGAGAGTCTCTTTTGCTTTCTAGTCTTGCTTTTTTTTTTTGGAAGTTCTTGTCTTGATGGTTTGTTCCTTTTGCGCTGTATTGTTATCTCTTTCATTTATGTCTTCTTTAGACTCATTCTTTGTTTGTTGACATCGACTATGTGTCTCAGTAGTAAGGACCACTCCTCTACAGTTATTCCTATTTAAATTATTGGTATTCTGCCCTGCCTCTTTGGTGCCATTGTCCTCTTTTGCCACATTAGTCTTTTGTTTGTTCCTTGCTTCATTTCTATCCATCATATCAATATCTTCTTTTTCTTTCCCTTTTTTGGTTTCATCTTCCTTAATTTCTGCTACTTTTTTCCTTTCTAGAACCCGAAAGTTAAGCATATTGTGCCCAAACGTTTTACAAAACTTGCAGTATTTTGGTATGCCCTCATACTCCAATTTCTGGATGAAACCTGTTTGTGGAGAATTTCCATAATTACAACCAACATAAATAGATTCAGGTTGGGATTTAGGAGGTCTATTTCAATTCTAACCTTGGCCATACTAGGTCTCGTTTCCCCTAGTAGCCAGGTCCATTTTAAGAGGGGTACCCATTTTGTCCACCACTTGTTTGACATAATGCCATGTGTGTATGTAAAATGGAAGGCCAGGGAGTAGGACCTATACTAGCGCAATCGGAAGGTCTTCTTCTAGTTTGAAGTCAGGTAGCCATTTTTGAAGTCACATTTGTTACCCTTCAATCTCAATAATCCGCCTATACCAGTCCATATTAATCATCCTCATTGGTAAAGTCTAGGAAGACATTATAGTTGTCGTAGACTCCAATTTTGACAGAGCCTTTGATCGAGATCAATTCCTTAAATTTTGACCTTAAGCGATCGATTTGAGGTCTTAGTCTTATTAATCTATCGACTATGGTAAGCCTACACTCTGCTTCCATGATACCATAATAGTCCGACGCTTTGAATAGAATTGCAGACATACCATTATGTGTTGTGTGAATGGCTTTTACAGATTCCCAGTCGTAACAATGAACGGGTGGTGTAGTACCAGAGGTCATAGAAATTTTGTGTCACGACCCAAAATCCGACCCATCGTGATGACGTCTATCGTGAAACTAGGCCAGCCTCAACTCAATATCCAACACAACAACAATAAGTTTGAAAATATTAATGGAAGATTTTAACATTTAAAGAAACTAATTGAAACATAAGAAATTCCAATATAAGATTCAAACCAGCCCAAAATCAGGGTGTCACTGAGTGCATGAGCATCTAGAGAAGTACATAGTCTATTACAATGTATAAAGAAGCAACTGAAATACAACTGGAGAATAAGAAGGAGAGCCATGGCCTGCGAATGCCGTGCAAATACCTCAATAACCTCCTAAACTTGAAGCCTCGATCAACAACTGCCACTGGGTCCAAAAGTGCCCGAATCTGCACATAAGGTACAGAGGGTAACGTGGGTACACCAACTCAGTAAATAATGAGTCCAAACTAGGGATTGAATGGTAGTGACGAACTCAACCTCAATAAACATAATAGAATCAACGTGAAGAAACGTAAGCATGCTTTCGGTTAAATAGATAACTCAAAGTAATAAGATAAATACAGATATGAACAGTTTAAAATATATAACTCAACTGCCTCTACATGACAATGCACTGACTGTGTGAATTGCACAATGTACTCTCACTCTCATGTGCTCAACCACTCGGTACTGAATATGGCCATTTGGCCCAGGGAAATCCATCCCGGAACATATACTACATTGACTGTGAGTCACTTAGTACCGAGGAAAAAGGGCAATCCAACCCTGAGGACAAATCCATCTCTAGATATATAAAAATACTCAATCACTCGGTACTGTATATGCCCATCCAGCCCAGGGTAATCCATCCCGGAACATATACAACACTGACTGTGAGTCACCCGGTACCGAAGAGAAAGGGTAATCTAACCCTGTAGAGTAATCCATCTCTAGATATCAATACTTCTGACAAATCCATGTCCAGGGAAATCCATCCCTCAATAATATCATCCGCGCCCACTGTGGGTGTGCAGACTCCGAAGGGGCTCCTACGGACCAAGCATTATCATAATCAATATAACTACTGTGGTGTGTAGCCCGATCCCATAACCGTCACTCATAATTAGGCTCTCAGCCTCACTCAGCCATCACTCTCCAGTCTCACCAACGGGTTCACAATATCATGAAAACTAGCCCGGAAACAATGATATGCTATGCCAATAATAACAACTAAGACTAAGATATGATATGAAATGCATGAATACGTTTGAATACGAAATAATAGTAAAATCAGTGAAATGACAGTAAGAATCGACCACAAAGGGTCCCAACAGTATCGGCGTGAAGCCCTAACATGATATCTAGCATGTTTTGCAGCTCAATTACTTTATCACATAATAAAAATACGGATATTAACAAGAATGAGTCATTTAATGGTGCCATGGTATGAACCAGGTCACAATTCTCACGGTGCACGCCCGTCACTTGGCATGTGCGTCACCTCAATACTAACCACATAATATGTAGTTCGGGGTTTCGAACTATCAGAACCAAGTTTGAAAGCGTTACTTACCTCAAAGAAAGTAAACTCCTACTCCACAATGCTTTTGCCTCTCGACTCGGCCTCCAAATGCCCAAAATCTATCCACAAACAATACAATACAATCAATATAGGCTACAAGAACTAATTCCACAAGAAAAATACCAAATTATAGGCCAATTCCCGAAATTCACTCAAACTCGGACCCCGGGCCCATGCCTCAAAATCCGACAAAAATTACAAAACTAGAAATCCCATTCACTCATGAGTCTACCCATACCAATTTCATCAAAATCCGACATCATTTGGTCCCTCAAATCCCCAAATTAATCTCTCCAAAATCCCAAGTCCTGACCCCCTATTTCACTTCAAAAATCCTACTAATTAGGTGGGAAATCAACAGGAAAACACAACAGCTAATGATATTAGAGCTCAAGCAACTTACATTTGTGAAAACCCTTGAATCCCCTTCAAAAATCACCCGAAAAGCTCCAAGGTCCGACTTGAAAATGATGGAAATGAGCAAAAATTTGCGAAGTGTTCTGTTTATACATTCTGCCCAGCAATACCGCACTTGCTGTCCAAATGTCGCTTCTGCGGCGCTGTACCTGCGAAAAATCCACACAAGTCAGAAATGACACCACGAACCTATTCCAACTTCCGAAATTCCATTCCGACCCCGATATCAAAATTTTCACTACCGACCAAATTTGCCAAAATGTTAACTTTCGCCAATTCAAGCCTAATTCTACTACGGACCTCTAAATCACATTCCGGACACGCTCCTAAGTCCAAAATCACCTAACAGAGCTAACGGAACCGTCAAAATTCAAATCTGAGGTCATTTATACATAAGTCAACACCCGGTTAACTCTTCCAACTTAAACCTTCTCATAAGAGACTAAGTATCTCAATTCACCCCAAACCACTCCGGACCCGAACCAACTAACCCGGTAAGTTAAAATACTGCTAAAAAACACAAAAGAAGCAGGAAATGAGGAAACGAGGCCATAACTCTCGAAACGATCGGCCGAGTCATTAATTACATTTTGGTGGCATAAGTGTGTTTTCTTCGATTCCCTTTAGGGGCTGGTTCGCAATTGATGGGGGGGGGGGGGTATATTGCCCATCTAGACGCACCGGAATGGCGCCATCTGGCGGATCTATGTGGGTGGAGCGTGGAGAAAACGCGCTAGATTAGGAATCAGTTGGGTTTTTCCATAGAGAGAAAAGAGCCGTTGAAATAAATTTTGTTGGATTAGTTAACAATCTTTTTGAATAATAGAAGCAAGAGAAAGATGTACGGACAAAAAAAGTGAATATTACATGTAACTAACTTTTGTGGATGAGTTTAGTTTTTTGGAACCGATAGTATATATGTTTCTACACCATTTGGTTAAGGTGATAACAACTGAAACATGTATCTGCCTATAATAGGCTAATAGGGTAACCTAGAAAAGTAAGTAAATAATGTGTTATAAATAGTTACAAATAGATTAAGAGTGAAATTTTTTACAATAATATTTACAGTATATAAATTAAATGCTTTTGTACATGAGTTAGATATATTTGGAAGTTTCCTTGGTAGAAAATTAAGATGGGAACGGGTAAATCATCTAAGGACAAAGCAATGCCTGTTCCAGGATTTTAGAAGAGGAGGAAGGACAAGAATATTACTTCTGATAGATTCTTTTTACAAAATTCATGAAATTTTGAAGAGGGATAAACTTGCTTCGCTCTCAACATATAAGCCTAAAACCAAATTTTATTCTAACCTTAACATATTTAACCTTCAGATTCTTTAGTTGGCAATTATTTTGGTTGTTCATATGATGTCTGGTACCCGCTTTGGGTCCGACAAATTTAAATTTGCGTTGGAATATCTCATTTTGGAAGGTAAAATACTCCCTATCAAAAGCAATTTTAATCTCTGGGCTCAAACCTAAAACATCTGATTAAAGATGAAGCAGTTATCACTCTGCTACAACTTTTGATGGTTTGTATTGCCAATTCTAATATAAACAAAACAATAATTAGTAAGTTTTGTGATCCATGGGGGGCTAATCTTCTAAGTTGGTGTTATGATCGGGAATTAGTTATCAAAGGAGGTCACGTGTTGGGCTTGTTCTCACGTGAGTCAATTACTTTCAACTCTTATTTCACCGATGTGGAAACTTTCAAATATATAGAGACAAGCAAGCGGTGAACACGGTATTCAAAATTTTAATCCATTTTCGTAGCTTCTGCTTCTCGCTTCTCTTTCTCTCTCTATGTATCTCTTCGCTCCCTTCTCGTCTCTTCTCTTCTGCTCTCCTCTTCTTCTTAATTCTTCTTATCCATTGAATTAGGTAGTTCGATTTTGGAATTGATGTATTAATTTCCAAGCCTGTAACTGATTGTACAAATTCGTTTAATCAATAAACTTTCCAATTTAGTTTCAATTCTTGAGTACATTACAATTGGTATCAGAGCCTAATCTTGGCACCTTTCTGAGTTGGCAACCATGGCAGAAGAAACCGTATTTGAGGATTTTGCAAAGACAATTCAGTCGGCTATGGTTCGAATGGGGGCAAACTTTGATAAATTGGGTAAGAGATTGGATGGATTAAATCAGAAACTGGACAAAATCTTGGAAATACTTGGAATCAGTATGGAAGATAAGGGAACTGATTATCATGTCTTTACGGAGGATCAAGAAAGTGCAACAAAGGAAATAGAAGTTGGAGAATCTAACGATCAAGAGGTTCCATCAAGTGACGGTATCTTAAGATCAGTTGATGTGCCTAACAAGCCTATGGTAGAACCCATGAAGCTTAAAGATGCCTATGTTGAAAAATGTTTAAGCCTCAAGCAAATTGAGGCAAGGAACAAAATTTTCATACCTCCACTTGAAATTGTTAGGAAGTTAGAGCCAACCAAATATGTCGAAATTGAGGCATGTCAGCAAGTTCCTCTTAGTCTTGATCTCGAATCTCTCTTTTGAGAGCGCCACATGGTGGGACAATGTGCTAAGAATTTTATGTACATAATCACTGGTGTCGTGTTTGGTAGGAGTGAGTAATCCCATGATTCACTCAAGCTGTTTGATGAATTGCTCGAACTAGATGTCGCGCCTATTTCATGTTTGTTTGCGGACTCCTCTTACGTGTCTGAAGATCAGAATGATGAAACTATTATAGTGTTTGATCCTGGAGTTACTACAATTAATGTGTTATATATTAGCCTTATGCGGTTTATTGAGTCTGAATTTCCCTCGTTATTGAGTGCGAGCTCTCAATCATGGTTACTAATTTGGGGATACAAGCATAGTGTTTGATTGGCTAAATCAATTGAAGGAGTTGCTCGATGGAGAAATTGCAGCTTGTGCCTCGTTTCCTTTATATTTGTATTCTTTGAATTACACTAAAATACGGCTCGCTAACATTGCTAAGGGTGTGAACCAATGGACTAAGAGGCGGCTTAATGGATTGTTTGATGTTTACTGGAAAAAAACAAAATCTGTTCTTGGTGAATTACAGGATAGTTGCTTAGCAGGTTTTTTTTCGAGGGGGAAAGTTTAATGGTGTAAAAATAGTGGCTTCCATTTTATTGTTTATTGCAATCTTAAGGACCCATGCAATGGATAATGGGCTAATGTTCTATGAGAAATGTATGGTACTTCTATATTTGATGTTACAGGTGTATGAATTTGAGAAAAGGAACAACAGAGAAGGCAAGAGGCCAAATAAGAAGATAAGTTGAGAGGTATTCCTTGAATTTGTAGCTCTTGAATCGGGTAGCCTGATGATAGTTACTCTCTTGAAATCATGGAAAATGAAGGTAGAATACATTAAAGGATTCAAGTTCCGACTCTTGAATTTCCACTCAATGATTGTTCAAGTGAAGGCATATTTAAGGATGCATTGGATGGACGTGGTTTGCTGCTACAAGTTGCTAAAGGACTCACTGTAAGAGACTTGACAGTTTTGAATTACTACGGGTCTCTTGGTAAAGCAACTCTAGATGGAAGAATAACTGCTTACGAAAATTTACTAAGTACTAATGATGTTCACTACATCCCTGGTTCCTTGAAAACACTTGGACTACATAAAAATTTTGAAAGTGCAAACCAACTAGCAATTGTCGAAGGTTGTGAAGAGATGCTCCCTGCGGGTAAAGAATTCAAGGGAGGACTTGTAAATGCCAAAACTACATTGTGTCCATTGACAATAACAATTATGGTAGCTGTTAGAAGTTCAACCACCAGCTTCTTAGCATGTCTAATTATCACAAGTGGAACTATCAGTATTGAAGGTTGTGGTACAAGTAGTTTACGAGGTTATGTCAATGTTATTCTTGTTCTTGACCTTGAGAGAAGAAGTTATTATGCAAGGAAATATATGCTTGGTATTAATTTGGCTGCTGCAACCGATTATCCTTGTCATGGCTTGACTCCAGTAGTTCACTACGATTTCAAACCAAGCAACAATGATCTGCAGGGCACTCTAAATGAGAGCAATGTCTTAACAAAATTTCTTGAGTTTATGATCACAAGAAACCTTTGCCAACATGGTTCAACAATGACCTTGAGGACAAGGTCAATTTCAAGTGGGAAGGATTGTTATGATCGGGAATTAGTTATCAAAGGAGGTCACGTGTTGGGCTTGTTCTCACGTGAGTCAATAACTTTCAACTCTTATTTCACCGATGTGGAAACTTTCCAATATATAGAGACAAGCAAGCGGTGAACAGGGTATTCAGAGTTTTAATCCATTTCGTAGCTTCTGCTTCTCACTTCTCTTTCTCTCTCTGTATATCTCTTCGCTCCTTTTCGTCTCTTCTCTTCTCCTTCTTATGCTCTCCTCTTCTTCTTAATTCTTCTTATCCATTGAATTAGGTAGTTCGATTTTGGAATTGATGTATTAATTTCCAAGCCTGTAACTGATTGTACAAATTCGTTTAATCAATAAACTTTCCAATTTAGTTTTTACAACTGGCTCCTTAATACTGATTAATTATTATCTGGTTGTCAAATGATCAAAAATACGATATTGTACCATAAGCGGGGAGCAAACCAAAAACAATAAGCGGAAACAAAGGAAAAATAAATTGCAAAGCAAGGGATAGACAAATCAAGAATATTGTGAAAGAGAAATGTTACACCCCAAGTTTTCATACGTGAGAGTACATCGTAAGTCATTGATGTAAGCTCGGAAATGAGATTCTATTTGGAAGCAAATAAAGTAAGTTAATAATGTTACCTTGGAGGTTACAAATATTTAAGATCATGAATAACGATTACCAAGAGGGTTGGAAATCTTAGAAGCTAAACCAATTGAAGAAAATAAGTTTCGTCGAAAGTCGACAAGTTTCGAATGTTATAACATGTACTTTGGGGTGAGACTAGGGTTATTAACATGATAAGGAGGTTATTCTATGAGTTATTTTAGTCGTATGATATTCATTTTCTACATTTTGAAGGCATGCAAGTTGTGGAACAAGAGTTGGCAAAGGTCATCACAAGTTACATTCATAAATTTGCTGAAATTTAGGTCAAATGTATCTGAGAATTTCTCCAAATATACTTGGAATAATGGGGTGTTCTACCTACTAAATTGAAGGTCTACGAGTCTAGTTTCTAACGCATTAAACCGTTTGTCAATACGACATCGGAGTAGAGAGATATTCGTATTTTCGCGAGACCGCGCAAGCAGCTCCCAATGGGACCCACTTAGGCGGTGGTTGGCCTACTTCAATTTATAAACGATTTGGACGCCTATTTTTGCTCATTTTTCAACTAAAGTTCGTCTCCAAACTTCTCCTAACCCTCCTAAACATATATCACAAGGGTTTGAAGTGATTCCAAAGTGATTACACCATATTTCAATATCAAAACTTAGTTCTAGTGAAGAACAACACCTCTTTGAGGTTGTGTTGTCATTGAGGATTGTTGTGGGCTGTATTTGGATGAAATTCCAAGTTGTTGCTGCTATATAAGGTGAGTATAACAACCTACTAATTGTGCTTAATCTTGCTTGTATGTTGGTTAAGTTGTTAGGATGATAAACTATAAGATAATACTTGGACTAGCTTAAGTCACTTCTATGGTGTTGTATTGCTATTAAGGGTTGTTGTAAAATGAATATAACTTGGATTTTGACTTGAAGTTACTGTAGGAGGTATGTATATTGTGTTCTTGCTTGTGACTAAGGTTATCTTGATATTGATTAAGTTAAATGGATGGGCTAGACCTGAACTAGTGAATAAAGTTGCTAGTTGGGGATAGTTGAAGTTGTGGATTATTTTCGTTGTTATAAATATATGGTATAAGGCTGGAATCATTGATTAATGACTTCATTATTAAGTTAATGATACTTTTATGTTGAAGTAAGAAGTCTATAAGGATTGATAAGGGGTATACGGATTCCAATCGGAGTTTGCCGCTCGTCGTAATGTAGTTGTGACTTGTTGTGGTTATATGTTGTCTTGATATTGATAATTATGTATTGATGGATTGCTCTGGTCATTGTTGTTGGTATATGGTATTGGAGGAGGCCCTTGTTACAATGGAGATGCTGCCCAAATTTACGTAAACGAGCTACTAGCTTAAGTTATAGACTTAGCCTTTGCTCAGCACTGATTTTGAATCTCCTTATACTATGATAGATTGAGTTGACTTGTTTGAAGAGTTGCTTGGAAGGGATTAAGGACTCAACGGGTTTAAGGTATGTTAAGGCACTTTCTTCTTTCTTTTGGCATGGTCTAAAATGAAATGAACATAAACGATACGCTATTTCATAATGACTCTACTCCTAGCAACTAAGGTTGTCCATGTTGTTCTTTCCTTATAAAATTATTCTAAACAAGTGTGTATGATCCTTAAATCCTACTAAGGTTCATATTGATGGTAGGGATGTCCATAATGTTCTTAAGTCACTCCAAAAGGTTTAGAAGATGATTCCATGAGTCTAGCATGCATTATATATAGTATCTATTTTACTCTACCGAGCCGCGCTATAGTCGGCCGGGTACGACACCTATTGTGTAACCACTGATCAGTTGGGTTTACCGAGCTCCACGTGGCCGGGTACGATTCTACCGAACCTTATAATGGTCGGGTACGCTTTTACCGAGTCCTCTTTGAGGCCGGGTATGATATGATGATGATGATGCCCACAGAGGCGAATGTTTTAAAAAGTTTATGTATATATATGTATTATTCATTTCATATCAGTAACCCCCAGAGGCACTCTGATGTTACAGGTTGTATCTCCTCTATCTCTCTCTTTACATTACTGTTCTTGTTTATGCTTTCCTGCCTAACATACTCGGTACTTTATTCGTACTGACGTCCATTTTGCCTGGGGACGCTGCATTTCATGCCCGCAGGTCTCGATTGATAGGTTGACAGTCCTCCTAGTAGGCTATCAGCTCAGCGAAGGTGTTGGTGCACTCCACTTGCTCCGGAGTTGCCTATTTGGTCAGTATGCTTTGGATATGTATTGATTGATATGGCGGGGCCCTGTCCCAACCTTTATGATTTTATGTACTCTTAGAGGCTTGTAGACATATGTCAGGTGTATGGATAATTGTATGGCCTTGTCGGCCTATGTTTCGAGTTTACTAATGGTCATGTCGGCCTTATAGGCCCGTATGTCACATATATTAGTTTGTATATCATGTTGGGTCTTCATATGTTGACTATTCCCTTATGCTTTATTCTTGTTATCTCAGGACGAGTTTTCTAGCTCATTTACTCATGATAACATGATAAGAAAGATATGTTACGTTGGTACTCGGTTGAGTAAGGCACCGGGTGCCCGTCGCGGCCCTTCGGTTTGGGTCGTGACAAGAAATGAACGTGGACATTTTATTTGACGATTAATTAACTAGAAAGCTATAGGGAATACAGTGTTTTTGAAATAATTGTGAAAATATTCTCTAATACGTGCAGCCAAGCAGAATTATTTGTATTAAGCTTGTGTATATATAATTAATATACTACAATAGAAATAACATATTAGGTTTCCAAAATTAAGGCAATTATAGAATATAGATACATTCCATGGGAATCAAATGCACATTCTTTACAAAGAAGTACAAAGAACTGATATTGAAACAACGAACGAACGACTTATAGACGACAGATCTTTGACAAATCCATTTAAATAGCTTTTTTATGGACTTTTTTTCTATTTCTTTTATTATTTAGTCAATGGTTGTTGATATTATTTGACCAGGTTAAAGGTATATATGTTTTTAAAAATTATAAACAATTCATATATTCCATGCATGCATTAATTGACCTGTCATGCTGCAAAATTATAACACCTACGGGCCACGACTATGCACTCCCATATATATTGAACTAAATTAAGATATACGATTTTGACATACACTCCCATCTTTCATACAATTGCATTTTTTTCCACCTGTTGATTGTTGTAGTAATTTTCTTTCCCGTTCTTGCTCATATCCTCTTCTACTCTGTAGCGTATTAATCTTAAAAAATTAATTCTATTTTATTAGTAAAATATGTTTATAAGTAACTTTTAGTTTTGACACCATTCTACTAGCTGGCCCCTTTGTCCATAAAAACTGCTGTAATTATTTGAAAAGTTTTCAATTTGAAACTAAAAGTGAGTTGACCTAGCCAAAAGTATTCATATACTCCTATTAATTAAGTTATTGCCGAATAATTTATGCGTACATAAAAGCAGTACGTACCACCGTGTTTATTTTCCAAAGTAATGGAATCAAACAGGCTCTCCAAAACTTTATGGGAAAAGGAAATTTTAAATTTAATTTGCTCATAAAATTTTTGTACTACTATTTAATACTCTCTCCGTCCCAGTTTTCAATTTCGAGAGTCAAATGAGTTATTCTTTGACCGTAATTTTTTATATATGCTTTTTAGTATTTTTAATAATTAATTATTGAGATTTATAGTAATTTTTATGTAGCTTTCAAAAATGTTAATTTTATTTTGAAAAACTTAAATATTCAATGTTCAAAATACGCAGTAAAAACTAAGAGGTTTGAATCACCAAAAGTGAAAAGTGTCATATAAATTAAAATAATTGGCTGTGTGATGTGGAAGGAGTGAATTTTTCGTAAGGATTCAGATTTTATAAGGTACCAACAGGCAGTGCATTTAGACAATTTTAATAGGAGATGACTAGGAGCCCGTTTGGCTTAGCTGATTTAGAGTAGCTGATAATCATTAGGTGCCTGAAAAGTACTTTTAAGTGCTGAAATTGGTTTAAAAAATAAGCAGTTACGTGTTTGGATAAAAGTAGTGAAATTAATTATAAGCAGCTGAAGAATTGGGTATACGAAGAGTTTTGCTTTAAAAAAAAAGTATTTTAAGGATAGAATAGTAAATATTTTGGTCAAACCTAAAGTGCTTATAAACTGAAATTTGATAAGTTGAGGGAGACCAACTTATGACTTTTGGCTTATTTTTGGCTTATAAACACTTAACTTATAAGCACTTTTAATTTTACCAAACGCGTAGATAAGCCAAAAATTGCTTATAAACGCCAACTTATAAGTTTAGTCAAACACCCTCTAGGTGGTTGACTTACTATTTTGTTATTTACTTTGAAGATGGCGTTGACTAAATTCCTCAATATTCCTAAGCTCTATTTCGCATTAAAAAAAAATTATCATAACAATATTTTTTCTAGTTTCTTCTCCCGACAAAGTACAAACTGTCATAAAAAAAAAGAATCAATTTTTGCAAACTATTGCTTGCTTCTTGGTAATATATCATTATTCATCCCCTATCAAAATACGAATATTCCAACAGTATATAAAGGACATATCCCTACCTCAGAATTTCATAACACTTTCCTATTCAGTTCCTCCTCCTCCTTTTAATTTGTCGTAAAATAGTCAGAACCAAAGAGAAAAAGAAAGTCATATCTCATGACGATTAGAATAAAAGTATTTCTTTTTTTCATTCTTTGGCAGTTACCTCTGTTTCTTCTATTATCATGTCAGTCGAACTTGGCTTACGCAGCTGGAGGCAAATGGCAGCTATTAATGTCCAACATTGGCATTTCAGCCATGCACATCCAACTCCTCAACAACGACAGAGTTATAATGTACGACCGTACTGACTTTGGCCCATCCAACATCTCATTGCCCGATGGCAAATGTCGCAACAACCCTAATGACCTCGCCTTGAAAGTCGATTGCACTGCTCACTCTGTCGAATACGATGTTTCCACCAACTCTGTACGACCCCTAATGGTCCAGACCGATGTATGGTGCTCCTCTGGCTCCGTCAACTCCGACGGTTCTTTGGTCCAAACTGGTGGTTTCAACGACGGTGAACATATGGTTAGAGTAGTCAAACCATGCAGCACTTGTGACTGGCAGGAAATGGGAAATAACCTAATTCAGAGTCGATGGTATTCCACCAATCATATTCTTCCCGATGGAAGGCAAATTATCATTGGTGGTCGTAAGGCTTTTAACTACGAGTTTTATCCCAAAACTGCTTCAACCAGCAACGTATTTAGCCTACCCTTTCTTCAGCAGACTAATAATCCTAGAGAAGAGAACAATCTTTTCCCGTTTGTTTTTCTCAATGTGGATGGAAACCTATTCATTTTCGCCAATGATCGAGCTATCTTGTTGGATTACAAGACCAACACGGTTGTGAAAACATTCCCACAAATACCGGGTGGCGACCCAAGAAATTATCCAAGTTCGGGTTCTGCAGTTCTTCTTCCATTAAAGAACTTGAGGTCACAAACGGTCCAAGCTGAGGTTTTGGTGTGTGGTGGAGCACCGAGAGGATCATACCCCAAAGCGGACAAAGGTGAATTTTTGGGTGCATTAAACACGTGCGGGCGAATTACAATTACCGACCCGAATCCACAGTGGACCATGGAGACAATGCCACTAGCTCGAACAATGGGCGACATGGTAATTTTACCAAACGGAAATGTCTTGATCATCAATGGAGCTGCATCAGGCACTGCTGGATGGCAAATAGCTAGGAACCCGGTCCTGAGTCCAGTAATTTATCGACCCGATAACCCATCAGATTCTAGATTCGAGGTACAAAACCCGAATGCCATACCTAGAATGTACCACTCGACAGCAGTTTTACTTCGAGATGGTCGGGTTCTTGTTGGTGGCAGTAACCCAAATGAGCTTTACAATTTCACCGGAGTTCTTTTTCCAACAGATTTAAGCTTGGAGGCATTCTCACCATCCTATTTGGATCAAGAATCTGCTAATTTGCGACCACGAATCATTTCTCCTGCTTCCCATCTTAAATACACGTATGGTCAACGTGTTGACATTCGGTTTACTGCTTCGGGATTACTAAATACAGATTTGGTCAAAGTGACGATGGTTGCACCTGGGTTTAATACACATTCATTTACTATGAACCAAAGAATGTTGGTACTTCCAAGATCTGGAATGGTAAGACAAGTTGGAAGATTTGTGTATCAAATCAGTTGTGTGTTTCCAAAGTCGGGTATATTTGCACCACCAGGTTACTATCTTCTATTCGTAGTTCATCAGGACATCCCGAGCGAGGCAATTTGGGTTAGGATTCAGTAACCAAATGATTTGACTCTACAAATGTCTTTTTTTTTTCCCTTCAGAATTTTCTTTTTCTTCGTAGCTAGTGTATGTGAGGACTTGTTTTGATATTTACAAGTTTGTCATTTTTATAATAAGGTGAGAAGGAAAAATTTCGTTGTTCACAACAGCCATGATTAACTACCAATTTCCTGTAAAATACTATGTATTCTAGCTTTATTACTCCTCTTATATAGGAGTAATTATTACTATAATTCTAGGGGAATGTGAGAATATATTAAGAATATATATTTTTAAACAAATTAATTAGCTGATGTCTGAAGAGAACTAAATCTAATGATTATAACAAACTTATACAAATGAAAGAGTCAAAGAGATATTTGATTATGGAGTACTCACTTAATAATTCTATTAATGTCTACGCTAGCTCTCAATAATTATAATTTTAATTTTATTCTACGGGGAAATTAGGACCAAGCTTAAAGTACATTTGAATTATATATCCAACTAAAGTATATTTAGTATGCCCTGTCATGCTGAAAGTTAACACCCACGATTCATATAACCAAACATTAAACAAAAGAGATACGAGGTCTGAGTATCGCTCACTTTGCTCCAACGTGTTTTACTTTCGTAAACTCTTTTGGGGATAATTTATATCCAATTTTAGGTTGCTTCGCTAGCTTATACTATTGTATCTTGGGTTATTTAATTAATTTATTTTTTTGCTTGAGTGAATTAGTCGTGAATATATAGTGAGAAGAAGAAGTAAAAGGAGGCAAATTAACATTCTTGTTGAAATTTAACCAAGGCTAAAGAAGTTGTAACAGTAGATTCCAACTCTATATAATATATATTGTTGTTGTTAATTTCCAACTAATTTCTAGTTTTGTCATCTCTCTATCTATTTATTTTTTCCCTTTTGTTCGTCCTTTTTATTTTCTGGGTGGAGGAGCCGATAGTCTTTTTTGTATCAACTGTTTAGTAAATTGTCTTGTTTTTTTTTAATTTCAACTGATAGATTTTTTAGACCACGAGCTAAAGATTATTTTTGAGCAAACTTGAAATCTTATTAGAAGATACTAGTATTAGTACCCGTGCGATGTGCGGACAAAAATCAAGTCAAATTGTGATATGGGTTATTTAAATTAAGTGCGAATAACCTTAAAATATAAACCTCAGAGATATAAATTATATAACATTAAATATTAATTATAAAGCAGGATATGAAATTATTGTTCTAATCTCGTTGTGGACAACTTATTTTTTATATATATATATATTTGTAGTAGCATAACCCTTAATTTTAGTACTTGCATTTCCTCACACTGCCTCTATTTTTTATACATTCTCTTCCCTACTACAATATTTTAATTAGTTTTTATATTAATATTTCGCCTATAACAAAAATAATATCATATTTTATTTTAAATTGTAACTTTGAATTAATTTATTTGATTGTTATGTTCCAAGTGTATTGAGTTCTCTTATAATTATTTTTGTATTAGATGCAGTTGTCACACCTCCTTTTTCCGTCCCCGCGAGGGGGGAAGGAGTTTTTCCAATTAAAGGACAATCGAAACGGGATTTGTTTGTTTATTTCATAGTCGCCACTTGGGAGATTTAGGGTGTCCCAAGTCACCATTTTAATCCCGAATCGAGAAAAAGAATGACTCTGTATTACAGTCCGCGAACCAGAAATCCGGATAAAGAATTCTGTTAACTCGGGAGAAGGTATTAGGCATTCCCGAGTTCCGTGGTTCTAGCACGGTCGCTCAACTGTCATATTCGGCTTGTTTATCTGATTTTATACAATTATGAGCTCATGTGCAAGTTTTAACTTTTAACCGCTTTCGTCATTATTATTATATATTTTTTCAAGAATTGCAACATCATGGAAATACATCTCCAACCACGTCACATCAATGCACCCGTGGTTGTTGGCACATTTCAACTCTATTGAGATTTGGATTTGGGTCACATAAATGTGCACCCGAGTTTTAAGAAAATTAAATTATTAAAAGGCGTGCCTAAAGCGACTAGCGTATCATTTACTTTGGGTAGGGCCGTGAAATTTTGCTAAATGATCCATCCCGCAGTCTAAGCAATTTTTAAAGCAAATATTTACCGAGGGTCCCGCAATTTTGTATTATTATTCGGTGAGACTCATCTCATTCTTATTTTTTAAAGGAATTTGCAACGTCATGGACATCCATCTCGGACCACGTCACAATCAATGTACCCGTGATTAGAGACACATTTCGACTCCGTTGAGATTTGGAGTTGGGTCACATAAATGTGCACCCGAGTTTAAGAATGTAATTTAATTAAATCGCGTCTAAAGAGTCTAACGCGTTATTATCTTTGGGGAAGGCAGTGAAATTCACTAAACAGTCCATCCCGAATTCTAAGTATTTATTATGACCAATTATTGAGGGCCCCGCAATTTGCATTTTTATTTGGCGAGGCTCTTCTCATTAATTTTTTTTTTAAAAAAGAATAATCTTAGAATGACTACATTTTTTATTTTTTCGTTTTTCTCTAAAATAAATGAAGAAAATGTCCTACTTTATTTACATACTTTCGAGTTATTATAGTTAAGTTTCGAAAGTGAGTCGTTTAAAGAGTTTACATGGGCAGCGCATAGAATGTTCTACATACAGACAATAAAAGAAAGAAAAGACTACATTAAACTACAACTTCAAATATTTCTCATTTTTGCATTCATGTTTCGAGTAGCTTACAAGATGAACCAGTGTATCGTTTGTGTACCTGGTATTGTCAATACAAGAAGAAGAAGGTCAGCAAAGTAGTATGTAACACAGCAACATATAGCAGCAGAAAGCCCAACACAGTAGCTTCAACACCTCAGTCCAGAAATCCCAGCAACACGGAGAAAACTAGTAAAAATGGAGAAGACAAATAGTGCGGAAATCTCTCTTTGTTTTTTCTTTCTAGATTTGAACTCTCTATGGTGTTCTTCCGCTCTCAATATTTCAGAAAATTTGGTTCTATCTTTTTTACTCTCTCCAAAATGAATTCTGTCCTGTATATTCTATGTATCCAGAGTGTATATCGAGTGTATACTTCTCTCTCCGCCCCCTCTTTTTTTCTTCTCTCTATCTAGTTTTTCCTCTTTTTTCAACTCTCTTCTTCCTAAATTTTTTCTTCTATTTGTAGCAAAATTTTCGAAATTTCAGATTTATTTTTTTATTTTTTTAATTAAAAGAAATCCCACTTACAAATTGTTTTTATTTTTTTAGAAAAAGAAATACCACCTTTATTTACTTTTATTTTTAAAATTCCAACTTTAATTACTTTATCTTATTTAAAATCCCACTTTTTATTTTTTTAAAAGAGAATCTCACTTTATTTAACTTTTCTTTAAAAAAAAACAAACCACCATCTTTTCTTTTTCTTTCAAAAATGCTACTTTCAATTACTTTAAATTTTTTAAATTTTCAGATACTTTTATATTTATTTTTTAATTCCAACCTTCTTTTAATATTGATAATTCATCTTTTAATTTTTTTGGTATTTTTATCCTATAATAAAAAGTGTAATAAAGCTAAAATAATAGTAGGTTAAAACCCCCTAAAATATTTACATAAAAGAAGTGATAAAAAAATTAAATATTGTCAAAAATTAGGTATTCACAGTGTCACACCTCCTTTTTGCGCGCCCGCCCCGAAGGGTTAGAAAATGCGCGAGGGGAGTTTTTCCAATTTAAGTGACAATATTCGAAATGAGATTATTTATTTAATTCAGAGTCGCCACTTGAGAAAGGTTTGGTTTTTGGTGTCCCAAGTCACCGGTTTATCTTGAATCCCGAATCGAGGAAATTTTTGACTTTTCCAAATGAAGTCTGCGAACCAGAAATTCTAAGTAAGGAATTCTGTTGACCCGAGGGAAGGTGTTAGGCACCCTCGAATCCCGTGGTTCTAGCACGGTCGCTTAAATTGTTATAATGACTAAATATCTTATTTAAATACATGTTGTGACTTATGTGCTTTTATTGAGTTTAAACCGCTTTTATTATTATCATTTATTTTTATAGAATTGCAACGTCGTGAAAATGCATCTCGAACCACGTCACAATCAATGCACCCGTGGTCGTCGACACATTTTGACTCCGTTGAGATTTGGATTTGGGTCACATCAATGTGCACCCGTGTTTAAGAAGGTTAAATTATTAAAGGTACGCCTAAAGCAACTAGCGTATTGTTATTTTAGGAAGAGGCCGTGAAGATTCATTAAACGGCCAAATCCAAAGTCTAGTCAATGGTTATGTATTTTATTGAGGGCCCCGACGGTTTGTGATTTATTTGGCGAGGCTCGTCTCATTTTTATTTTAAAGGATAAACCTATAGTGACTATATTTCTATTAAGTTCGTCTCTAAAATAAAAGAAAATCTCTTAATTATTTACATGCTGAAAACGTAACTTATTTAGTTATTAGTTTACTGCTAATGCGATTGGAAAATTGCGATCGAGTTTGTACAAAGAAAAACTGCTTTCATTTTTATATTCTATTATTTACTAATGCTGGAACATGAGAGGGATACACAATAATATCAAAGCCGATTAACTATTCTTCAAGTAATTTAAACTAGCATTATTAGATGAAGAAATCATACATATGCAACCTCATTACTCATTAATTAATCGACTACATTTTTATACAAAGAGAGGAAAATTAATATTCAAACACAGATCCAAACAAAAGAATTCAACAGGAACAGGAGCCTGATTAATATTTCATTTTTCGCTTCAAGCTAAGAGTGTACAAATGTGTACCTGGAAACAGCAGTACAAGAACAAAAGAAGTAGGAGTCAGCGACAGTAATAACGCGGCAACAACAGGTTCAGCAACACCGCAAAACCAGTAACAACCAGTAGAATAACCCAGTAACAGATTGAAAACTCAGCAGTGCAAAAGTACAATCGCAGTCAAAGCAGAAGAGAGAAAAGATACGAGATGCAGTAGTTTCTGACTTTTGAATAACACTCGAAGAAAAGCAAACAAAATTGTTCGAGTGAAAGTTCAAATTGTCTTTCTCTTTTACTATCACAAACTCTCTCCAAGTATAAAAGTATGTCAACTCTCAAGTGTAAAAAGAATCTGTCAACTCTCTCTAAAAATCCTCTCAATAATATTCAACTCTTTTTCTCTCCCCCCAAAAATCTCTCTTAAAACTTTCAAGTCCTCCCCCAATGTCAAGAAATGACTCTATATTTATAGCAAGACTTTTCCTTGAATTCCTAAACCCAAATTATTCCCCCAATGACATGCTTTGTCCCACTATCAAATATCTTCTTTATTTTAAAACTTTTTCCCCCATGCCTACATTAAACAAGTGCAAGATTCCTCCTCATTATGTTTTGTCTTGTCCCCTATTATATTAAACAAGTACATCAAAAACCTCACCCCATTATATTTGTCCCCCATGATTAACATAAAGAATCAAAATAATGTTCAATTACCAAACTACCCCTCCAACCTTATTGCAATTACAAATCTACCCCCGAATGCACTACAATTTACCAAATTACCCCTCTGCTCTAAACAATCAATTAAATCATAACTTGACCAAAATATAGTCAAGATGACCAATTTCTCAACAATCTTCAACAACAAATCATATGAACATGATGAACAACACAAACTCCAAATTAATGGAAATAAATCAACCATATCGGGAACCAATCCTGGTTAATTTAGATCATCAATGGATGAACAAAGATACAACAATACCAACAACAATATGCATGATTCAAATTAAATCAACAAATCACAAACAAACATAAACTCACATTAAATCACTGGATTTAAACATGAACTTCAAACAAAGATGAACATGAATTAAATATGTTTTTTAAGCAACAAACATGACTGATTCTAACGATTCAAACAACATTAACATTTTCTGGAAAATTCATAACAACATGAAACAAATTGAAGAAATAATTAATTAAATTTCAATTTGAATCTAACAAACTTTAAACTAACAAATAATCAATTAAACAACAATACAAACACGAAATAACATGAAAAACAATTAATTAATCTTTCATTTGGAATCTGAAAAAATTAATTTAACAAACAACACATGAACATGAACAAAACCAAAAAATCAAATATCCAACCATAGACATGAGCAAAACAAACATTTGCCGATTTTAGATTTGAAAAATATCCAAACGAAATACGGACAAAAATAAAACTCAAAAACTACTAACCGGATTGAACGAAATATGTACGGGCTGTTTCAATAAACCTCGACCAACGCTCGACCAAAGCGGATTGAAATGAAGCTGAAGCTACAACGTAACGAGATATGTTTGGTCGGAGCGAACATGCGAACATGCGACCACCACGGCATATGTTACCAAAAGCAAACTGCCCAGCACGGTGGGTTCCGCCACTGGAGATACAAGGGATACGTGAAACAACACGTCCAGTACACCATGACTCAACTGAAGTTTGATGACCAACTTTCTTTGGAAATGGCGTAAGGTTCACGAGGGTAGTGACAGCAAGAGGGCGTCGAGCTTGAAGCGGACGACGAAGAAGACGAAGTGAGGCAGCAGCAGCTCGGAGGCAGATGAAGCAACGCATCCATGGACGACGAGCTGTAACAGATGCAACTCAGCCATGGATTCAAACAACGATTAGCTGCTGTGTCGTTTGGATGGGGAATATGAAGGCAGAAGCAAACACGGATGAAGATGAGAATGGAGCAGCTACGCGGGGAGGAGGAAGGCAGCCATGGACGTCGAGCTCAAGCTCGAGCTTGACGCCGGACGACGAAGATGAAATAGAAACAGTCGCGTGGTCTCCTGGGCTGCTCATGGTCGAAGACTAAGAAGCTGCAACCTTGGTGATGGTGAAGCCGAAGGCAGCGGGGTGGGTCATCGACGGGGTTGTTCGTTCATGGCTATCATTGGGTGGTTGTGTCGCTTGGTTGTTTGAGCGAAGAAAGAAGGAGGAGGAGGAGCCATGAACGTTGGTGAAGCTGAAGATGCAGCTGGGTCGTCCAGGGTGAGGGTGAAGGGCAGCCATGGTTGTGTGCTTGGAGTTTTGAGAGGATGAAGAGAGGAGGCGGATGAGTTAGTATTTTAGGGTTTTTTTTTGTTCTTTTGTTTTTTCTTTTGTTTTGTGTCTTTGAAATGCAAGATAGGGGTATTGGGTTAATGGGGCGGACCGGATCGACCCATGTGGAGATGGACTGGGTCATGGAGAAGGTTGGACAAATGTTTGGGCCTGGGGTTGAATTTTGAAGAAGTGGCCCAATCCGATTTTTCTTTGTATTTTTGTTCTCTTTTCTTCTTTTATTTTCTAAAACTAAATTATAAAAATACTTAAATTATTATTAAGAACTAAATTAAGTTATAAAAGCGCAAATTAACTCCCAATAACAATTAACGTCCAATTAAGTAATAATTAAGCATAAAATTGTTCATTTGGACATTAAATGCTAAAAATGCAAAAGATGCCTATTTTTGTAATTTTTAATTTTTTGTAAAACTAATTTAATTACTAACAATTGTAGAATGAAATCCTACATGCAAAATGCGACATATTTTTATATTTTTTATTAATTTAACGAATAAGCAAACACAGACAAATACAAATAATTATCCAAAAATATCACAAAAATACTTAAAATTGTACACCAAGGAAAATCATTTTATTTTGCATTTTCTGGGAGTATTTCTCATATAGGGCAAAAATCACGTGCTTACACACAGCTGCCCCTCTTTGCTCGAAAACACGAAGAGCTTTCGGGCAAAGATAAAGTGAACAATGCGACTAATTTTTGATCATATCGTTATTCAAAATAGGAAGAAAATAAAAAAGGAAAGGCGCAACCGAGTCCTGGTTTTGGACAGCCTACATATCCCTGGTTATAAGGGAATCAGGTCGAGTGTAGTTCAAAAAGTTTTGGTAGCTGGGAGTACCATGGGATTGCGATGTTACTGTTACTGTTGTTGCGTGCTGTTACCGTTGTTGCGTGCTGTTACCACTACTTTTCGATCTCCTTATTACACCATTGCTAGAAAGAAAACAAGAAGTTATACTAAGCTATGATCTATGAATTACAAAGATTTATTCTCGAGCTTGGTCATGTGATTGTTTCTGCCTTGTTGCTTTGTGTTTCCTCTGGTATTTCTTTACTTCTAGCTCGACTTGTGGTCTTCCTTCTGATTTCTGCTGGGGATTTTTGTTGTAACCCTCTGCTTTACTGACTTCAAACTTCAATGTATTCTCCTTTCTGTAAGTGGGCTCCTGACTCCACCTTGACTTTTGAAAGATGACACAACCTCCATTCTCCAAGCGGGCCCCAGACTTCTTCAACAATCTTGGAATTTAACGTCCTCCATTCTCCAGGCGGGCTCCTAACTTTTATTAGCAACTTTGAAAATAAAATGCATTTGGCAATGATTTATGAAAATATATAGTTTGGCAATGTTTATACAAGCAGGACCACTTGGGTCGAAATAAATTAAATGTCCTTTTGAGGAAGGATTAAATTCAATATCCTATTCGAGGGTGGATAGACCCATCATATCCTGTTCGAGGGCGGACAGACCCATCATATCCTGTTCGAGGGCGGACAGACCCATCATATCCTATTCGAGGGCGGACAGACCCATCATATCCTATTCGAGGGCGGATAGACCCATCATATCCTTTTCGAGGGCGGATGAACCCAAAATATCCTATTCGAGGGCGGATAGACCCATCGTATCCTATTCGAGGGCGGATGAACCCAAAATATCCTATTCAAGGGCGGATGAACACAAAATATCCTATTCGAGGGCAGATGAACCCAAAATATCCTATTCAAGGGCGGATGAACCAAAAATATCCTATTCGAGGGCGGATGAACCCAAAATATCCTATTCAAGGGCGGATGGACCCATCATATCCTATTCGAGGGCGGATGAACCCAAAATATCCTATTCGAGGGCGGATGAATCCAAAATATCCTATTCGAGGGCGGATGAACCCAAAATATCCTATTCAAGGGCGGATGAACCAAAAATATCCTATTCGAGGGCGGATGAACCCAAAATATCCTATTCAAGGGCGGATGGACCCATCATATCCTATTCGAGGGCGGATGAACCCAAAATATCCTATTCAAGGGCGGATGAATCCCAAATATCCTATTCGAGGGCGGATGAACCCAAAATATCCTATTCGAGGGCGGATGAACCCAAAATATCCTATTCGAGGGCGGATGAACCCAAAATAACCTATTCGAGGGCGGATGAACCCAAAATATCCTATTCGAGGGCGGATGAACCCAAAATATCCTATTCGAGGGCGGATAGACCCATTGTATCCTATTCGAGGGCGGATGAACCCAAAATATCCTATTCAAGGGCGTATGAACCCAAAATATCCTATTCGAGGGCGGATGAACCCAAAATATCCTATTCGAGGGCGGATAGACCCATCATATCCTATTCGAGGGCAGATGAACCCAAAATATCCTATTCAAGGGCGGATGAACCCAAAATATCCTATTCGAGGGCGGATGAACCCAAAATATCCTATTCGAGGGCGGATGAACCCAAAATATCCTATTCGAGGGATGAACCCAAAATATCCTATTCGAGGGCGGATAGACCCATCGTATCCTATTCGAGGGCGGATGAACCCAAAATATCCTATTCGAGGGCGGATGAACCCAAAATATCCTATTCGAGGGTGGATAGACCCATCATATCCTATTCGAGGGCGGATGAACCCAAAATATCCTATTCGAGGGCGGATGAACCCAAAATATCCTATTCGAGGGCGGATGAACCCAAAAATATCCTATTCGAGGGCGGATAGACCCAAAAATATCCTATTCGAGGGCGGATAGACCCATCTTCAAAACTTAAAATTTAAAGAGTGAACTGTATACCTCTATTATACGGGCGGGCTCCCGACTTCAAAACTTGAAATTGTCTTACCTCCGACTGTTTTTCTTAAAATCGTGTTGTCTTGCTATCTCTTAAAACTTGAATTGATTTTCTCGTTCCTCCGAGAAATTTTTTGACAATGGCAGAAAATTTTCTGCCCCAGTTTTGGTGTTTTTCTTTGTGGCATGTTTTTTCACCATTAATAAGATTTCCTTTTCCTGCTTCAAATCAAAGAAAATTTGTTAGTTTTAAAACATGGTGAGCGGTCGTGACACTCCTACTGGGGATGGTTTTTCCCTTTCTCCCTTCCCCGCTCTGTGTTTCATTACGCTATCAAAACTTGTTGGGGATTATTTTGCTGGGGATGAATTTTCCTTTTCTTCCTTCCCCACTCTGTGTTGTCCGACCCTCTTGGAACTTGGTCAAAAATCTGTCGGGGATGCTCCTACATCTCGATGATCTGCTGGGGGCCCTCTTGGAATTAGGTCCACAATTTTCTCAACTGTTGTTTTCCTGTTTTTCTCCAACTTCCCTTGGAAATTTGGTCCTCTTGGGATCTAGACCCATTCATCATTTGGTCTTTGCGACCAACTTCTTTTCACTTTATAGCCTTATCTTTGGCCTATCCTATTCGTATTTTGCTTTGCATCATTTTGGCAACTGGTAGTAAGCTCTGAAAATCTTTTTCAAAAACAAACTGTTGGGGAGGTAAAATCTTTAAACCAAGAAATGAAAAAGTGATGATCTCAAAAATAGAAAAAGAAGAAGTCTTTCTGAACAAATGCTGGGGAAAAGGAAAGAAAAGAACTTATCTAAATGATATAACCGATCCCAACGATCATGTCGCGCATTCTGGATTAATCAACCCAGTCTATTTGTATCAATCAACCCTTCGGACGGCCTCATGTTGCTGGGGAGAAACAGGCACTCAACTTTTTGCCAAATGCGGATCCTTCCCGCCAATCTTGTCTTGTCGCCTCATAGTGCCCTTCGAGGGGTTTTCACTAATAAGACTCTCTCATTTCTCTTAACTCCCGTCGCCTTATGGTGCCTGTAAAGGTTTTCACCGATAAGACTCTCTCATTTTATTTTATTTTTCAGCTGGGGATTAGGGTGCTACCGATATGACTCTCTCTGTTGGGGATTCTTTCGGCTATCAATTCATTTCCAGCTTATGATCTTCTTCTTTACTGGGGATCAGAGTGTTATTCCCGACTTCCATTTGCATTGACTTAGCACTTCTCAGATACTGATCGGGAGGTCTTTTTTGGACATCAATAGGGTTTTTTGTGTATGGCTGAAAGGAGAAGAGAGTATCAAAAGTTCAAAAATAATTTTTAGGGGTAAAATAGTACAACTCTTGGAATCAAACTTTCTTGCCAAAATCACAAGCGCCAACTTCTGCCCTAGTTTTTCTTGCTTGGAGATTTTTATTTTGTCACACTATGTTACCTTATGCACACTATGTTACACTATGACCGAGCTGTGAGGCGCCTACGTATCCTTCTTTGAGGAATCAGGTCAAACGTAGTTCCCAATTCCCTTTTTTTTTTGACTTTTCTTTTGTCTTTATTATCATTATTTTTTTTCTTCTTTTTTTCATTCACTTTCATTACTGATTCCAAAAAGAGGGGTATGAAAGAATAAATAAGGCTCAAAAGGGGAAGCAACGGTTAAAGTGTTTGGATAGAAGAAAGAATTGCCTCCATCATTTCATTCTCCAATAAATACCAAGTACAAACAAATAACAATTACAATTACAAGAAATCATACATAATATCTCTTAACTGCGTAAGAATTGATAGCCATGTCGACGCATTTCCCTTCGATATCTGTTAAACATAAAGCGTCATTGGGCTTGATATGTTCAGACTGCGATAATCAACACACACCTAGATTTTTCCTCTTTTTTTTTTATTGTAGCACCACATTAGCCAACCAATTAGGATATCGAGCGACCCGAATAACCTTAGTATTCAGCTGTTTGGTTACTTCTTCCTTAATCTTCACACTCATGTCGGTTTTGAACTTCCTCAATTTTGCTTGACGGGAGGAAATGTCGGGTCAGTGGGCAATTTGTGAACCACTAGATTGGTGCTTAAACCCGGCATGTCGTCGTATGACCATGCAAAACGTTTTTGAATTCAATAAGTGCTTTTATTAGTTCTTCCCTGATGTTTGGTTCAATGTGGACGCTTATCTTAGCTTCCCTGATATCATCCGCATCCCCTAGATTGACGGCTTCCATGTCATTTGAGTTGGGCTTTTTTTTTTCAATTTGGCTCAACTCTTTGTTAATTTCTTCGAAGGCTTCATCCTCATCGTATTCCGACTTATCATCACAATCTTGTACTATAAGTTCGAAATCAGATTGATTTTTTTAGACTAGGTTGAAGATCCGTCGTGCATACCATGTCATTAGAACCAGTATAAAGAGAACTGTTCAGAAGAGAAAAAAGAAGAAGAAAAATTAAAACAAAATAAGGAATGAAGAAAAAAAACTTTCACTTTATTAAAATACTGGATAGCAAGGTTTCACACTTTGGCGAGCACAAAAAGAAATCTGGATTACAACCCTGGAATAATCCAGACAACAAGAAAGAAAATCAGAGCCCACTACCAAGACTCCCTTCGTATAGGAAGAAGAGTAGCCATTAAATTGTTGATTTTTGCTTCCAGCCCCACAAACTGTACATTTGCCCCACTGGACCCTTTTCCCAACACCATAACTGGCTTGTCATGTACCTTTTCCAACTATACCACTGCTTTTCCACTGGTCGACTTTTCTTTTAAATCGGCACGGATCATCATCACTGTTTGTGAGGGTTTCTTTAGCTCCCCTCCTTCGTGCACTAGCTCGATCATGTGGGTTTCATGGTGTGCCGGCAACGGGTTCTGATTGATGTTGGGTACCTCTGGTGTCTGAACCTCAATCTTGTTAGTGTCAATAAGATTTTGCACTACATGTTTCAACTTCCAACACTTCTCAGTATCATGTCCGGGAGCCCCCGAACAATACTCACAGCTTACCGAGTGGTCCATATTTTTGGGAAGGGGATTTGGCAATCTGGGCTCAACAGGACTCAACAAGCCTAACTGCCTTAATTTGTAGAACAAGGCAGTATAGGTTTCTCCTAACTCAGTGAATGTTCTCTGTATTCTTTCAATTCTGAAAGCTTGATTTCCCCGAAAACCTGCCCCTGAAGAGTTCCTGTTGGCCCTTGGCGGCGGATAGGTGTTTTGTGTAGGTAGGTATGTGTTTTGGGGAGCCGGTGCGCGCCATTGTGGGCGAGCCAGAGGCTAAGCATATGTATGGGCATGGTGTACGGAAAAGTGTGGTTCTTGTGGCGGGTAGTAAGGTTGTGGAGGATAATTTGGAGTGTAAGGGTAGTTTGGGTGATGGGGTCTGGGTTGGTATCGAGGGGAAGGACCTTTCGATCTGGACCAGTTGCCTACCTCTATTCTCTTCTCTCTTTTTCTTTCCAAGCGCACCTCCCGTGCCGCTCTGAATGGCCTGAGTCATTGCCTTGATTGCCGAGTAACTCAGGATTTTATTGGACTTAAGTCCCTCTTCTATCATAACTCCCATTTTCACTACTTCATTGAAGGATTTGCCAACTGACGTCACCAAGTGACCAAAGTACGTTGGCTCTAGAGTTTGCAGAAAATAGTCCACCATTTCGTTTTCCCTCATGGGAGGATCAACTCTAGCTGCCTGTTCTCTCCACCGGAACCCAAATTCCCGGAAGCTCTCCCCGGGCTTCTTCTCAAACTTTAGTAATGTGAGACGGTCAGGGACTATCTCAAGGTTGTACTGGAAGTGTCCTGCAAAAGCCTGTGCTAGATCGTCCCAGGTGTACCACCTGCTCGGATCTTGTCTTGTATACCATTCCAGTGCTGACCCACTTAGGCTTTGGCCAAAGTAAGCTATCAGCAGCTCGTCTTTGCCACCAGCTCCCCTCATCTTGCTACAAAAACCCCGTAGATGTGCCACAGGATCGCCATGCCCTTTGTATAAATCGAACTTGGGCATCTTGAACCCTGCCGGCAATTGCACGTCAGGGAAAGGGCATAGATCATTGTAGGCTACGCTGACCTGGTGGCCTAACCCGTGCATGTTCCTGAAGGATTGCTCCAGGCTTTTGACCTTTCGAATCACCTCCTCATGTTCTGTGTTCTTAACCGGTTTCTCAGCTTCCTCTGGTATCCCAAATTGGGGTGTATATGTGTATGGCTCAGGAGCTTTAAAAGTGGGTTCAGGAGGAAAATATTGGGTGTTGTGAATTTGGAACAGTGGTTCACTAGACGATCTTTGTAATGTGGTTGGGGGAGGTGACACAAAGACAGGAACATTTGGTAGTGGAGGGTTCTGATTGGGTGGCGGAGCTTGGGGATCATAGGCATCTCTCCCCTGATAGTATTGGTGGCTTGGGAAGCTTGTTGAAGGGCCGGGGGAAGGGTATTCTAGCGTGTGTCCCGGTGGGGGAGTAGGAGTGACGAGTGGTTCGGGCCCCTTTTGCACCTTAGCCATGGCTAGCTGCATTTCATTCATTTCCAATCTCATTTTTTCTATATTGGCCATCGCCTCAGCTTCTGATTGGCTGTCTTTTCCGACTCAACGTTGTTGTCTGACCCAATCATGCTTTCTGGTATATGACCTTTCGATCTTGTTTGATAATGGTATGGTGCCAGTACGCTCTAACAAACTAACTGATGTTGATTGAAAAAACAACAAACTTGTCAGTGTTAGAGTCTTAACAGATATTGTAATTGCACGTTGGGGGATGCAATGTTCTTAGGCAGTTAACCATTTCTAACATGCTTTTGCTCTGACCGCATGCATCATTCCGGCTTATTTTATTTGTGCCTCTTTCGAGTGTTTCAGGGACCTCTCTTTTCTTCTTCTCTTTTTTTTTTCTTTTCCTCTCTCTCTCTCTTTTTTCTTTTCTTTTATTCACTTTTTTTTTCTTTTTTAGCGGTGGTCGAACCTTATGTAGATTGCCTACGTATCATGTCCCCGCATGAATCAGACCTTGCGTAGTTCGGACCAATAAAAGATAAATAATAATAAAACATTTTATTTTTATTTTTTTTCAATTTTCATAATAAAACAAACTTGATTATAAAAGTTTAAAAATTGACCATACTAACAGACTTTGACAAAAGACAACAAACGGACTCGAAAATCAAATAACTCGCATACTCTAATCAAAGAATTACAAACTCAAAAACAAACAGCCAGATTCCTTCCCCTATATGCCAATTTTAACCAAATGGTTGTTTTTCAGACGTGGCCCCTTCTCAATTTCACATGAATTTTAAGGCCGAGAAGGACTATTTTACGACCTTTCACAAACTTGTTCGTTCTTTTACGAAAATAGCCCTTCGACAACTGAAAGATACTCTAAGGCTATCTTGGCAAGAACGGTTTAAGACATCACCGAAGCTGGGCTGGCTTATTTTAACTAAAAACCAAACGGTATTCACTTGACCACTGACTATTTTCTTGTTTTTCAAATAATAAAAGACCTGGTTTTGCAAACACGACCTTTCAGCACTTCGGAGACGAAGATTTTAAGGTTGTGCGGGATAACTGGTCGCAACCCAAAAGAATGACCAAAGATGGTCGTTTACGCCAAATCAGCCTTCCGGCGTTCCTTTCGAGAACATTCGGCTATTTTTGACAAAACGGCGTGACCCAACTTATTTATGACTCTTTTCTTGTTTGTTTTTTCAAATTAGAATAAAAGACCCAGTATTGCAAACATGGCCTTTTAGCGCCTCTGGGACGAAGAGTTTAAGGTTGCGAGGGTCAAAAATCAAAACGTAACCAAAGGTGATTGTTTATGCAAAATCAGCCTTCCGGCGTCCCGTTTGGGAACATTTGGCTATATTTGACCTAAGCGGCATTACCCGACTTATTTATGACAAAGATTCGACATTTTTTGGCTATTTTTGCAAAGGAGAGGTTGGACACTACCCGACTTATTTATGACAAAAATTTTGACATGTTTTTCAAAATAGGAAACCCGATATAGCCAACACGGCCTTTCAACGCCTCGGGGACGTAAATTTTAAGGCTGTGTGGGTCAATCGGTCAAAATCTAAAAAAAATGACCCAATGGTGGCTGTTTATGCAAAGTCAGCCTTCTGGCGTCCCTTTCGGGAACATTCAGCTACGTTTTGACAAAACAGCGTCACCCTACATATTTATGACCTTTTCTTGTTTTTCAAAATAGAAAACTCAATATTGCAAACACGGCCTTTCAGCGCCTTGGGGACGAAGATTTTTAAGGCTGTGTGGGTCAACTGGACCAAATCTAAAAAATGACCCAAAGGTAGCTGTTTATGCAAAGTCAGCCTTCCGGAGTCCCTTTCGGGAACATTCGGCTATGTTTTGACAAAACAGCGTCACCCGACTTCTTTATGATGAAATTAAAATTTGACATATATTTTTTTAGAGCTATTTTTGCAAAATGGGCGGTTGGACCCGACGAGAGTTGCCTACGTATCTCACGCCCTGTGAGAATCAAACCGGCGTAGTTCGCCAAATAAACTAACTGATTTTGAAAACAAACATATTTTCCTTTTTTTTTAGCGAAAGAAACTATTTTTCCTTTTCGTTTTTTTTGAAAACAAAGCAAACTAAAATAAAGGACTTTTTCCTACACACTTTCTGCTTTTTTGGGTAAACAAACAATTTTAAAAGTAATATATATATATATATATATATATATATATATATATATATATATATATATATATATATATATATATATATATATATATATATATATATATTTATTTTTATTTTAAAAACAAAATTTCGGCAGAGTTCCAACAGTACTTGGACACTGGGTTTTTCTAAAATAATCAATTAACTCCCTAACTGTTATTTCTCTCTTTTTTTTTCAATTTTTCAACGTTCCCGAGATTCAAAAATCGGTCAACATGCGGGTTCGGAATAAATGCACAGCACAAATAGGATGCAACAGGATGGTCTTTTCATTTCAGGTTGCTAGTCCTAGACGGACCCAACCCCTGTGTTGAGTCCCCTAAGTCAAATGCAACATGATGCAAATAATCGTTCCTACTAGGGATCCGACATGAAGTCATGTTATTCTATGTTCAAAACCTGAGTCGGTGTTCTAGACTGTGTACCCGAGCGGACAACTCAAGTCGAGGAGGGGGCAACTTACCAGGAACCAAAAGGCCATCCGGCTTCATAACTTGTCCGAGCCTCTTTTTTATTTCAGGGTATGACACTAATAGAATAGGGAGTCTCAACCAGTAAGCACATCCCCGGAGGTGAAGAGAGAAGGGTTCGGCACAGTTTATATATACAGTCAAATAATATCAAAGCGGTAAAAGCAGCATTTAGCACATTAGGCTCAAACATGTAAAAATCAGATAAAGCCAAATATAACAATTTATCTAAGCTCGAATTTCTAAACCTGAACCAGTGGTTCTGGGTTACTCATTCCCCAGCAGAGTCGCCAGAGCTGTCACACCTCCTTTTTTCGTCCCCGCGAGGGGGAAGGAGTTTTTCCAATTAAAGGACAATCGAAACGGGATTTGTTTGTTTATTTCAGAGTCACCACTTGGGAGATTTAGGGTGTCCCAAGTCACCATTTTAATCCCGAATCGAGAAAAAGAATGACTCTGTATTACAGTCCGCGAACCAGAAATCCAGATAAGGAATTTTGTTAACTCGGGAGAAGGTATTAGGCATTCCCGAGTTCCGTGGTTCTAGCACGGTCGCTCAACTGTCATATTCGGCTTGTTTATCTGATTTTATACAATTATGAGCTCATATGCAAGTTTTAACTTTTAACTGCTTTCGTCATTATTATTATATAATTTTTCAATAATTGCAACATCATGGAAATACATCTCTAACCACGTCACATCAATGCACCCGTGGTTGTTGGCACATTTCAACTCTGTTGAGATTTGGATTTGGATCATATAAATGTGCACCCGAGTTTTAAGAAAATTAAATTATTAAAAGGCGTGCCTAAAGCGACTAGCGTATCATTTACTTTGGGTAGGGCCGTGAAATTTTGCTAAACGGTCCATCCCGCAGTCTAAGCAATTTTTAAAGCAAATATTTACCGAGGGCCCCGCAATTTTGTATTTTTATTCGGTGAGGCTCATCTCATTCTTATTTTTTAAAGGAATTTGCAACGTCATGAACATGCATCTCGGACCACGTCACAATCAATGTACCCGTGATTAGAGACACATTTCGACTCCGTTGAGATTTGGATTTGGGTCACATAAATGTGCACCCGAGTTTAAGAATGTAATTTAAGTAAATCGCGTCTAAAGAGTCTAACGCGTTATTATCTTTGGGGAAGGCAGTGAAATTCACTAAACAGTCCATCCCGAATTCTAAGTATTTATTATGACCAATTATTGAGGGCCCCGCAATTTGCATTTTTATTTGGCGAGGCTCGTCTCATTATTTTTTTTAAAAAAAAGGATAATCTTAGAATGACTACATTTTTTATTTTTTCGTTTTTCTCTAAAATAAATGAAGAAAATGTCCTACTTTATTTACATACTTTCGAGTTATTATAGTTAACTTTCGAAAGTGAGTCGTTTAAAGAGTTTACATGGGCAGTGCATAGAATGTTCTACATACAGACAATAAAAGAAAGAAAAGACTACATTAAACTACAACTTCAAATCTTTCTCATTTTTGCATTCATGTTTCGAGCAGCTTACAAGATGAACCAGTGTATCGTTTGTGTATCTGGTATTGTCAATACAAGAAGAAGAAATTCAGCAAAGTAGTATGTAACACAACAACATAAAACATCAGAAAGCCCAACACAGTAGCTTCAACACCTCAGTCCAGAAATCCCAGCAACACGGAGAAAACTAGTAAAAATGGAGAAGACAAATAGTGCGGAAATCTCTCTTTGTTTTTTCTTTCTAGATTTGTACTCTCTATGGTGTTCTTCCGCTCTCAATATTTCAGAAAATTTGGTTCTATCTTATTTACTCTCTCCAAAATGAATTCTGTCCTGTATATTCTGTGTATCCATAGTGTATATCGAGTGTATACTTCTCTCTCCGCCCCCTCTTTTTTTATTCTTTCTATCTAGTTTTTCCTCTTTTTTCAACTCTCTTCTTCCTAAATTTTCTCTTCTATTTATAGCAAAATTTTCGAAATTTTCAGATTTATCTTTTTATTTTTTTAATTAAAAGAAATCCCACTTACAAATTGCTTTTATTTTTTTAGAAAACGAAATCCTACCTTTATTTACTTTTATTTTTAAAATTCCAACTTTAATTACTTTATCTTATTTAAAATCTCACTTTTTATTTTTTTAAAAGAGAATCTCACTTTATTTAACTTTTCTTTAAAAAAACAAACCACTATCTTTTCTTTTTCTTTCAAAAATGCTACTTTCAATTACTTTAAATTTTTTAAATTTTCATATACCTTTATATTTATTTTTTAATTCCAACCTCTTATACTTTTTAATTTTTTAAAAATTTCCACAAAACTTTTTATTTTTTTAAATTTTCTACATTCTTTTACTTTTTTTTAAAAGAGAATTCCACCTATTTTTACTTTTATATATTTTTTTTATTCAATACTTCCCTTTTTCTTATTTTTTAAATCATTCCATAAATTATTATTTTTGTTTTAAAAAAAATATTTTCGGATATTTTTTATATAAAAAACAAAAAATAATAATAAAATTATTAATAGTGATAATTCATCTTTTAATTTTTTTGGTATTTTTATCCTATAATAAAAAGTGTAATAAAGCTAAAATAATATTTGGTTAAAACCCCCTAAAATATTTACATAAAAGAAGTGATAAAAAAATTAAATGTTGTCAAAAATTAGGTGTTCACAACAGTTAATTTTTTTTTTAGCTTTATGATGAAAATTTAATTTTTAATTTTATTAGAAAAATTACCTATATTAAAATTTTATGTTAATCATAAAAAATGTTTCTTAATTATTTTGAACATATTATATCTGAATGTTGTAGCAATATTTTTACTGTCATATTATTTCTTTATGTAAATTTTTCTTTCTTTTTCATTTTTAAGATACAATGTTAATTTTTAATTTTTATTAGTAAAATTACCTATATAGAAATTTATTTTTAATTTTTAATTTTTAGACGTTGATTTTGGTATTGACCTAGTGCCGGGCACTCAACCCATTTCTATCCCGCTGTATCGTATGTCATTAGCGGAGTTGAAAGAGTTAAAGAGCAGCTTCAGGAACTCCTCGATAAAGGGTTCATTCACCCTAGTGTGTCACCCTGGGGCGTGCCGGTTCTATTTGTGAAGAAGAAGGATGGCACTATAAGGATGTGTATTGATTATAGGTAATTGATCAAAGTAACAATTAAGAACAAGTATCCGTTGCCTTGCATTGATGATTTATTCGACCAACTTCAGGGAGCGAGAGTGCTCTCCAAGATTGATCTCCGTTCGGGTTATCACCAGTTGAAGATCAGGGACTCGGATATTCTTAAGATAGCTTTCAAGACCCGATATGGTCATTATGAGTTCTTGGTGATGGTTTTTGGGCTGACCAATGCCCCGACAGTGTTCATGCATTTGATGAACAACGTGTTCTAACCTTATCTCGATTCATTTGTCATAGTCTTCATTGATGATATTTTGGTGTATTCACGTAGTCAAGAGGAGCACGCGGAGTATTTGAAAGTTGTGTTGCAGAGATTAAAGGAGGAGAAACTTTATGCAAAATTCTCCAAGTGTGAGTTTTGGCTTAGTTTAGTGGCTTTTTTGGGGCACGTGGTGTCCAACGAGGGTATTCAGGTTGATCCGAAGAATATAAAGGCGGTTTAGAGTTGGCCTAGACCGTCCTCAACCACAGAGATTCACAACTTTCTTGTTTGGCAGGCTATTATCGCCGGTTTGTTTAGGGATTCTCATCTATCGCATCGCCCTTGACCAAGTTGACTCAGAAAGGTGCTTCATTTGTATGGTCAGACGAGTGTGAGGAGAGCCTTCAAAAGCTCAAGATAGCTTTGACCACAGCTCCAGTGTTAGTTTTGCCATCAGCTTCAGGTTCATATATCGTGTATTGTGATGTTTCGAGAGTTGGTATTAGTTGTGTTTTGATGCAGAAGGGTAGAGTTATTGCTTATGCTTCTCGTTATTTGAAGCCTCGTAAGAAGAACTACCCCGTTCATGATTTAGAGTTGGCTACCATAGTTCACGCATTGAAGATTTGGAGGTATTACTTGTATGGTGTGTCTTGTGAGGTGTTTAATGATCATCGTAGCCTCCAGCACTTGTTCAAACAGAAGGATCTCAATTTGAGGCAGCGGAGGTGGTTGGAGTTGCTCAAGGATTATGATATCACTATATTGTACTATCCGAGAAAGGCTAATGTGATGGCCGATGCCTTGAGCCGAAAGGCGGTGAGTATGAGGAGTTTGACATATATTCCAATTGGGGAGAGACATCTTGTAGTTGATATTTAGGCCTTGGACAATCGGTTCGTGAGGTTAGATGTTTCGGAGCCCAGTCGGGTTTTGGCTTGTGTGGTTCCTCGGCCTTCCTTATATGATCGCATCAAAGAGTGCCAGTATGATGATCCGCATTTGGTTGTCCTTAAGGACAGAGTTTAGCATGATGGTGCCAGAGATGTGACTATAGGTGATGATGGGGTATTGAGGATGCAGGGCCGGATTTGTGTGCCCAATGTAGATGGGCTTCGGGAGTTGATCCTGGAGGAGGCCCATAGCTCGTGGTACTTTATTCATCTGGGTGCCATAAAGATGTATCAGTATCTGAGACAACATTATTGGTGAAGAAGAATGAAGAAAGGCATTGTGGGATTTGTAGCTCGGTGTCTCAATTGTCAGCAGGTGAAATATGAGCATCAAAAGCCGGGTGGCTTGCTTCAGCAGATGGATATTCCCGAGTGGAAGTGGGAGAGGATCACTATGGACTTTGTTGTTGGACTTCCATAGACTTTGAGGAAGTTCGATGCGATTTGGGTGATTGTGGATCGGCTGACCAAGTCCGCGCACTTTATTTTGTATGTACTACCTATTCTTCAGAGCAGTTGGCAGGGATCTATATTCGGGAGATTGTTCGTTTGCATGGTGTCACAGTTTCCATCATTTCAGATAGGGGCACTCAGTTCACATCGTAGTTTTGGAGGTTTGTGCAGTGAGAGTTGGGTACTCAGGTTGAGTTGAGCACAACTTTTCACCCTTAGACGGACAGGCAGTCCGAGCACACTATCCAGATATTGGAGGACATGTTACATGCTTGTGTCATTGATTTCGGAGGGTCATGGGATCAGTTCCTGCCACTTGCAGAGTTTTCTTATAACAACAGCTACCAGTCGAGTATTCTGATGGCTCCATATGAGGCTTTGTATGAGAGGCGGTGTAGATCTCCAATTTATCGGTTCGAGCCCGGTGAGACTAGGCTATTGGGGACAGACTAGGTGCAGGATGCTTTAGAAAAGGTGAAGGTAATTCAGGAGAGACTTCATATAGCACAGTCGAGGCAGAAGAGCTACGCTGATAGGAAGGTTCGGGATGTGTCCTACATGGTTGGCGAGAAGGTTCTGTTGAAGGTTTCACCCATGAAGGGTGTTATGAGATTTGGGAAGAAAGGGAAATTGAGTCCTCGGTTCATTGGACCTTTTGAGGTGCTTCGGAGGATTGGGGAGGTGGATTATGAGCTTTCTTTGCCACCCAGCTTGTCGAGTGTGCATCCGGTATTTCATGTTTCTATGCTCCGGAAGTATATTGGAGATCTGTCTCATGTTTTGGATTTCAGCACGTTTCAGTTAGATGATGATTTGACTTATGATATGGAGCCAATAGCTATTTTGGGTCGTCAGGTTCGAAAGTTGATGTTAAAGGATATAGCTTTAGTGAAAGTGCAGTGGAGAGGTCGGCCCATGGAGGAGGCCACCTGGGAGACCGAGCGGGAGATGCGGAGCAGATATCCTCACCTGTTTGAGGCTTCAGGTATGTTTCTTGACTCGTTCGAGGACGAACGTTTGTTTAAGTTGGGGAGGATGTGACGACCCGGCCAGTTGTCTCATGAGTTACTACCCTGTTTTCCCCATTTCTACTTTATTATGCTTTGTTTATCCGTGTTATGTGGTATCGGGTTGGTCGGATCGAATCTGGAATGATTTTGGTAAGGTTTGAGACACTTAGTCTCTTTTGAGGAAGGTTAAGTTGGAAAAGTCCATCGGGTGTTGACGTATGTGTTAGAGGACTCGAATGTGAGTTTCGATGGTTCAGTTAGCTTCGGGATGGTGATTTGAGACTTAGGAGCGTAATCAAAATGAGTTTTGGAGGTTCGAAGTAGATTTAGGCTTGAATTGGCGAAATCAGATTTTTAGCAATTTCCAGTTGATAGGTGAGATTTTGATATAGGGGTCGGAATGGAATTCCATGAATTACAGTAGTTCTGTTGTATCATTTGGGATGTATGTGTAAAATTTCAAGTCATTCGGATGTGGTTTGGTCGGGATTTTTTTATCAAAAGCGGAATTTAGAAGTTTTTGAAAACTTAGGCTTGAATCCGATGTGTTTTGGTCGATTTGACGTTGTTTGAGGTGTTTTGAAGATTGGTACAAGTTTGAATAAGGTTTTGTGATATGTTTGTGCCTTTGGTTGAGGTCTCGGGGGCCTCGGGTAAGTTTCGGATGGTCAATCGGGCCACTCCATGAAGTTGGAACCTGCAGAAAATTGCAGGTTAGTGCTGCAGAAAAATGACATTCGCGTTCGCGAGAGGGTCCTCGCGTTCGCGAAGGGTCAGTTGAGGAAGCTGGAAATTTAGCCTTTGCGTTCGCGGGGAGGCTCCGCGTTCGCGAAGGGCTGGGCAGCTGTGCATCGCGTTCGCGGGGGTGTTGTCGCGTTCGCATAGAAGGAATGGGCAGCTGAGCTTCAGGGGGGAATTTGTTCATCGCGTTCGTGAGAGGCCGAACGCGATCGCAAAGGTTGGTCTGAGAAAGGCATCACGTTCACGATGGGGAGGTCGCGATCGCGAAAGAGGAAAAATTGGTCAAAGTTAAACTGTGCTTCGCGAACGCGAGGCTTTGACCGTGTTCGCGAAAAAGGATTTAAAGCCTGGGCAGAAGGTTTAAAAGGTCGTCTTGTCTGCAAATGTGGGGTTTATTTCTTCCATTGTTGGTCGTTTTTGGAGCTTTTGAAGGGGATTGAAGAGGGATTCAAGGGGAATCACTTGGAGGTAAGAATTTTGGACTTAAAACTCGATTCTATTGTGAAATTTACCTAATAAATCATAGAATCTAAGCCTAAAATTAATGAATTAAGGCTTGATATTAAGGGACTTTAAAATAAGAATTTGAGGGGTCATTTGGACTCCGATTTCAGTGTTCTTAGTATGTATGGACTCGTGGAAGGATAAAAATTCCGTTGATGTGATTTTTATCGAGTTTCAAGATGTGGGCCCGGGGGTTGGGTTTGGCCAATTTCGGGATTTTTGGTATTATTTGATTGTTTTCGCTTGGGCTTCGTTCCCCTAACATATTTTGACGCCGTGATTCTAATTTTGAATAGATTCGACGCGAGTGAAGGCCAATTCTAGGGGCAAAGGCATCGCGGAGTAGTATTTTTCACCGGTTTGAGGTAAGTAACCATTGTAAATCTGGAACTGAGGGTACAAAACCTCGGTATATTACTTGTTTTGATAAATGCAGTGACGCACATGCTAGGTGAGGAGCGTGTGGGTGTGCACCAGTTGGGATTGTGACTTGGTCCATCCCGTAGCGACTATTAAGTCGCGTATTTGATTTGAAATCTTATATTATTCCGTATTTTAGTCATTTATACTATATTATGGGCCGTATGCCATGTTTGGGGCCTTGTGCCAACCTGTTGAGACCCTTAGGGGAGTTTTTACTGTTTTTCCTCACTTTTCTTGTTGAAAGCATATCCTCAGTCATGTTTTACCTGTTTAAATGTTTAAACTAGTTTTATCACTCCACTTCTAATTGTGAGGACTGTTTGGGCTGAGTTCCCTAATTTCTATTGTTGTGCCCGAGAGGCTGTGAGGTTAATGATTGTGAGAGGTTGAGAACCTAATAGTGAGGATATTATATGCATATATTATGGATCGGACTGCACGCCACAACGATATATATATATTGGATCGGGTTGCATGTCGCATCGATATATATATTGGATCTGGCTGCGCACCGCATTGATATGACGCTTGGGCTGTAGAAGCCCTCCGGAGTCTGTACAACCCCAGTGAGCGTAGTCTACTATAAATTACGGATCGAGCTGCATGCCACAACGGTTACTATGACTTCTATTATTATGATATAATAATGAGCCTGAGTGCTAAGAGTGAGTACTGAGTGACGAGAGTGAGTCACGAGTGACTGAGAGGCTGCCCGAGAGGCCATGTTCTGAGTGATACCTTGCCCGAGGGGCTCAGTTATGATGTGTTTTTAAATGATTTCACTCTTCTTTTTAAATAAGCCTCTATTGGAAAATTTCTAAGTATATAAGCTAAATAAGACTATTTCAATGATGACCCTCCATGGATTCACCTATATAAGTCGCGGCTAAAGTTGCAAAAATAAGAGCTTGAATACCACTTGTAAATAATCCAAGGAGCATGACAGGTATAAGAACTACTAAAGGTACTAAAGAAACAAGAACAACAACTACTAATTCATCAGCTAAGATATTCCCGAAAAATCGAAAACTAAGTGATAATGGTTTTGTGAAATCTTCTAAGATATGATTTCAAGTATTTAAACTGAAATTGATGATTTTACGAAGAAACTGGTTTTAAACTGTGAAGTTGACCTATTATCCTGTTGTTTATTCAGTTATATGATTTTTAACTGCTCATTACTACTTTCAAACCTTATTTACTTTAGTTGCTTACTAAGTTGGCGTACTCACGTTACTCCCTGCATTTTATGTGCAGATCCAGGTGCCCGAGTGGCAGAGTGAGGGTCCTCAGCTGATCCAAAGGTTGCCGGAGATTTCAAGGTAGCTGCATGGCGTCCACAGCCCTATTTTCTCCTTCTTATCTTGTTCTTTTCCGCATTTTCTAGACTTATGTTGTATCGGACAGTCAGTTAAGTAGTAGAGGCTTTAGACTTGTGACACCAGATATTTGGGGTTGTGTAGTTCATGTTTATTTGACTTCCGCTTATATTTTGTTGCTTTTAAACACTTATTATGGAAATTTGGTATTTAAACCTGTGTTAGAAAAATGATTTTATAAAAGGAATTTGTTGTAGTTTATGGTTTGGGTTGGCTTGCCTAGTAATGTGATAGGCGCCATCACGACCGGGTATTTGGGGTCGTGATAGGTGATAGAAGAAAGAGGTGAGAAACCAGAAGAAAGGAGATGGTAATTAGAGTTCACTCATAACACAATTGCCTGCTCTTAATACCATACTGCTGGTGCTTATATAGTTCACTTCTCGTAACAAACTCTATCCTTTATTCACGTGATCCCCCACCTTTCCAAACGTAATTCTCAAGTCTAGCTGGTACAATTATTTTTCTAGAACTCCTAAGTGGTAGACCCATGGGTTCTTCTCTCGCGGCATTCTTGTTGTCATCTCTGTCAGCATTTACTGGATTTGTATTCACAATATACCTTTTTCCCCTTCCACCTTAATTTTCTAACGGCATCGAATAGCTTTTCCGCAAAGAACATGCATAGCGACTCTCGATGTCTAAAGCCTCATTTGGTTGCACTTAATGGAGGTCTGAATCTTAATTATTCAGATCTCAGACATTAAGTTCGTTTGTTCTTAGAGTCAGAATCTTAATTATTCATATCTTAATCATTAAGTATGTTTGTTTTTTTACTTCACAACCACTTAATGGATTTGAATAGGTCTATATGATTAAGATCAATAACAGAGACTTAATTGCATTAAGATGCTATCATCCATATTCATAATTAATTGTTGTCACTGCCTACCATTATCAACTACCACCATGCCACCACCGCCACCACCATACTCAACCACCACCATCTTTAATCATAGCCGCCACCATAATCAACTACCACCACCCACCATTTGCACCACTACCATTCTCAACCAAAAACATCACTAATCCACCTCAACAGAGACGGGTGTAGTGTACAACTTACAGGTTCAACTGAACCCATAACTTTCGACGAGGAGTAAAAATTTATTAAAATTACAAAAATAGTAGATATGAACCCATAACTTTAAAAATATAATGGGTTCAATGTTAAAAACCTTGAAATTAAACCCATAGAATTTAAATCCTAGATCTGCCTCTGCACCTCAACTATCACAACTAACCACCTCATCACCATCAACAACCATAACCGGCACCGCCCATCATTATAAACTACCACCACCCACCACCACCTTACTCAATCACAACTACCACCACCACCTACCACCACCTTCCTCAATCACAACTACCACCACCACCTGCCATTATTAACTGTCACCACTCACCACCACCATCCTCAATCATAATCGCCACCACACTAATCACCACTAGCTACTACCCTGAACCACCACCATCAACCAAACCTACCACCAACCACCGCATCTAGTCGGTATTTACAAGCACCACCGTTAGCCATCACTACCAGCAAATACTATATTTTAAAAAAATTATATATTTTATTGGTAGAATATTAGATTATTTAGTATTTTATTTGAATTTTATATTTATTATTTTTAAAATAAAGATAAATTTTATACATTCAGATGTATCAAATCGTCTTAATCATTTAGTATTCAGATTTTAATACACATCTTAATATTTAGATGTGTGTTCAGATTCAAATGTCTTAATCTTAATACACATCTTGATATTCAAATGTGTATTCATATTCAGACGTCTTAATCTTTAAAAAACAAATGAGGCCTAAGACGATGATAATATGCTGCACTGAAAATGCTCAAGCATCATCAAACATCTTTAGTCTTGAGGAAAATGCAAAGAAATAAATAGAAAACCATTATTTGTAATTTGTCTATTTCAATAGTGAGGAAACTGAAAAATTACAAGAGAAATTTAAAAAGAAACCAAAACAGAAGTTCCAGGAACTAAGCTGAGAAACCAAAAGATTGGAAACAAAATTGAGCAGAAAATGAGAGCAGAGGGAAGAAGAACTCACCAGAAAATCGAGAGGAAGAAGAATGCAGAAATAAAAGACAAAATCAAGAGAAATGAAGGTTCTTGCAAAATTAGGTGGGCCTGTCAGAATTAGAGATGACAAACAGGGTGGTGCAGGTGCGGGCCGGTATGAGTTTAACGCTAGTTGAAGTAATTTTTTTACCTTAATGGCTTTATGGGTAGAGTTTGTTATTGCTTTTTCAGTCATGAGTTTGTATTCTAGAGATTGTTTGATGATTATAGGCCATTCTAGATTGCAAGAGGTGTTGTTATGGTTTTTGTAATTTCTATTTTTTCATATATTCCATTACGCGAAGGGGAACACTTCTCCCCAATTAAGATAATAGTGTGGGAAGTTAGTGTTATCTTGTCTAATGTAATCAAGCCAATGGGTATTGGTGTTGACAGTGTTGTAGTTGATTCCATAGGTGCACCATAATGTGCTAATCATGTTGCAATTCCAAAATATGTGGTATATAGTTTCCTCATCTTGTTTACATGTTGGAAAAAGCGTATCAATGTTGATACCTATTCTAGATAGGTATGATCTATTGGGAAATCTATCATGATAGCACTTCTAAATAAAGATTTTTATCTTGTTTGGGCAATGCAATTTCCAAATCCAACTGAAATCAGTTTTTATCTTTTTCTCATTGTTAATAATTTGATAGCACGACGAGGTCGAGAATAAGCCATTAAAAGAAATGCTCCAAATGTTGTTAATGCTTGAATTTGTGGGCCTTAGGAATTGTGATCGCATTAATATTATCGATTATTTGAGTAGGAAGTTTGAATGATATTCTTGTTAAAGTCCATTGGATTCCTTTCCTAATTTTATTAACAGTAAGCTTGTCCTCATTTTTTGGTAGGGGACCTGCTATGACCTTTCTAATGCTCATCACATTTGGTATCTAGTTGGAATCCCAAACATTTAAATTTGTTTTGCTGTTTATATCCCTTCTTGTACCTAAATTGCAATAGTACCAACCTTTTAGGATGCTTTTCCATATGAATGAGTTTAAAGATTTCCCCCTAGCGTTTGCGTATTTATTAGAAACTATCCTTGTCCATAGAGAGTTTGTATTATTTATCATTCTCCAGGCTAAGCTTGTTAGAAGAGCTATATTTTTGCTTTTCTTGTTCCCAACCCCCTCATGCATTTATCTTTTGTAATGGTGTTCCAATTAATGAGATGCATTTTGCACTTATCTGGAGAGGAGTTCCATAAGAAGTCTCGTTGGACTTTATCTATTTCCTTAAGAGTTTTTGTTGGCAAGAGAGAGTATTGCATGGCATGTTTTGGGATGATATTGAGGGTAGAGGAGGCTAGTGTACATCTTCCAGCAGTATTAAGCCACTTTGCTTTCCAGCTTCCTAATTTGTTTTTTTTTTGTCGATCACAAACTGGTAGTCTTTTGGTTTGGGTTTGGAGTTTAGGATGGGAAAGCCTAAGTATGTACCAAATGTTTCACTAAGCTTTATTTTTAATAGGGACGAGAGGTTATTTTTTGTTGAAGTTGCACAGTGTTGTGACATTAACAATTTTGACTTTGATCTATTAATAACCTGTCCTGATAGTTGGCAGAAATTATCTAGGCAATATAGATTGAGCTGTCTTTATATTGCCTTTACCCATTAGAGTTAGGTCGTCTACAAAGAATAAGTAGGATAGTGGTGGGCTTGTTGGTAAAATGTTGATAGTATCCCATTTTCTAATATCAACTTTGTGGTTGATCATTATTGAGAGCATTTCCATGCATAATATGAAAATATAGAGGGACATTGGGTCTCCTTGTGTAATTCCTCTTGTTGGTGTGAAGGATTCCGACTTAGATCCATTAACTAGGATGGTATAGCTGGAGGAGCTGATACAGGACATTTTTAATTTAGTCATTTTTCAAGGAAATTTAGAGTAAATCAATGTCCTATGTATGAAGGACCATTCCAGTTTGTCAAAAGCTTTCTCTAGATCTATTTTTAGGATCATATTCCCTTTCTTATTCTTAGAGTTCCTAATATATCTCATTACTTCTTGGACTATAATAGCATTATCACAAGCCCTTCTTCCTTTGATGAAGCTAGTTTGATGAAGTCCAATTAGGTTTTCCAGGTAAGGTTTCATCCTGTTGTCAATTATTTTTGTAATAACCTTATAAATTATGTTGCAAAGGCTAATAGGTCTAAAATTTCTTAAGTTTTTAGCATTTTCGAATTTGGGGATTAGACAGATATAGGTCTTATTAATTTCTCTAGGTATATAATTTTCCCTAAAAACTTTGTGACAAAAGTCATTGACATTTCTCCTAATATTTTCAATATTTTTGAAAGAAGAAGGGATGTAAACCATCAAGGCCTGGGGCTTTATAGGGATTAAAAGAGAAAACTGCTTTAGTAATTTCAGAATCCATTAGGGGGTGATCTAGGCACGAGAGGTTAGAGTCTTGGTCTTATAGAGTTACACTCATTTTGGTATTCCAAGTAGAAAAAGTGTGTGAAGTGGTGAATAAATTCTGGAAGAATTTTACCATATGGAGCATTATGGAATTGTGGTCATCTATCTAATTGCCCATATCATCTTTGAAGAAGTTGATTTTGTTAACTCCTCTTCTATTTGTGGATGTGATTTTAAAATATTTTGTGTTAGTGTCTCCATCATTCATCCACATTACCCTAGATCTTATTTTTCAATAATCTTCCTCCAATTTAAGAATGTCATTATATTTTTGTTATAAGGTGATTTCTAATTGCTGTAGGAAAGTACTAGTGGTATTTTAGGGCTATTTTTTATACCCCCTAGTTGCAAGAAGTTGTTTTTTCTACCTATGAATGTTACCAAAGACCTCTCTACTCCAAGTTTTAACTTCATCCTCGAAGGAGCATGTGGCAGTTAGAAGGTCATTTTTATCCAAATTTCTATTTACAATGTTTATGAAGTCAGGGTGTGAGCACCACATTGACTCTAAATGAAAAGATTTCTCTATGTAGGGCAAGGTTTGTTTTTAGGGAAATGAGTATGGGGTTATGGTCAGAATGTATTTTTGGCAAATGAAATATTGATGCTTCTGGGTATTGATCTAACCAATCAATGTTAGCATAAACTCTATCCAAACGTTCCATAATCAAACTTTTGTCTTTTCTTCTATGGTTTGACCAAGTAAATTTGCAAACTTTAAAACCTAGGTCAAGAGGCTTATAATAATTTAGACGCTCTAGTATATTATTTGGTCGCTTTTGATTTACTGCTTTTCCTCTTAGTTTTTCTTGAGCCATAATAACATCATTAACCCCCCCCCAAGCTATGCACCTTTATATGTGTTATAGACATTTTTTATATTTTGCCATAGGATATCTCTATTATTTTTGTCAGTACTAGCATAAATAAAACTAAAGAGCCATTTTTTATGATTTGGTTTTACTTAGATCATGGCATGAATTTCTTGGTTCCTTCTAGTGAAGTTGTTGACGATGACTCTTGCATGGTTCCATAAGATCACCAGGCCTCCAAATTGTTCTTTTGATGGAACCTCTATCATTTCTGTAAAGTTGAAATCTTCCAGTGTTGAGATGTGGTTTGTCATTCTTGTTTCTAGCAAAGCTACCATGCTAGGCCTATGAGTATCCATAATTTCTCTAAAGTTTCTGCGGAAGTTTGCATTGTTTGCTCCGCGGACATTCCAGAGTTAAGAAGTTAATTGGTTGATTCATCATTGACTAGTTGGATTGGGTTTGGTTGTTCTCCCTCACTGCCGCTGCATTGTTCCTCATGTGGGAGGGCGCTAGGATTACTACATTCTTTCCTACTGTAGGAATGTGTGGAGGTCTTATATCCATCGAGCATTTGAACAGTTTAAGTGGAAAGTTGATGATGCACTTCTTATCTAGCCATTCCTTGAAGATTAGTGTTTTTACCATGCTTAGGTTTGAGAATGTCACCCTGGGTTCTCCATGATGTAGAAGTGCTTCTTCCTCCTCATCGTGGTTTTCTTCTTGATTTTGCATGTCCATCTGTTGTGCATGGGCTTGCATTTGCGGTAGGGGGTTCTAATGAGGGACTTGTTGTGCAGGAGTTTGTTGCAATGCCTATGGGGTGAATATGAGGTTCATTATGGACAACTCCTCTGGAGTAAAAAGGGTAGGTTGAGTGGGATGTTCTGGGGCATCACAATGTTGGGATTCCCCGGTGTATTCCACATCTTGTAATGACCTGACCGGTTATTTTGAGCTTTTGCATTTCGCTCGCCAGTTCTCGGGCATGACTTGCCCCGTGTAATGTAATATGACTTATGTAAATCATTGGTTTTGATTTTCAGGATAATCGGAATAAACTTGGAAGAACAGTTCCCGGTTTGAAGCTTGAGATTTGAAAGGGTTGACCAATATTTGACTTATTTGTATATGATCTCGGATTGGAATTTTTATGATTTGGTTAGCTCCGTTAGGTGATTTGTGACTTAGGAGCGCGATTGGAATGGGTTTTGGAATTGTAGAGAAGATTTAGGCTTAAATTGGCGAAGTTGATATTTTGGCGATTTCCGGTTGATAGGCGAGATTTTGATATAGGGGTTGGAATGAAATTACGAGAGTTGCAGTAGCTTTGTTGTGTCATTTGGGATGTGTGTGCAAAATTTTAGGTCATTCGGACGAGATTTTATAGGCCTTTTGATCGAAAACATAATTTAAGTGTTCTTGGAGTTCTTAGGCTTGAATCCTATGTTAAATTGGTGATTTGATGTTGTTGTGAGCATTCTGAAGTTTTGAACGAGTTTGAACGATGTCATGGGATGTGTTGGTACAATTGGTTTGAAGTTCCGGGGGTTCCGAGATGTTTTAGGCCAAAAATCATAGCTGTACCAGGTCCAAAAGGGTTGCAGGCCTTGGAACCCACCAGTGTGGTCCGCACAAAATGAAGTGCAGCCGCGGTAGGTGTTGTGCGGACCGCGCAAAATGCAGCGCGGCCACGGTAGGGAACATTTCACTGGTCCTACTTTAGAAGCTCATATCTTTTGATCTACAAGGAATTTTGAGATGATTCAAAAACGGAAGTTGTAGCTCCTTCATGTCTAGTTTCCAGAAAGGTAAAAATATCACAATTTGGACATCTGTAGCAAAAGTTATGGCCAAAATACTAAAACGTGTCACTGCAGATAAAAACCTGTGCGACCGCAGTTGTTTTTATGCGGACCGCACTGGTTTTGTACGGACCGCGATGGTTTTTATGCAGTCCGCAGAGGTGGAAATCCGTGGGCTACTCTATAAATACGAAGTTTTGGGTTTTACTTAATATTTTGACTTAGAGAGCTCAGATTTGGCGATTTTTCAAAGGTTTTTCAAGAAATTCATCGGGGTAAGTGATTCTAACTCAGATTTGGCTAGAGTACATGAATCTATCATTGAATTCATCATTTAATTCATGATTTGGGATGGAATTTGGGAAGAAAATTTGTGGAATCTTCCAAAAATATAATATGATAATTTGAAGGACCAAATGGTACCAGAATTGGATAATTTTGGTATGGTTAGACTCGTGAGGGTATGTGGATTCTGAAAATATAAATTTTATCCGATTCCGAGACGTGGTCCTGGGGCTCGGGTTTTGTTAATTTCGGGAATTGTGTCATATTTTGATTGTTTTTGCTTGGGCTTTGTTCCCTTAGCATATTTTGATGTCGACGTTCTGATTTTTGATAGATTTGATGCGCGTGGAGGCCGATTTGAGGGGCAAAGGCATCGCGATCTAGAGATTTAGCCGGTTTGAGGTGAGTAATGATTGTAAATGATGCTCTGAGGGTTTGAAATCCCGGATTGCACATCGTAGTGCTATATTGAGGTGAGGCACACGCTGGCGATGAGCGTAGGGTCGTGTACTATTGGGGATTGTGAATTGGTCCATCCCGATTGATGATTTTACCGCGTATTTGACCGAAAACTAATTGCTTTCATCATTATTTGGGCTGAATGCCATATTTAGGCCTAGTGCCAGCTATTTGAACCCTTCGAGGATTGTTGTTGATATTTCCTCATTGTTTTGATTTTATACTTGAACTCAGTTATGTTATTTTTCACTCTTTTCAAAACTCAGCCAAGTTTATTTTGCTTTAACACTTGAAATGATATTTCAAACAACATTTGGGCTGAGCATCATGTTTTACTGTTGCCCGAGTAGCTTATATGATTTTTGACTGAGTAAGGCCCAGGGCCTGTATTGTGAGGATACTTTTGGATCAGGCTGCACGCCGCAACAGTGAGATACTGATTTGATTATGAGGCTGATGGCTTGAGATATGTATGCCATGAGGTGGCTTGTTGATTGATATGAGGCCGAGGGCCTAGATTTGATGCCACGAGATGGCTTGATATTGCGCTTGGGCCGTAAGGTGCCCCTCCGGAGTCTGTACACCCCCAGTGAGCGCAGATACCCATTGTGATGTGAGATTGAGCCCAAGGGGCTGGTATTGTTCTGAGATTGAGCCCGAGGGGCGGATTTGATGACATTGTGCCCGAGGGGCGAACCTTATGTGCTTATTTTTTCTTATTTGCCTGCCATTTACTTGTTTAAATTGTGTATTTTTACATGGGCGGATTTCTGTGCTTATCTGCACTAATTATTTTGCATAACTGTTGAAAAAGTCATTTTCAAAGAAGTTTCAAACTGAGCTAAGATGTTTTAAGAGATTTTACAGCTTCACTGCTTTCTTACTAGATTTGAACTACTTCTATACAGTATCCTGATATGCTTTACGTGATTTCTTACCATTCGGATTTTAGTTATGATTATTACTCATTAAGTTGGAGTACTTACTTTACTCCCTGCACTTTATATGCAGATTCAGGTATTTCTAAACCCGGTAATGGGTCTTGGCTGGTCAGAGGCGGAATCATCGGAGTTTAGTAGGGTAGTTGCCGATGTTCGCAGCACCACTTTTCTCTCTTTTCACTTCATTAGTTTGTATTTGTACACTTCAGATTTTCAGTTGTATTTATACCCTAGTAGATGCTCGTGACTTGTGACACCCCGGTTAGGGTTGTGTTGGGTTTTATTTCCGCTACCTATTATCATTAAATCATATTTAGACTGCTTTTATATCGTTAAATTGTTTTAAAAAGTGAATTGGATTTAATTAGCTGGCCTTGTCTTTGAGAGAGGCGCCATCACGACCGGGTTTGGGGTTAGGGTCGTGACAAGTTGGTATCAGAGCCTAGGTTACATAGGTCTCATGAGTCATGAGCAGGTTTAGTAGAGTCTCGCGGATTGGTACAGAGACGTTTGTATTTATCTTCGAGAGGCTGTAGAACCTTTAGGAAAACTTTACATTCTTGAATTCTAATCATGCATCCTTGTTTTAGCTTGAAAAGTAACTCTTGAATTCCTTCCACGCGTTCGTATGCGTGCATGAGTGCTCAGTAATAGATGTGCCTCGATGGCTTGTGATTCCCTGATCGAGGAGCGAGATATGATCTATATGAGTTGGTGTTGGGCCAGTCTAGAGGACTTGAGGCCGGATCTTTGCCTATAGCTTGAGCACTGAGGTGCTGATTATGTGAACAAATGTTTTTGAACTCATATGTTCGGTAGTGTCCTTACTAGTGGGAGTGACGCTTGGATAACTATGTGATGAGTATGCTAGTACTGCGAGATGTATCCATATGATTTGGAGGCAACGAAAAGGGTCTGCTAGAGGATAGAAGAACTATTAGGTGCTTGAATTCCATCTTGATTCGAGGTATAGCCCCGAGTTATTGGCGTGTGAATGATCTTTTCATGTTTCCTAGTTGTGAGTGAAGTAAATTTCATGTTGCGGTATGAGTTCAGACTCAGGAAGACTAAGTGACTGCTTACAGTTTATGACAGTGGAAGGTATACAGAAATGTTATTTAGAGGAAAAACAGGTGGGTTGTCTCCTGCGAAGTGTTCTGAGGTTGTGCGATCCTTATGTGTCTGTTAGAAGATCTTATTTGCGAGTGAAAGATATGTGTTGCAATTTAAATTGGGTCGCTTAGAGAGTGGGTGTAACTGTTGCGAGAGTGGAATGCGAGATTTGCAGAAGAGTTAAAATTCTAGATGATCTGTGTTTTCATAAGCTTATAAAAGATTAGAGTTTAATCTCACTATGGTATCATGACATCAATAGAGTATAATCTTTATGAGTTATTGAGTGTGTGTTGATCTATGGCTTCGAGCCAAGTGGGGGAGTCTGCTATTGATTAGGCGATTGCACGGTTAGATGCTATGTTGGTTCCAGTTTGAGGTGTGCTGGTGAATCAGTTATGGCTTGTGGAAATTGAGACCGAGGATGGCTCGAGTAAAGGAAAATTTTGGCAGAGGTTATATTATTCTTCATAGGGTATGAGAATCATGGAATGTCATGAGTTGTTGGTAATGGATGCTCGGTCCATAGAGCGGGAAGTGGCTTGATTGTTCTAGGATGAGGTTACACTCAGCGTGTCGGAGTGCTATTGAGGCGCGGGTGGTTCTGTTCGTTTGGTCAGGCTAATTGTATTTTGAATAGAGTGAATGACTCTCAAGAATGGTTCTAATGTGTTCAAGATTCTACATGTAAAATGGGGAATTTTAAGGTTGTATATGTGGTTAGAAACTGAGTTTTCATTGGAAGATGTCAAGACTTGTGGTATTTTCTATATTAATTATGGGATTCTATGTATCAGTATCAGGAAGGTATGGTAACAGATTCAGATTCGCAGGAAGTTTTCTCAGAGTAAAGTATTTTGAATGTGGTGCTTTTGGGAATAATTAAGAGAGTATTCAACAACTTATGAGTCTTGGACGGTGTGGTTTTGTGCTTGGGTCTCGCGTGGTAAGTCTGGGTTGAGTAATTGTGGCGTTGTATCAAGAAGAAGTGTCAAGCTGACGGTAGATCAGAGGGAAACTCGAATAGATGGGATAGCGTGGTAGTAGGCCAGATCGGTATGGTAAGGATATGATTAGTTCCTTGGGTGTTTACGGGGTAACGAGTCTCTGTAGGTGTTTCACGGCAATTCTTTTGGGTTTTAGTGACATGCGTAGCTCGGTTGAGTTAGAAAGATTCAGTCCTGATGAGTTAGTGTTGTGAAAAAGGAATTCGAGGAGTTATAGATGGTTCCCACCACAGTTAGAGAGGTATATTTTTCCTATTGGTGTGAGGAGTATGGGATATGTAGTGGTTCTCTTCTAGATGGGTTCGATAGAAAGTTCTTGGCTAGTGGAATGCATAGTTGCTTGTAGTTCGGAAGGGATATGAAGATCTCATGGTTATCCTAGGATGGTACGGGTTATGTGGTATGTCGTGAAGGATTGAGAATCGTGTGTGTAAGGTTGCGGTTCGGTTCTGAAAGGAAGGTCACAAACTCTTAGGAGATGGGCAGTTTCAGAAAATTAGAGGAACAAGCTTCAGATAATTAGAGAAAGGGTCTTCGGATGATTAAGGAAATGGTATTGCTAATTTGGGGTGATTTGACGAGGGCATATGTTTCAGAAAGGGCAATGTGATTAAGTTGATGATACTTTGGTAGTATTGCGGCATTTTCTTGTTAGATCGACTGCTGATATTCGAGTTTGCTTGGTGGCACAGAGGAATTCTAGATTATCTCTCATGGAATGATTGGGTATTTGAGGTGTGGTATGCATTCGGACGGCGGAATTGGGACCAAATATGTTGATTCATAGGCCATATGGAGTTGGAGATGGGAAGTTCTCATATTCAGGCTATGTGGTAGTTGTGAGTCGTGTGTATCGACACTGTTTAGTGACTATCGGGATTTGGAGACCCGAGCGGATCATATGTTGCTTGGTATGGGTTCAGATTGTTTGTCTCTGTGTGGTGTCATTCTGGACTATTGCGCTAAGGCGACGCTATTGGCTAAGCAGAAAATGTCATGGATTGAGTGGCGAGGTTCGACGGATTATGTCCTAGTAGAGTGGTTTTATATTTCGAAGACCCAGCGGACGGTTGGGAAGGATTGTTTTCTTAGTTGGGTTTCGTGATAGATGTCAGTGTAGAGGCTCCTACCATTGATTTAGTTCCGGTGGTAAGGGACTTTTCAGATATGTTTCTTGTGGTCGAGCATGTCACCGGGCAAGGTTGTTGATTTCGGTATTGATTTGATGTCGGGCATCGTATCATATGGCACCGGCAGAGTTAAAGGAGTTGGAGAGCAGCTCCAGTATTTTCGCTATAAGGAGTTCATTGGCAGGCCAATGTGGTTGCGTGTTCTAATTTGAGCCGGCTTGGTTGGCTCCGAATTGTACTATTGAGGGATGTGTTGATTCGATTGTTATTAAGATTATTAGTAATCTGGGGAGATCCATGAATTACCTTTCTGTGTTGCGAGATGTTATGATTTGTTGGTTACGGGCACATATGGTGCGGTTCTATTGGGGTTTCATGGTGGAAGTCGAGCGGGAAGAGTGATTGGGTGTTGCTCGGTGAATTGCGTATCAGTTATGTCCTTTAGAGTTAGTGTGGTGTATGTTATTTGCTTCACCGTGGGTAGGATGATTTGCTTTGGTTCCGGACATCGAATTGTGCGTGGTTGTCAATTTCGAGCATAGTGACTTAAGGTGGTTCATGTGGAGCAGTGTTGGATAGGATCGCACATCACAATGAAGTTATGTGGAGGTATGAACTTGCGGGTTAGATTCGTGTGTTCTATTCCTATGATGTGAGATGGGTTCTCAGCCTTGTGTTGTGGTGGTACTGGTGAACTTGAGGTGCAACTCTTTCATTTGAGTCATTTTCATGATTTGAGTATGTTCGGACTGTTACGTATTGGTGCGTGTATTGTGCAAGTTGTGGCTTAGGCCTGTATGGATGTGTCATGTCACCAGAGTAATGTGTTTGATTAGAGGAGATCGTTGGGGATCATTAATAAATACGAATGAATGCGATTTCAGCATGTTGGAAGGATAGCATCGAGCGTCGGTTCAGAAATTTGCTGTGGTATTTGCCAAGGAAGAAATGGCTTCATGAATGGTTGATCTGGGAAATGGTTATGGCTTACCGCGTGTCTTAGTGATCATTGGCTGTATATGAAAGTGTTAGGATGAAACTTTAGTTGATAAGAGTTTTTCTATCGGTATGCAGATGTTGTGTGCAACTGCTGTGGTTAGAAGTTATCACTACAAGTGTTGAGTTATGTGGTATATCATGTGATTGCACTGGAGATAGCATATATGATTTGTTACAGCTTGTTCGGACTTATTCACAGTATAAATGTGAGATTCTGATCGTGTTGATGATTTTAGAAGTGGAAATATGGTCCTATGGTTTATGGACTAGAATGGATTGTGAAATTTCAGTTATATTGTGTTATCGAACCTATGTGAGATAGGGTGACGTGGGATCACCCCCGAGTATGTGCATAGTGAGGTTATTCAGCAATTGGTTGGCTTTTGGAACAACTCTGGGCACGTTCGAGGACGAACGTATGTTTAAGTGGGGGAGGATGTAATGACTCGACCGGTCGTTTTGAGCTTTTGCATTTCACTCGCCAGTTCTCGGGCATGACTTGCCCTGTGTAATATAATATGACTTATGTAAATCGTTGGTTTTGGTTTTCAGGATAATCGGAACAAACTTGGAAGAACAATTCCTAGTTTGAAGCTTGAGATTTGAAAGGGTTGACCAATATTTGACTTGTTTGTATATGATCTCGGATTGGAACTTTTATGATTTGGTTAGCTCCGTTAGGTGATTTGTGACTTAGGAGCGCGATCGGAATGGGTTTTGGAGTTGTAGAGAAGATTTAGGCTTAAATTGGCGAAATTGATATTTTGGCGATTTCCGATTGATAGGCGAGATTTTGATATAGGGGTCGGAATGGAATTCCGAGAGTTGCAGTAGCTTCGTTGTGTCATTTGGGATGTGTGCGCAAAATTCCAGGTCATCCGGATGAGATTTGATAAACTTTTTGATCGTAAGCATAATTTAAGAGTTCTTGGAGTTCTTAGGCTTGAATCCTATGTTAAATTGGTGATTTGATGTTGTTGTGAGCATTCCGAAGTTTTGAACAAGTTTGAACGATGTCATGTGATGTATTGGTACAATTGGTTTGAAGTTTCGGGGGTTCCGAGTAGGTTCCAGGATGGTTTAGGCCAAAAATCATAGTTGTACCAGGTCCAAAAGGGTTGTAGGCCTCGGAACCCACCAACGCGGTCCGCACAAAATGAAGTGTAGCCGCGGTAAGTGCTGTGCGGACAACACAAAATGCAGTGCGGCCGCGATGGGGAACATTTCACTAGTCCTTCATGGCTAGTTTCCAGAAAGATAAAGATATAGCAATTTGGACATTTGTAGTGAAAGTTATGGCCAAAATACTAAAGCCTATCACTGCAGATAAAAACTTGTGCGGTCGTAGTAGTTTTTGTGCGGACCGCTCTGGTTTTGTGCGAACCACAGAGGTGGAAATCCGTGGGGTACTCTATAAATACGAGGTTTTGGGCTTTACTTAATACTTTGACCTAGAGAGCTCGAATTTTGGCGATTTTTCGAAGGTTTTTCAAGAAATTCATCGGGGTAAGTGATTCTAACTCAGATTTGGCTAGAGTACATGAATCTATCATTGAATTCATCATTTAATTCGTCATTTGGGATGGAATTTGGTAAGAAAATTTGTGGAATATTCCAAAAATATAAAATGATAATTTGAAGGACCAAATGGTACCGGAATTGGATAATTTTGGTATGGTTAGACTCGTGAGGGTATGTGGATTCTGAAAATATAAATTTTATCCGATTCCGAGACGTGGTCCTGGGGCTCGGGTTTTGTTAATTTCGGGAATTGTGTCATATTTTGATTGTTTTTGCTTGGGCTTTGTTCCCTTAGCATATTTTGACGTCGACGTTCTGATTTTTGATAGATTTGACGTGCGTGGAGGCCGATTTGAGGGGCAAAGGCATCGCGAGCTAGAGATTTAGCCGGTTCGAGGTGAGTAATGATTGTAAATGATGCTCTGAGTGTTTGAAATCCTGGATTGCACATCGTAGTGCTATATTGAGGTGAGACACACGCTTGACGACGAGCGTGAGGTTGTGTACTATTGGGGATTGTGACTTGTTCTGTCCCGATTGATGATTTTACCGCGTATTTGACTGAAAACTAATTGTTGTCATCATTATTTGGGCTGAATGCCATATTTGGGCCTAGTGCGAGCTATTTGAAACCTTCGGAGATTGTGTTGATATTTCCTCACTGTTATGATTTTATACTTGAACACAGTCATGTTATTTTCCACTGTTTTCAAAACTCAGCCAAGTTTATTTTGATTTAACACTTGAAATGATATTTCAAACAATATTTTGGGCTGAGCATCATATTTTACTGTTGCCCGAGTGGCTTATGTGATTTTTGACTGAGTAAGGCCGAGGGCCTGTATTGTAAGGGTACTTTTGGATCGGGCTGTACGCCGCAGCAGCGAGATACTGATTTGATTATGAGGCCAAAGGCCTGAGATATGTACGCCATGAGGTGGCTTGTTGATTGATATGAGGTCGAGGGCCTGGATTTGATGTCACGAGATACCTTGATATTGCGTTTGGGCTGTAAGGGGCCCCTCAGGAGTCTGTAGATCCCCAGTGAGCGCGGGTACCCATTGTGATGTGAGATTGAGCCCGAGGGGCTGGTATTGTTCTGAGATTGAGCCTGAGGGGCGGATTCATTGTGCCCGAGGGGCAAACCTTATGTGCTTATCTTTTCTTATTTGCCTGCCATTTACCTGTTTAAATTGTGTATTTGTGCCCAATGGGCGGATTTCTGTGCTTATCTGCACTAATTGTTTTGCATTCATTTGCATAACTGTTGAAAAAGTCATTTTCAAAGAAGTTTCAAACTGAGCTAAGATGTTTTAAGAGATTTTACAGCTTCACTGCTTTCTTACTGGATTTGAACTGCTTCTATACAACATCCTGATATGCTTTACGTGATTTCTTATCATTCAGACTTTAGTTATGATTATTACTCACTGAGTTTGAGTACTCACTTTACTCCATGCACCTTGTGTGCAGATTTAGGTATTTCTGAACCCGGTAGCAGGTATTGGCTAGTCGGAGGTAGAATCACCGGAGTTTAGCAGGGTAGTTGCCGACGTTCGCAGCACCGCTTTTCTCTCTCTTCATTTCATTAGTCTGTATTTGTACACTTTAGACTTTCAGTTGTATTTATACCCTAGTAGATGCTAGTGACTTGTGACACCCCAGTTAGGGCTGTGTTGGGTTGTATTTCCGCTACCTATTATCATTAAATCATGTTTATACTGCTTTTATATTGTTAAACTATTTTAAAAAGTGAATTGGGTTTAATTGGCTGGCCTTGTCTTCGCGAGAGGCGCCATCATGACAGGGTTCAGGGTTAGGGTCGTGACACATCTCTTTCTTGTTGTTGGCTAGGTATTGGTTCAACGATTGGGCTAGTGGTTGTAAGATGTTGCTTATCCACATCTGATTGATGTAGTTGGTTATGGCAAGGTGCATGCCCTCCGAGATCAACTGGGCAAGGTAGTTTGTAATTTGGATAATGAGAACTGAGTCCTGCCTGTTGATTTGGAGGTTGAAAGAGATTGCATGACCCATGAGGCCCAGTTCGATCCAAGGATTGTGGTTGGTGGTTGGGTGAGTTTGGTAGTTGAGTGTAGATCAATAGTTGAGGTGGTAGTGGTGGTAGGTTATCCATTGGATATGGTCGATGAAGGTGTTGGAGTTAGACTAGTTTGTATCACCTTCTCAGGGTGAGTGGAACTCGAGGTATGGTGGTGGTTTAATATAGTTTTTGAGAGCTAGTAGCTATGGATTCCGACGGGGGAGTTATGTGATTTGCAATGATGGAGTCTATATACATGGAATAGGAGGAGTCTTGCATATGGACTTTAACAAAATCCTTGGATGATATCACGTCCGATATTTAGTGTTGTCTTTTTCCAAGTGTTCTTCATGTGAGTGGTTATTAGTGGGCATGCAGATTGTGTTTAGAGGATTTTCTACCGGGTTATGATTAGTGGGAGGGTTTCTTGTGGTGTAGAGTTTTTATTGGAGAGTGAAAGGTCATTAGTAGTTTGTTTAGACCCTTGTTTAGTAGAAGTTATTATTTGGACATTAGTAGTAGGGGTTGTGTTAATTGAAGACACGTTTTCTCCACTTGTCTGCTTTGGGGAGTTATTTCATGCAAAACTGTAGTGATATTTCTTTTACCACTAGATTGGTGAGAATCTATGTGCTCGTCATTTGTCACGCAGTAATTATTATTATTAGAGTTGTTAATATTATGGATATTATTTTTAGTGTTCGTAGTTAACTCTAATTGGGGTTTATCAAAGTTTTTTGGATTTTCTGGGATATGGTGGGTGATAGAGTTTTTTTCCACATATTTCAAATGTCGAGTGTTAAGAAACTTACCCGTTGATGCATCAAATATTCTGACATTTATAACTGGGAATTTACTAGTTGTAGATCCTGCCTACACGCTTGACTTAATTGTTGTCTTATTTTTCTTGGGGAAAGAAACCGCCCGCCACTCACCATTGATGTCTTCAGTGTGTGCTGGGTTTTTCTCTTCTTCATTGGCCACTTGTGTGTTTTGTGTAGTTTTGAGGGGGCACTTTACAGGAGAGTGTCCAAGGCAGCCGTATGATATACATGTGATATTATCCCTTTCGTATAAAATAATTTGGTTGTGTGATCTAATTAGGATATAAGATTGGACTTTTTGTTCCAATGGTAATTGTACATATAACCTTGCATAGCTTCCTCTAATGGTGGAGGATGTACAAGCAACAATTTTTAGTAATTTACCAATAGCATTTCCAATATTTGTAAGTATAGTACCATCGTAAAATTTCGTTGGAAGTTGCGGTAATCTCACTCAAATGACTGTGTAACTTTGAGTCGCTTGCGTAGCCACAAAGTTAGGTTGGACTGAGAGGAAGAAGTCATTGATGAACCATGGTCCATTTTGGAGTGCTTTCTTGTCATTTTCTTCTTTATTGAATTTGACCGTATAGTAGTCTTCACCGAGGTTTATGACAGAAAAGTTTTCAGTAGGTCCCCACAGGGCTTGGACTTTTGTTTATAGGTAGTGGTGGAGAATTCCTTTCCCTATCAATTTGATTATAACTGAGAATTTCCAGGGTTCATAGATTCGTTTAATATTTTGGTCCGTTAGGATTATTTGTTGAACTTGTCTTCCTTCTCCCTCGTGAGTACACTGAGTATTTGGGGTTTGTTGCACCTCCATGGACGAGGGTGAGCACTTAGGGTCGCTCAAATCCTCTAGAGTATTTGTTACTTTTCCAAGCAGTTTATCCTTATATGAGTTGTTTTGTTTATGAGGGTTTTGAATTAGGATAGGTATAATATCAGGTGGCTTTGGTGGAATTGATATTATTGTTTAGCTGCTGATAGGGTGGCTTTGTATTGTTTGTAGCTAAGATTTGGATGGAGTGAGTAGAGAGAAGGAGGAGCTTCTCTCTCTAAAAATTGGATACTCTTCGGTTATTTGTTTTCATTTAATGATTCAATTTGACATTGTATGATAATGTTTTCTTGCATACCAAATATACCCCAATCAGAATCAATTTTTGGAATGAGTTTATTATAAATATTGATTTATTTCGTATATCTTAGTAAAAATCCCTATTTAATCAAGATTTCTTTCTCAAATATCTCTCCTGCAACTTTAAAATCTTTACACAAATGATCAGGGTGGCATTTTTTATATTATCAGTACAGTTTAACATGTGATACCTATCAATTAATGTTTACCTCCAAGATTTACTTGTAAGATATTTTATAAGCGATGTGATTGTATATGTATAGAACTTAATCTCGTAATTTTTCTTCTTTCTTGTTTACTCAAAAAACTTGCAGAAAGATCTTTTCCTTTTGGTGGATGTAAGGGTGAAAAGTGGGTCGGTCCAGACCCAGGACCATCCCGGGAACGCGGCTCATGTGGGCTTCTGGGCCTAAACGGTTCTTAACCGGATAAGCCCGTGACTATGGAGGTGGGCCGGTCTTCTGGGCCGATCATTCACATTGAGCCCACGAGACTGGGACCGTTTAAGACCGGGACTGAACCGATCCTTGGCGGGCTTAAACGGTCCCAACGGTCATAATTTAAAAACAAAAAATTGACCGTTTGGGATTGCAAAAATATGGCCCTTATCCTTTAAAAAATAGCCGTTGGCTATTTATACAATAGTCATTTAACCTCCCAACTTTGTTTTAACCCCAAAATTTTTATAATTATATTTTCCCCCTTTTTTCAACTATAAATATCACCTAATTCTTTCATTTTTCTCAAAAATCATCGATCTTTCTCTAATTTTCTTCTATAATTGCTACTATTGCTTACTTTATTGTTACAATTGTGTAAAAATTGCGAAGTTGGTGAATTGAAGTCTTCAAGTCTTCAATAATCAATTTTCAAAAAGTTGTTCGTCAATTCGGTAAACTCGTTGCAACTCATAATTTTTAATATTATTATTTTATTTGTTTTATTTATTTTCTATCATTTGATTAATTACGATGACTTCCTTAAAAAGAACTTTTTGGTAAAAATAAAGGAAAATCCAAGAGTGGCGAATCTAGAGGCCAATTTGTTCCTCCTCCACTGCCCCCGGCTCCCCGACCCAAACCCCATATCCGTCCTACACCTACAATTTTTGATAGCGATAATAGTTTATTACAATTTATTGAGAGTCAGTTTTGCCATAATGTTGGGGCTGGTGAACAATTAAACCATGAATTAATGAATGCTCTTTATTCTAATCCAACTATTGATGAAGATAATGAGGAGGAAATAGATTTTGATGAAATGCAATCGGATGACGATACACCCACTAGTTAACCCAACTAATGATAATCCAAATGATGCCCAATCTGACCCTTCTGTTACTACCTCTACCTTTTATAGACAACGTACCAAACGGACAAAAACATCTATTGTTTGGCCTTTTTTTACTCAACTAATTTCACAAAATAAGGCTAAGTATAAAACATGTGGCAAGGAGTTAGCTTTTAAATATTTTGAGGGGGGGGGGGTACTTTGAAAAGACACATATTGATACACCCTCAAGATAAAGCAAATATCATCATTTATTGCTGGCACAGTTATGGATATTTATAGATATTTTTGCATTATTGATAAAATCATGTCAGTTTCAATGGATAATGCTACTAGTAACACAAATGATGTAGCTTTGCTTACCACTATACTAAGTCCTGCATTTAGTAACATTTTTCATGTTAGATGTATTTGCCATATTTACCATTTAATTGTGAGTGATGGTACAAGAATTTTAAATATTAAAATTGAAAAGGTTAAAATGGCTCTTAACTGGCATTTTTATTCAAACCGTAGAAGTAAACTTAGAGAATATTTTAAAAGATGTGATGAATTTGGCCTAAGAGAAAGAAAGGTTCCTAAAGCTTGTCCAACTAAATGGAATTGCATGTATGAAAGTTTAGTTATATATGAATATAGAAACCCCATAAACTCCACGTTTAATGCTCAGGTAAGTAATGATGATGAGCACCATACAAATGCAGATTGGGCTAACGTTAAAATGCTTGTAGATTTTTTTAGAAAAAATCTATATTGCTACAAATAAATTTTTTGGGCAATATTATCCGACTATTCTCACTGTTTAGTTTATATTGCAGAACTTGCAGATTTGTTTGCTCATTTTCCAGAGGTTGGGAAAATTTATCAACTTGCTATTGATTCTATGAGAAAAAAGTTTTAAAAATATTTTTTCCCTATTCCCCCTATTTATGGTGTTGCTGCATTGTTAAATCCTACTATAAAATTAGGAGGTCCTCAATTTTGGTATAAAACTATTTATAATGGTTTAGCACTTGAAGAAGATGAGTTGTCTAAACTTCCGGAAGCAATAGCCTCAATTAAAAATAAAATCTCAAACTATTTATAATGCTTATCAAGTTGCATTAGATCAGGCTAGACCAAATGTTCAAACTCCTTCTTCTTCTAATTCTCAATCATCTAAAAGAGCTACGAGAGTAAGAGCACTTAGTTATGTGCGGGATTTAGGAGTTCTCAAGGTTCTATTACTAGTGATTTTTCACAACTAAATGAGCTTGAAGTTTATTTGTCATAGGGAATTGAGGAAGTGAATCCCGACGGCTCCTTTAATATTTTGGAATGGTGGAAGGACAAAGAAAAATACTTTCCGGTTCTTTCAAGGATGGCCCGAGATATTTTAACTATGCAAGCTTCAACAGTGGCATCGGAGAGCACTTTCAGCCAAGCAAGACTTCAACTCGGTGATTATAGAGCATCTATGATGGAGAGCTTGGAAAAATCAATACTTTTCATAGATTGTATCCGTTCACAAAGAAGAAATTTTGGACTTGCTGAATCACAACTAGAGGTAGACGAAACTTACGAAGAAATGCTAGCTGAACTTGCGGAGGATTCTGCTTCGCTCGGAAGCGGTGATGACCAAACTTCTTTTCCGCCACCACCAACAGGAATTCCTCCGAACCTTAATGGATTTACGAAGTCTATAAGAGTTACCATGTAACTTGTATGAACAAAAATTAGTATGTATTATGTAAATTGTATTTTGGCACATCTTGATTAGTTTCTTTTTCTTCTCAATAGTGGTATTAGCATCTTATTGTGCTCATTCCATAGGGGGGAGGAAGACTAAGAAAGATATTGCTATATTTTTTTAATGCTATAATAAAATTATAACGCATTGTTTTGAATATCTTTTTACAATATTTTTATCTTTAAATTTGAATTAAAAAATTTAGCTCACATATAATTTACAAGGAATTGCCTTATAAGTTTTTTATTACCATCTTTTTTTCTCTAACTTCTATAAAAAAATAAAAGTTTAAAAAAATCTATTGGGCCAACTTAGCCCCGGGACCGGCCCACCTAGCTCGGCACCATTAGTTCGTGGGCCCGATCCCGGGCCAGTTCCTACAAAAAAATCACGAAGGCCGGGGCCGCGAAGACCGTTTAATTTGGGACCGGCTCACTTAAGACCAACCCACTTTAACCCGTTTAGGCCCGGACCGGCCCACATGCCAGCCTTTGGTGGGTGCATGTGCATTTCATTTATGCCGTAGTACTTAATGATTAGTCCAGAGAACGAGAGAATTGAAAATTGAAACAAATTTCACTATTAACTGTAGTGTATTATTCTTCCACTTTCTTTTATGAAAAAGAAAATTGTGGGAAAAGAAAAAAGTTGAAGTAGTAGAAGACAAGAGGAAATTAAGAGACAGGAAAGGAAAATGGTACGTAATCCTCTATAATAAAATCAATTTTGTAGTCTTCCACTTGATCATGAGGTTATTTCCCCTCTTCTTTTTATGTTAGGAGTAGTATTTCGGTAGGTAAAGAATTATCTCCAAATATATCCTTCAGTTTTCACAATTTTTTTCTTCTGAAATGCAAGACAATTGACAATGATATTTAAATTTATCAATTTCTAAATAAAGATGAACAATCATAATCGCGTGCAAATTCACTATTCTGCATATGAAAATACGTAGATTCATATAATGGTATGGTTTAGCCTAAATTTAAGACGTGCTTTGTAGAGTAACTTTTTGAGTAGAATTTGAATTATTTTTCAATTTAATAGATTACATTCCTTCAAGAACAAAAGGTATGGTAAGGGGCGTGTGCGCAAATGAATGCTGTGGCCTATGCTGCATGCTCGTACATTATGGGAACTAATTAATATATCTCGGGAACAAGCAACTTATTTACCCTGTTACACACACCCTAATATAAATAATATGATTAAAAAATTAATCTAAGTTGTTACTCGACCAACCGTTTAATTTTAAAATAATCGCTAGATTTATAATATATAAATCAACCATGTATATATGTGTGTAACTGTATATAAGTAGTATATAATCTATTATGTATGCCGACTAAAAAATAACAGTAAAGTCGGGGGGGGGGGGGTTGTGTGTTCTGGCTGAAGCTTCATTTTGCATGTTGCTGAACGTGGATAAACGACGTTACATAAAATTGCCAATGATTCAAGACTGGCTTTCGATTCCACGGTACATACCAGGGAGTTTTATTTGCATCGTGTCCTCCGTCAAAATATATTTTACATGATTTATTACTCCTATTTCGTTTGGCATACTTTGCCACTAACTTCAAATATAAAGTATAACTTTTCAAAACCTTGCACCCTAGAAAGTAAAAACTTCAACTTAAAAGTAAGTCGATAAATTATTTTCATGTTCTTCGAACATACGTGTGCTCAGTTTAAAGCTTGGGTTAGACAACATCCTTAAATTTGTAGTGATCATCAACAAGGCCGAGATCGAGCGGTACAGATATAAATAACAACTATTTTTGCTTTGGAATCTTCAAAAGAAATATTCTATTGAATATTCTTTCTAATTGTGTCTTTTTTTAGAGTTTCTAGAGATATCCCTTATATAAATAGGAAGAGAGAAGAAACATGGGGAGGGGGGAAACTTCTCTAGAAAAGCAGGCCCTCTATCTCTAGAAAAGATAAAAAAAAACACATCTCTCTAAAGAGGTTAGATGATCTGTTATCCCACACTCCCCATTAGACTCAAAAAAAGTCCTAAGATTCTTGTATTTGTCTATCATTCATATTTATCAAATGAAAAAGGATCCGCCTCACTCAAGATTGGGTGAATCTTCTCATTTATTTATATTTTATTGCCATTTAATGTTATTTAATGAATGATCTTTTTCATACTATTAGATCCGATCATAACTACTGCAAACATTTGTACTCAACTATATTTTTCTATTTATGCTATCCATCTCAGATCTAGAATTAATTATCTCTATCTAGGATTTACCCTCTATCTTCTTATTTAATTAGTTTAACAAAAAAGTCTAATACTTTTTGGTCAAAAACAATTTGGCGCCGTCTGTGGGGATTTTCTAGTTAAAATTTTAGTTTTTTCTAAATCTAAAATTCAATTCTAGTTCTACTTCCTGTTCATTGGCGTCATACTTTCAGCGTTTTGGCATCTGAATTCTGCCGCGAAAAATCAGATTCCGTCCAATACTCGCCGGTAAATCCCTCGTAATTCCGGCGAATTCCATCTGCCTCTAATCGCCATGAATCCAGATTAGTAAGTTCCGTTGGCGTATTCCTTTTCTTGTTTTGCAATATTTATTGGTGAAGGATTGAACTATATCTTCACATTAGTTACAGTCATTCAATTTTCTTTTCTAGTTCTTTTCGTTTCAATACTTATTCGTTTAACTGTGGATTTTGTCAAAACATCCTTATGTTTATGGCAAATGTGAATTTCACCTATAATCCCTAATTCACTAAAATCAGCAATCGGACGTCGTTTGAGAAGATTAAAATCAACATTAATCTTAATAACTTGTCTCTTTTTCAATAAAAAAAATAAAAGTTATTTTCAGGAAATGATAAACTTGTCCTACCTTTATGTTTATGATATGGCTTATGTATCCTTTAGTTTTGTGCACCCAAGATCGGGTTACAAACACATTGGGATCGGGACTGGGACTCGAACTCGAGGTCCCAATAGGCGAAGTAATTTGCCAGTCCATAAGATGCCCAGATATGACTAACAACGAAGCCGAGCACGAGGCCGTGATTGCAGGTCTAAAGCTAGCATTCGAGTACGGAGCAGAACGAGTCGTCATACGGTGAGACTCTCAGCTCGTTGTCAATCAAGTCACAGGGACTTTCCAAATCAAGGAACAAAGACTGCAAAAATACCATGCCGAGATGTGTAAGTTGTTACCCGAGTTCAATGAATGCCAGCTCGACCAAACCCCTCGAGCACAGAATATCAAAGCGGACGGCCTTGCCAAATTGGTAGTAGCACTAAAAGCATAACTAGAGAAGGGAACATAGTCACTCCCCTCCACTCGTCGACCGATCAAATCGAGGTAACGAACGATTTCATTTGGTTTTAACTGACTATTTCTCTAAGTGGAATAGAAGCAGGAGCATTCTCCCCGATACGCGAATAGGGAACGATTGTCGTCAAAGCAAATCCTAAGATGCCAAGAGACCATATAGACTGGGACTGGATTGCCAGCCCAGAAAACATGTAAATCTCTCTGATATATGTAGGCAAAGCATAAGTGCATGAAGCTAACCTGCATTTTGGCCAAAGCGACGCTGCATCAATTAAACGAATTTACATTCAACCCGGCTCGAATCAGTATTTGACCCCGCTCGAATCAGCATGCGACCCCGCTCGAATCAGCATGCGACCCCGCTCGAATCAGCATTCGACCCCGCTTGAATCTGCATTCGACCTTGCTCAAAAAATAGAATCATAAATAAGCAGCAAAAGTAGCATTCCAAATCAACGGAGGTACCTGATAAGGAATCTTATAAGGGCCGAATCGCCCGTCCAAATTTGAGGACGCGGATGACCTCCTCCGATGTCGTCCTCCTTTCCAAAGCTTCCATTCTGGCCTCGTTGGCCTTCTCCAACTCTACTGTCTTCTCGATCAACTCATCACTCGAGTCATTGGCCCTGGTTGAACTCTGCTCAAATTAAGCCCGCAGGGATACCACTTGGACCTGAAGATCGACACCCTCAGCCGTGATCCTCACTACTCGACCTCCCTATCCGAATTTTCATACTATGATTAATGAAGTCCGCTCACCGAGCTTGACCAAACGACGACCTCAATAAATGGAGGGACTAATTGTATGGGTCAAAATCAAATCACAGAAATTCGACATGCGAAGATAATTATCATGAGTAACCTGCGAATCGAATTGAGCTGTCTGTCCGAGGTCAAGCAATGATCAATAAGGCCGAGGTCGAGCAGTGATCATCAACAAGGACGAGGTCGAGTAGTACATATAGAGGTACCGACTAGTTTTGCTTTGGAATCTTCAAAGGGAATATTCTACTGAATATTCCCTCTAATTGTACCCTTTTTAGGGTTTTCTAGGGATATCCCTTATAAGTAGAAAGTGAGAGAGGAAGCGGGGGGGGGGGGGGGACTTCTCTAAAAAAGTAGACCCTCTATCTCTAGAAAAGATAAAAAACACACCTCTCTAAAGAGATTAGATAATCTGTTATCCCACACTCCCCATTAGATCCTAAAAAGGTGCTAAAATTCTTGTATTTAATCTTTATCAAATGAAAGAGAATCCGCCCCACTCAAGATTGGGTGAATCTTCTCCTTTATTTACATTTTATTGTCATTTAATGTTATTTAATGCATGGTCTTTTTCATACTATTAGATCCGGCCATAACTACTGTCAACATTTGTACTCAACTATATTTTTCTATTCATGTTATCTATCTCAGATCTAGAATTAAATATCCTTAACTAGGATTTACCCTCTATCTTCTTATTTAATTAGTTTAACAAAAAGGCCTAATACCTTTTGGTCAAACACTAGTTAGCGATGTTCGAAATACACTTTTGTCCGTGTAATATCCATCATTATTTCACAGTGAATAGGGTACGAGTATTTTGTATGAATTCTTCTATAGCACATAAAATATTAGCCAAAATAATAACATGTAAGCATTTCATATATTTTCATATAGTCGTATCCAATAAATTCACATAACCAATTAGTCGATATAGCATAGGTCAAAGTTCCACAATTCCTCGATTCAAACCACATATGTGTATGGGTCGAAATTTGGATGACTACGACCGATACCAAGTGTAGCAGAGAGCGAGGTCCCTACGACGCCACATCTTAAGGATCATTATGATGGATGACAATTGATAGCGGCTAGCAAACGTACGACGACTGTGGTTGTGTTAGCATGATAGGAAATAATGGGAATATGCCTTTCGAATATTCCTTGTGTTGTACTTTTCTTCTTTTAGGGTAAAAGTGGAGATGGTCTTCTATAAAAGGGGACCGAACATTCTGTAAAAGGGAGGATTATTATTGATCACAATTCGGAGAACTACGTACAATCTTTTACTGAAAGCTAAGAATATCCATTGCAAAATCTCTCTACCTTCAAGGTTGTCATATTTATCGTTTGGTTCGGAGATATAAAAAAAATATTGTTCATCTTGTTCATTCTTTGCATTCATCAAGCTAGATCTTATTATACTTAGCTGAAATTTACCCCTTCAACTTCTTTAATTGATTTAATCAAAAAGGTTTCAATATCTTCTGGTCAAACAATTTGGCGTCGTCGGTGGGGATTTCTTTAGCTAAGATTTTAGTCTCATCTAGACTCTTGAAAGGGATAATCACCTCTTCCTAGCTTTGTACAAACTAATAATGGCAGGGAAAGGAGATGCAAGACTGAAAGCAATAGTAGGCGTCACAACCAACATTCTGAACACCATCAATGAAGATAGCAGAGAAGATAACGAAAATGAAACACTAGGTATCACACCCAGGGGAGACGCCTCACCTCCCCCGCATGAAAGCGTAACTGCCTCACACGAGAAGGAAGCCTCCACATCTGCAACAGGATAGGCACCACCAGTAGTACGAAGACTACTGGAAGAATGGCTAACAAGTACTCTGAACACCATACGTGATAAGCCCATCCAAAGGGATAACAGGAATATTACACATACAGATGTCACGATAAACGCTGATGAGCAAGACGCCCCCCATACAGGTAATACTCATGTCACTAATGATGCAGGTAATGCCACGCTTGCAGTTGTTTTAAAGAAAATAGAGGAGATGTAAAATGAGAATAAAGCACTCCGCGACCAAATGAAGGAACACCAAGAGAGGGTGGACAAAATACCAGGCGCTCCAAAGTTCTTGCCAAAAAGCGATGTTGGTCGATTCATCGAGCAACCATACAGTGAAGAAGCGGCCACCTACGTTATCCCAAAGACCTTCAAAATGTTGCCCTACCTAAAGATATACGACGGTACTACCGATCCAGAAGATCATATCATCCATTACGTTACAGTTGTAAAAGGTAACGATCTTTCAAAAGAGCAGGTACCATCGGTGCTATTGAAGAAATTCGGCGAAACCCTAACATGAGGAGCCTTGACATGGTATTCTCAACTGCCGGCATGGTCAATAACAATGTTCGAGGAAATGGCAGATAAATTTGTCACCGCCCATGCAGGAGCCAAAAAGGCAGAATCTAGGGTATACGATATATTTGCTGTAAAGCAAATGCACAGCGAGGGATTTAGAGACTTCTTAGCTCGGTTCAACAGGGTGAGAATGAGTCTGCCGAATGTGTTAGAAGGAATGGCAGTAGCAGCCTTTCAGAACGGGCTAAATAGGAACGGGTCGAGAGTGACCAGAAAATTGTTGAGAATGCTCATGAAATACCCTCCAACTACTTGGGAAGAAATCCATAATACTTACTGCGACAAGGTATGAGCCGACGAGGACGACCTCAACGGTCCGACCCAACAGTTGACATCACTTTAAGCTGAAGCAAGGAAAGATCATCGCAATGATAGTCGAAAAGATCAGTTGGGGCCCCGCCTCCGCCGAGAAAGGCATCAACCTTACATCAAGAAGTGTGCCCCGCCTCCACCACGGCACACAGATGATCCCCCTTGACATACAACACCATATTGACACGATAAAGGTATGCCTCCACACCTATCTGCTCACAATTTTTGTGTTTCTCCTTCAAAAATAGTGTACGCACTAGAGAAACTCAGTCCAAAGGTGCAATGGCCGCAAAAAATGAGGTCAGATCCTAGCACCCGGAAGTCAAGTGCTTTCTGCGAATTTCACCAAGAAAGGGGTCCCAAAATCGAAGATTGCATATGACTGCGATAGGAGGTAGTACGAATGCTAGGCCTGGGACGCCTGAAAGAGTTGCTAAGTGATCGAGGACGGGCCAACTTCGCCCACGGAAGCGAACAGCCCCAGGGACCTCTAAAATCGCCATCTCCCGCCCTCACTATACAGATGATCATCGGCGGAGGCAATGGCACAGCAATCAATCATGTCAAATTCACCACCATTCATAAATTCAAACGATCAATCACCCACGAACGGTATGATGACCTCGAAGACAATATCATTTTCGATAAGTCAGATGCCGACGGTTTGTCTTTCCCTCACTATGATGCTCTTGTTATCACTTTATGTATTGCAGATACTGATGTAAAAAGAATAATGGTAGATGACCTGAGCGGTGCTTGTATTATCCATCCTCGAGTCTTCGTGCAGATGAGACTCAGAGATAAAATAATACCGCGCTGTATAACGCTAACAGGTTTTAATAATGCAGTTGAACGGACTTCTAGAGAGATAGTGCTACCTGTCCTAGCTGGAGGACTCACCCTAGAAACGACATTTCATGTCATGACCAGGAAACAACTTACAACGCCAACATAGTGCGCCCGTGGATACACGCCATGCGAGTGATCCCTTCCAGTCTCTATCAAGTGATCAAGTTTCCAAACCCATAGGGAATATTCAGCATCCGAGGGGAGCAACGCACCTCACAAGAGTGCTATCACATCGCCCAAGATTGCGCACACACGCAACAACTCAAAGGAGCGAGCGCGGAAGCATAGAAATCAGCAGTGTCGGGAGCCAAACTTGACGTACTAACAAACGTTATCAAAGACCCCAACATCGTGGAAGTATCCGAATCAACGATAAAAAATCTTGATCCCATCCTACTGGACGACAACGACAACACAAAATGGCTTATATCGGGCACAACCTCTTGGAACCAGGTAAGCTTTATAAGTTTTTAACTGACCATGCCGATCTGTTTACCTTCTCCCATGTAGATATGCTAGGCATCCCAAAAGATATCTCCACCCACAAACTAAATGTCGGCCCCCTTTACCCGTCGGTGCAGCAAATGAGAAGGAAGTTCAACGCCGTTATCAACGAAGCCGTCAGCGAATAGGTCGATAAGCTGCTCGTGAATGGCTCTATCCGGGAATCAAAATATCCTCAATAGGTCGCCAATGTGGTCATGGTGAAAAAGAAAAATGGAAAGTGGCGGATGTGTGTAGATTTCACGAACCTAAACAAGGCATGCCCAAAAGATTCTTTTCCATTGCCACATATCGACCAGCTCATCGACACAACAGTAGGACATGAGTTGCTAAGATTCTTGGATGCCTACTCGGGTTACAATCAGATCCTCATGGAAGAAGAGGACCAGGATAAAACCTCTTTCATCACTCACCAGGGAACATACTACTATAAAGTGATGTCGTTCAGGCTGAAGAATGCGGGGGCGACATATCAGAGATTGGTCACCAAAATGTTCAAAAACCAACTCGGTAGAAAAATGGAAGTATACATCGATGATATGCTAGTTAAGTCGAAAAGGAAAGAATATCATATCGTTCATCTGAAGGAAGCCTTCGATATATTAAGACAGTACGACATGAAGTTGAACCCCGAAAAATATGCCTTCAGTGCAAGCTCGGGTAAGTTCCTCGGTTTTCTGGTATCCCAAAGAGGCATCGAGGTCAACCCAGAGCAGATTAAGGCCATCGAAGGAATACCCCAAATGCTGACCAGCAAAAAGCAGGTACAGAAACTGACGAGGCAGATAGCCGCCTTGTCGAGGTTCATCTCACGATCATCGGATAAATGCCACAAATTCTTTAATGTATTAAGGAAAGACAATGTACTTAAATGGAATTCGGAATGTGTCAACGCCCTAAGGAAACTGAAGGCATAATTGTCTTCACCACCCTTACTCGCCAAGGCAGATCCAGGAGAATGCCTCCTAGTCTACCTGGCTATATCCGAAGTCGCAGTAAGTGCAGTTCTAGTATGAGAAGACAAAGGTACGCAATCTCTAATTTACTATATCAGCAAAATCTTAATTTTTGATGCCAAAACGAGGTACCCCCACCTCAAGAAACTGGCTCTAGCATTAATCATAGCTTCACGAAAGCTTAGACCGTATTTCCAATGCCATCCCATAAAGGTGGTGACAACGTTTCCCCTCAGGAGTATCCTACACAAACCTGAATTATCGAGAAGGTTGGCCAAATGGGCCATAGAATTGAGCGAGCATGATATAACATATCAACTGCGAACCATGATAAAGTCGCAAGTAGTCGCTGACTTCAGTGCGGAAATACTGCCCGAAGTCGAACAGGAAGCACTTCACACTTCACCTGAGCGATCTGACCTCTGGGTCCTCCACACCGATGGCGCGTCCAATACGTCGGAATCGGGACTGGGACTCGTACTCGAAGTCCCAACGGGTGAAGTAATTCATCAATATGTACGATGCCTGGAAATGACTAACAATGAGGCCGAGTATGAAGCCGTAATTGCAGGATTAAAATTGGCTCTCAAGTATGGTGCTCGGCGGGTCATCCTCCGCTTCGACTCTCAACTCATTGTGAATCAAGTTACTAGGACTTTCCAGACTAAGGAACAAAGGTTGCAGAAATACCAAACCGAAATCCACAGACTACTGCCAGAATTCGACGAATGCCGATTCGACCAAATTCCCCGAGCACAAAACATCAAAGCAGACGGTCTCGCTAAGCTAGCAACAACAACTAAAAACATCATCAAGGAGAATGTGGTCACCCTCCTCCCCTCATCAATAGACCAAGTCGAGGTACATTCTATAAATTTAACTTGGGACTGGCGTAATCGCATCATATCATATCTACAGGAAGGAACACTCCCACAAGATAAAAAGAAGCCAAAAAGCTCTGAATACAAGCGTCCAGGTATAGCCTCAAAAACCACGACCTTTACAAAAGTATGTTCGGCGGCCCCTTAGCCAAATGCCTTGGACCAAATCAAACAAGGCGTGTGCTCGAAGAGGTACACGAAGGCTACTGCGGTGCCCGTACAGGCAACCGGGCCCTCGTCAGATGTCTTATTCGTGCAGGATATTACTGGCCCACTATGAAAAATGAGGCCGCGGAGTCTGTCAAAAAATGTGAGTAATGCCAGAAATACGCCCCTATGATACACCAAGCGGGAGAACTCCTACATTCCGTCACCTCTCCATAGTCGTTCAAAAAATGGGGAATGGACATCGTCGGGCCCTCCCTAGCAGGGCGAGGTAAGATATACTTCCTTTTGGTTTTAATTGACTATTTTTCTAAATGGGTAGAGGCAGGTGCGTTCGCTCAAATACGCAAAAAATAAGTCATCACGCTTATCTGGAAAAACACCATATGCCGCTTCAGCATCCCCAAAGAAATCAATTGCGATAACGGACCCCAGTTCGCTGGGAAAAAGACGACCGAATTCTTCGAGAAATGGCACATCAAGTAGATACTATCCACGCTATATCATCCCGTCGGCAATGGTCAAGCAGAATACTCCAATAAAACAATATTGAATATATTAAAGAAAAAGCTTGAGGACGCCAAAAGGCTATGGCCGGAATTGCTACCAGAGGTGCTATGGGCTTACCGCACAATGCCGAAGACCAGCACGGGTGAGATGTCGTACTCACTGGTCTACAGCACTGACGCAATCATACCCGTCGAGGTCGGGGAACCTAGTTTGAGGTACTCCAACGAGAGTAGACCAAGCAACGACGAAAGCAGATTACAAGACCTAGATGAGGCCGAAGAACGAAGGGATATGACACACATAAGAATGGTGGCCCAATAGTAACAAGCAGAAAGGTATTATAACAAGAAGCCAAAGTACGACCATTCAGAGTCGGGGACTACGTACTAAAAGCCAAAACGCAAGCAGCGAAAGACCCGAATAAAGGGAAATTGGGAACAAATTGGGACGAGCCATATAAAATCACAGCAGCAGCAAGCAAAGGAGCATTCCAACTAGAAACAATGGAAGGAAAACTACTACAAAATAACTGGAATATCGCCTATCTCAAGCACTTCCACTTCTGAAAAGAGACGTCGCCCAAGTCGTACTTTTTTTCCCTCGCCCGAGTTTGGTCCCAATCGAGTTTTCTCAGGAAGGTTTTTAATGAGGCGACGAGGGGGACATCTCGAGGTGTGAGGTATTGTTCATTGCCCCGCCTACTGATTACATCTCCAAGCCGAGCAATGAAGGGATTAGATATAAAGAATCTCCATTATATGTACAAAATCGACATGTACCGCCATTGTACGAGCAAAGTTGACATGTATCTCCGACATATGAATAAAATCACTCCATTATGAACATGAAATCAACACGCGTCTCCAATGCATGAATAGAACCGGCATCTACAACACTCCAACAAATAAAATAGAACGCCACCCTCACGACGGGATACTACTTCGACACAAGCTCGAAAGTAACATCCCAATGGCTAAGGCCATCGACAAAGAGTGAGTTCGACATCATTCGAACTACGACGGGATACTACTTCGGCACCAGCTCGAAAGTAACATCCCAATGGCTAAGGCCATCGGCAAAGAGTGAGTTCGACATCATTCGAACCACGACGGGATATTACTTCAGTGCTAGCTCGAAAGTAACATCCCAATGGCTAAGGCCATCGACAAAAGAATGGGTTCGACATCATTCGAACCATGACAGGATATTACTTCGGCGCCAGCTCTAAAGTAACATCCCAATGGTTAAGGCCATCGTTAAAAGAATGGGTTCGACATCATTTGAACTACGACGAGATATTACTTCGGCGCCAGCTCAAAAGTAGCATCCACATGGCTAAGGCTATCGATAAAAGAATGGGTTCGACATCATTTGAACCACGAAGGGATATTACTTTGGCACCAGCTCAAAAGTAACATCCCAATGATTAAGGCCATCGCCATAGAAAACAGTTCGACTTCATACAAACCACGACGGGACATTATTTTGGCACCAACTCGAAAGCAATATCCCTACGGCCAAGGCCGTTGCTAACAAACATAGTTCAAATAAATACAATAAGTTTAGCATTTCAATAATGCTTCAGAGAGACGTGACTGCGGCAGAAGCCGCCGTAAAACAACCCAAAGAAAGGAAACGACTTAGAGATGTACTACCAAAATGACCTTCATTTACAGCAAATATATTACAAATATTTGTCTTTACAAAGGGCTCAAAGACGCCCTTACAAAAATCGCGAAGCAAAAAGTAAGCACAAAACAAATACTACACATCATTTTTGGTGGCATACACGTCTTCGTACCAAGAGTCGGAGGAAAGTCTGTTCGCATCATCAAAGTTAATATCATCTCCATCAGGCGTGAGAGGATCTTACCCGCATGCCTTACAAGCCGCATGAGCCTTAGCGCATACATCCCGAAGCTCCGCTTCAGACGCCCTCCCATCAACATGGAGAGATTTGTACACATCGAGCCGAGCCTCAACGTGACCCATAACTCATATAAATGTCGAGGCACGACAGGATAAACTAGGGCATAAGATGTAGAAGGCTGCGACTATCGTCGTACGTCCTCTATTTTCAAAGAATCCACTTGCTTGTTCAGTGCGAACAGTTCCGCCTCCAGCTAAGCGCAGATGTCTCCATCTCCTTAGTCCGCTCTAACCTACAAACACGGAGGGCATCTTCTGAAACTGCTACCTCAGAAATGGCCATCACCCTCTCCCTCTCAGCATGGGCCAACCTATCAGTATTCGCACTCAATTCACCCTTAAGCTCGTCGACCTCATCCGTCTTCATATCCAGTTCAGTAGTCAAACTGTCTACTTTTGCTTGAAGGTCGGCATTTTTGGACACTACTCCCCTACTTAGCTCAATATCATCTTCCCTGGATCTGAGGGCTGCCTCAAGCTCACTACTATGAGCAACGACCCTCATAAGGTCCTCATCTTGTTCCTTCAACTCCCCGACCTTACGCGCTAGTTGATCCTCCCTCTGCTTGACCCCTTCGCGGAGTAGTTGGAAGTCGCGATCCTGATTGTAGATGTCGACCATCATACGATGCTTAGTGTGATATTCTTGGTACTTAGAAGACAACTTTCCATAGAGGGTCGTCCTATTCCTTCCCCGATGCTCATGCTCGATCTCCATGATAAGGGTCTAGCACGAGAAGTAAAAGTTAAAACAAATGGGCCAAAAATAGTAACACAAATCCAACGACGAGATAAAAAAAGAGACATTTACCCGTAGAGCCATGCCAGAAAAGCTCTAAGACAACTCCGAATGACTCATCGCTCTAAGTGCCTCGCTCTCAGGTGCAGCACACAAAGGGGCAAAAGCAGATGCCACCTGATCACAGTCCGACAGTAAGTCGTAGTCACCAGGAACGACTATGTGTTGATCAGAACCCTCCATTATGACCTCCACGTGAGTGTGACGCTCCCCAAACTCGCGAACATCCCTTGGGTCGACGTCTGAACCTGAACCATCACCATTGGCGTGCAAACCCCAACCAACAGTAGATGATGTGCCGCCCTCGGTGGAGCGCGTAGACCCCCTTGATAAACCCCTTCTGTTTGGGGAGATCTCCCCGCCAAGATGGCATTGACCATAAACGTGGGTACCAGTGCCGTCTCTGATGTACCCGTCCTACTCTTACCAGTCTCAACGACCACGCTCTTCCCGAGCTTTATCCTTCTCTTCTTTCTCAACGAAGACTCGTCCCCATTAGAGGACTCATTCATGAGGTGTTGGACTTGTAAAGAAGGGATCTCTCCCCTCACAACCATATCTCGAGAGGAGTCCCTCGCCTGTACCGACTGGGCACGACCCTCTCAGGCGGACTCATCTAATGTGAATTGCATCCCTGTAGAGGAGACGACCCGATGAAATGCAGGGACTAGGCCCCCCTGCCTAGAAGCTCCACGACCTGTCATCATAAAGCATCGTATCAATAGACAATGATATATAGCCGAAGAGTGATACAGAGGAAGACACTCACCAAATGAAACTTTTGGCCCAAAGCATTTCATGAAAGCGGGCCAGTCTCGAGTCTCTGCTGCATGGGGAAGCAGACGAGCTACCCAATCCCTTATAGCTGCAATGGGATGGGGTGGGTGCTCCATAGCTGCAAAAGCGAGCCACAAATAAACACTAAGGTGAATGAAGAAAAAAGAAACAATAAACAAGTGATGGCACTTATGATTCCCATTCTATCGCTCAAGAAATCTAGCGGGGTCAGACACGATGTGTTTAGTTCTGATGAAGAAGTATTTATGCCAAAATTTATGGCTCGCCCGGTCATCGGTTCCGACCACCAGCATTTTTGTCCCACGGTGCCTCAGATGCACCATAGTACCCCTGTGAAAGCTAGGTGAAAACAAGTGTAGGAGGTGGTGAGCGGTAACTTCACACCCTGCCAACTCCGCATACCTCGTCAACAATAGGAGTATTTTGAGCGTGTACGGGGAAAGTTGCGCCAGGCAAACCTGATAAAATCGACAGAACTCTTCCGCTAACGGGAGAAGGGAGAAGGAATGACCAATCACAAAGGGGTACTCATAAAAAGCACACTATCCACTTCCATGAAGTCCCTTCCCGTTGGACCCATCTCAATATGAGCGGGAATGTTATATTTGCACAGAGGGCATTGAGGTGGACTTGATCAGTTTCAGAGAATGCTGGGGCGGGAGTAGGATGAGGATCTTTGAGAAAGTTACTTTGTGTCATGGGGTGTCTCGGCAGCAGCTCATCCACGGTGGGAAAGCTATCCCCTTTCTCCATCGTCAAGTCCTCGCCACCGGGGCGCCATGGATAGCGAAGTGGCGTCAGAAACCTCCTCACGTGATCGGTGTGTCCTAGGCATGTCTATGAAGGGAGATGTGCTAATGTAACAAGAAAAACCAAGAACAATGAAAGAGAAAGAAGAGATGAAGAAAAATGCAGAAGCAAAGCTAGAAATGTGAAAGGAAATGATCGGAAGAGAAATGGCCAAACGATTTTAAAAAAACAAACCCTTCCCCTATTTATAGGATTGGGTGGCACCAGAATCGAAGTGAAAAGGCTTCCCGTGGCAGCAAAACCAAAGCGACAGGCCATCATGTTGTTCCTCGAGAAGACGCACCATGATGACGTACGTGGAAGTGACGCCACTCCAAAGATAGCACACACCGCCCAAGGTATAGCGAAATGCTTCGTTCTTCCGTCATCAGCCAAAACCGTCATGGATTGCAGATCAAATTTCTTTGTAAGCATGGGCAACGTACACTTATCAAGGACGCCCCAAGCTGCGACTTCGACAAGTAGAGGGACTAACTGTATGGGTCGAAATTTGGACGACTACGACCGATACCAAGTGTAGCAGAGAGTGAGGTCCCTATGACGCCGCGTCTTAAGGATCGTTATGATGGATGCCAATTGATAGTGGCTAGCGAACGTACGACGATTGTGGTCGTGTTAGCATAATAGGAAATAATGGAAATATGCCTTTCGAATATTCCTTGTGTTGTACTTTTCTCCTTTTAGGGTAAAAGGGGAGATGGTCTCCTATAAAAGGGGACCGAACATTCTGTAAAATGGGGGATTATTATTGATCACAATTCGGAGAACTACGTACGATCTTTTACTGAAAGCTAAGAATATCCATTGCAAAATCTCTCTACATTCAAGGTTGTCATATTTATCGTTCGGTTCGGAGATATAAAAAAATATTGTTCATCTTGTTCATTCTTTGCATTCATCAGGCTAGATCTTATTATACTTAGTTGAGATTTACCCCTTCAACTTCGTTAATTGATTTAATCAAAAAACTTTCAATATCTTTTGGTCAAACAATATGCACGTATTTAAGAGCCCGTTTGGACAAAAGAATTTTTTTACTTTTTTTTTCATTTTTTTTTATTTTTTTCGAAATCGGTGTTCGGCCATAAAATTTTCAATTTTCACTTGAAGAATAATTTTGGAATTTTCCGAAAATTTTAAAAACTCCAAAAAGCTATTTTCCAAAATTTTCAATGAGATCACTTACAAAACTTTAAAAACAATCCAAAATTATAGTCATGTCCAAACACAATTATAATTTTTAAATACCATTTTCACTGGAAAAAATTAACTTTTTTTGAAATTTTACGATTCTTATGCCCAAACACCCACTAAGATTCTGTTTTCCTAATTTTCCCCCCCTCAAAATTCTAGTTCACCTTACTAATTATACTAAGTATGTACTAATATTATTAAGCCCATTGGCGCTCCAATGAAAATATCACTCTCCTTCATATTTTCATATGGTAACATTTTATTTGGGTAAGAACTAGAAGAGAAAAAATAGTAAGAGAAAAAAGAGAGGTTCAATTGATATCATGTTTATATTCAAATTTGATAAATTAGATAAGACTAAATTCTTGAAAATTGTAAAAATTCCTCGAAATAATTTTCACTAGAATGATAAATAGTTTGAAGCATGTAAAATCATATACTCCTATTAAAATAGTAGTAAAAACATGAGAGACCTATCAATTGTTTGGTTTTTTAATTTATCAAAAGAAACAGACTTTTCGATGAAAGTGGTCATCATTTCTCATTAATTTCTCGTTTATCCTTTGTATTTTTTTCTAATAAGTCTGTACATAATTTATTGAAAGTGAAAAGAGTGTTGCATGCTCTTATCCTGTGCATATAAACACTTTTCTCTATATATTTTGTTTGATTCGTTTGCAGCTTCAGAGACTCTGACAAATTTTGCAGCTAAAGAAATGAAAGAAAAGCAGAGGGGGAAAGCTAAGTTAACATGAAATCGTACTAACACTTTTGATGACGAAAGTCGGGAAATAAATATAGAGAATAAAGAAATGAAAAAACGTACAATGGTTGCTCGCTTTTACGCAATACTACGGTGCGCATTGACATAAATAACTGAACCTATATTATGCAAACGAGGACTTAATAAAGTGGTGATTTGATTTCATTTTCTATCACATTTCAGTCGTAATAAGAGGAAATCCGATGTGTTGAAGAATCAAATATGAGCCATTAACTGTCAAGCAGCTCTGCCATCTCACACTGTTAGGATGTTAGGATCTTAGGTGATAGTCACCAGCTAAGTTATTAGAAGTAGTTAGTGGAAGTTAGTTAGATGTACATATATACATCTACATAGCTTCTGTACAAAATAGATAGTAGATTTTATTGTATGAAATGAGTTAGTTCTTCTCTGCATTTCTCAACTTTCATTTCTTCTCTCTAACTCGATCAACTAGTTCTAGATTGCAACATGGTATCAAAGTCCATGATGATGATTAATTCACGCAGATTACTCACAATTGATTTCTGTTTCTAGAACTCCTTAGTCGTTTATGTAATTGCTTCGATTCACCTCATCTTAGGTTGAGTCATTTTTGAGCAATTAGGTAGTTTTTTGGATTCTCTGTGTTCTAGTCTATCCTAAGCTCTCGATTTTTTAATCTTCAATGGCGATCAGAGCTGTTGGTACTAGCTCAGGCACATGAATTGAAGATACGACTGCTGATGCAACTCCAGTGGCAAATCCAAATCGTGTGGGTGCTATAGTTGTCAATCAACATCATCCTCTATTTCTCCAGCCTTCTGATACTCCAGGTAGCTTTCTAATCTCAATCAAGCTAACTGGACATGAAAATTATGTTTTGTAGAGTAGCTCTATGCGTATCAGTCTATTGGGCAAGAGCAAACTAGGTTTTGTAGATGGAAGATATTCTAAGGATAAATTTGATCCTTCTCTTCATGATTTGTGGGAAAAGTGCAATGCTATTGTGCTTTCATGGATAATGAACTCTGTGAGCAATGAGCTACTAAGTAGAAATGTGTGTGCTACAGGTGCTCACAAGGTGTGGAGTAACCTTAGAGAAATCTTTAAAAAAGTGAATGGCTCGAGAGTTCTGTACTTGCACAAACAGATTGCCACTCTGTCACAGGTCATCTCATCAGTGTCCTCTTATTTCTCTAAGTTGAAGGAGTTTTGGACTAATTTGATGCTCTTATGCCTTGTCCTGATTATGGTTGTAAAGTCAAAGAGATATGTAGAACACTTTGAGTACCAAAGGTTGTTACAAGTTTTTAATGGGACTGAATGAGTCCTATGCATAGTCGAGCAATCAGATTATGAAAATGTCATCTATTCCCTCCATAAACAATGCCTATTCTACGATCGTTTCAGAAGAAAGTAGAAGGTCCTTAGTTAATTATTCCTCAAATGTAGCAGAAGTTCATGAGGGGACAACTTTGTTCACCAGTAAAGGTCACCCTAATTCATCTCATTTTGCCAATAAATCTAGTCCTACTTCATACCCCTCTAATCCTGCCTCTTATTCTCATGGCTTTCAGAATCATAATCAAGTGATGTTCAATAATAAAGGAAGGTCATATCCTATCAATAATTTCAAGCAGAGGAAGAATCAGTTGTATTGTGATTACTGTAATTTCAAAGGCCACACTAGGGAAACCTGCTATAAGCTTAATGGCTATACCTCAGATTTCAAGTCCAAGAAGAAGCATCCTTCAGTAAACTCAGCTGCTTATACTAGAGAGAATAAGTTCTCCAACAATGCTATACCAATTTATGGGAACTCTTCAACTTCACAAGCATTAGGCCACCTCACCAATAACCAGTTTGCTCAGGCTACAACAAGTGAAATTCCTCAATTTACACAGGAACTGTACAATCAAATCATGCTGATGCTTGGAAAAGGAAGTGAGGATAGTGGCTTAGCTATGGTAGCATGTATGGTACATAATGTAATCCTTCCTGAAGATAAACCTAAGTAGAAAATTGACACTGGAGCTTCTAATCATATGGTGCATAGGATTGATATGCTATTTGTTCTAAAACACTTGGGACAGACTAAAGTAGGAAAAATATGTCTACCTACAGGAGAGTTAGACACTACACATCTAGGCTCCACATACATATTTCCTGGTCACAAGACAACTAATGTAATGCATATACCTGAGTTCAGATACAATCTGTTATTTATCTCAAACATTACAAAGGAGCTAAAGTGTGTAGCTATCTGCTACCCTGAATTTTGTGTATTTCAGGATCTCTTCAGTGGACAGGTGAAGGGGATTGGTAAGGAATACTGTGGACTGTATGTGCTTACCTTTGGGATTATAATACAAGCAATGGAGGATGCACCTACTACAAGAAATTCAAGTTCTGTTCCAAAATCTCTCACTGTAAAGACCATTGAGTTTACTAGAATAAATGTAGCCCTATGACATAGGACGCTAGGTCATGTACCTTTGGATATACTGAAGAAAGTAAGTGAACTTCAGTCTGTTAAATTTGATGATACTGAACACCATTGTATTGTCTGCCCTATTTCTAAGCAAACATGATTACCCTTTCGTTTGAGTACTTCCACTGTTCATTCTAATTTTTATATTATTCATGCTGATATGTGGGCCCTTATAGGATTCCTACCTATGATGGGAAGAGGTACTTTTTAACCATTGTTGATGATCATTCTAGATTCACGTGGCTGTATCTGTTGCCCTCAAAAGCTGAAGTAATTGTGATTCTTCGGAACTTTTTCTTAATGGTTAAAACTGTTCATTCCTCTACTCTTAAAGCCCTAAGAACAAACAATGGCTGTGAGTTTTTTAATACTCAAATAACAGAACTACTCGAGTCACTGGGCATCACTTATCAAAGCTCTTGTGTTTACACTCCACAACAGAATGGAGTGGCTGAGAGAAGGCACATGTATATACTCAATGTAGCAAGGACACTCAGATTCCAAGCTTCAGTTCTACTCAGATTCTGGGGAGAATATATCATTACTGCAGTTTATCTTATAAACATGCTACCTACTTCAACACTCAAAAGTAGAATACCATATGAAATATTGTATGGTGTTCCTTCTTTTCTCACTCATTTGAGAGTGTTTAGCTGCCTAGGCTATGTGTGAGAGGTAAGGAGAACTGATAAATTTGCTCCTGGCTTTCAATTCCAAGGTACATACCGGGGAGTTTTATTTGCATCGTGTCCTCCATCAAAATATACCCCTCCGTTCACTTTTACTTGGCATGTATACTCCAAATAATTTTTTTTTACTTGTCATTTTACGCATATCAAGAGAAGATAAATTGTTTTCCTGTTATACCCATAGTATTTATTACTCATTTCAAATCATTTTCTCAAATCCAATAAAATATGCATCAATTAATATGAGTATCATGATAAATTATCCACTTCATTTATTATTTCTTAAGAGGCGTAAAAAGTCAAAACGTGCCAAGTAAAAAAAAAATAGAGAGAGTATTTTACATGATTTACTACTCTTATTTCGTTTGGCATACTTTGCCAGTAACTTCAAATACAAAGCATAACTTTTCAAAACCTTGCATCCTAGCAAGTAAAAACTTCAACATAAAAGTCGATAAATTATTTTCTTGTTCTTCTAACTTACGTGTTCTCAGTTTAAAGCTTGGGTTTGACAACGTCCTCAAGTATGCAAATATCAAATTGATCTCTACTGCTCCTGCAAACAGTAAATTCTTGCTTTTTTCTAAGTTTGTACATAATTTATTGAAAGTGAAAAAGTGTGTTGCATGCTCTTATCCTGTGCACATAAACACTTTTCTCTATATATTTTGGTTTTTTCATTTGCAGCTTTAGAGACTATGACAAATTTTGCAGCTAAAGAAATGAATGAGAAAAAGCATAGGGGGAAAGCTAAGTTAACACGAAATCGTACTAAGACTTTTGATGACGAAAGTCAGGAAATAAATATAGCGAATAAAGAAATAAAAAACCGTACAATGGTTGCTCGCTTTTACACAATACTACAGTGCGCAGTGACATAAATAACTGAACCTATATTATGCAAACGAGGACTTAATAAAGTGGTGATTTGATTTCATTTTCTATCACATTTCAATCATAATAAGAGGAAATCCGATGTGATAAAGAATCAAATATGAGCCATAACTATCAAGCAGCTCCGCCATCTCACACTGTTAGGATGTTAGGATCTTAGGTGACAGTCACCAGCTAAGTTATTAGAAGTAGTTAGTGGAAGTCGTAGACACCAGATTTTTGACCCTCCTCGAGGATTTTCATATTTTTTAGCATAAATATGTAATTTAGGTCTAATATAGTCATTTTAACTATTTTTACTTTATTTCGTCGCAAAAGAAAAAATTACAAAAATATATATATAAATTTTTAGTTTATGTATTTCTCATAAACTTGGAAAAAATACAAAAATTGCACTTTATTTTTGTACTTTATATAATTTCGAAAATAACCAAAAAATATAGTTCTATTAATGTTTTGTAGTCATTTTGATTTTTGAAAAATACAAAAAATATTACTTTATATTTTATCTTTATATAAAAAAAACGAAAATTGCAAAAATTAGTTTTATTAACATTTTGTAGCTATTTTAAATCTTGAAAAAATATACTTAAAAAGATATAGTTTTGTTTAAATATTAGTCTTATTTTTGTTAGTTATTTTGCTTACATAGGACTAGTTGAGCAACGTCGTGTTCCTATTTCTCGGGTCCGGGCAAAAGAATAATATTCGGGTTCAAACTACCCGGTTTTAGGCCTAATTTTCGGACCTAGCCCATAATAAACCGAGTCCACAACACATGGGGAACCCCGCCACGCGTGGGGAACACAAGCCTCGAACCCCACCACGCGTGGGGCTCATTTTTCTGGGCAAATGGGCACAAATACATGGACTGGACAGATTTTGAAGGGGGAGGACTTTTGAAAAATTTTGGAGGGGGAATTGATTTTCACTGTTCATCTTCTTCTTCCTGGGAAGAAGAAGGAAAACCCTAAAACAAGAAAAACCCTACCCAAACCCCACGTCCAAACATCAGTCGACAACCAGTCCACCAAGCCTCCGACCACCCTAAACCATCGTCAAACTCACCCAAACCACCACCAAACGACCACCCCATCTCCTTCCTCCTCAAGAAAACCTAGGAAAAAACCCTAGCAAAAACCTACCCAAACCAGTCGCACCTCTTCCCTCTCCGCCTCACGACCACCACCAAACAGCCCAACTCCCTCGTCGTCTCGCACAGTCAAACCACCAGCCCCCTCGTCGTCATTTTCCGGTCGACAACCACCCAACCCAGCTCCGTCCATCCCGTCCAGTTCACTCCGTCGACCACTGCTCGTCGAATACTGTCCAAACCAACCAGTCCTACACCCTAAACCATCGTCAAACCAGTCGCTCCAGCTGACCCCTCTCCGTCACGACCCCTCCAGCAAACCACCGGCTCAACACCACCACCAAACGTCACTGCCCAAACAGCCTGTCGCACTCCCCACCGTGAAAGCACCATAAACAGACCCAAACACCACGTCCAAACCCACCACGACCACCGTCGCCCAGCTCCCTCCCTCCCGTCACCTTCCTCGCATCCAAACGACCCCTTTTTCTGCTTCATCCTCCTCGCGTCGACACCGTCCAAACGCCCGTCAGCAGCCCCCCTCGCGTCTACCTTACTGCTGTCGACGTTGTTTCATCTTTCGCGAGCAGCTGTTGGTTGTTGCGATCCTGCTTGGCCCAGTTTTCTGTTTTCCGTCGAGGTCGACTTTGGTTCGTCGAAGTCCGGTACGTCGAGGTTGTTGTCCGAGGTTTCGTCGCAGGTCCAACGCATCGGACGATAATATCAAGTAGGTCATCTCTGTCCGTGTCCTTCATATTTGCTGTTTAGTAACATGTACATGTGTTTGTTGAAATACAATCCTAGTTCATGCGAATAGTATGCAAATGAGCGAGACATATTCATATGATGCTTTGTAAGTTGCTATTTCTTGTTAATTAACTCCGTATGATATTGAAATTTGGTCGTGATTGTATTTCCTTTGTTTCGTCATGTTAAGTAATTATTCGGCATTTTGTTTCTTCATGCTCAGATTATTGTTATCTCAATGTTTGTCTTAATAGTTGTTTGTACATGTAGTAGTAATGATAAAATCATAGTAGTAATTTAATCCCGCGGAAAAATACTTGTTTCATCAAATAAGTTTAATCTACAATCCATGACCTCGCGAAGTAGCAAAGAAATGTAGTCATTTTAGCCTTGTCCTTTTTTCTAAAAAAAAAAGAAAAAAAAAAGAAAAAAAATAAATAAATAAAAAGCGAGACTAGCTTCGCCAAAATAAATGTACAGATTGCGGAGCCCTCACAAAATATATGTATTAAATGCTTAGAACTCGGGACAGACCGTTTAGCAAATTTCACGGCCCTACCCAAAATAATAATGCGCTAGTTGCTTTAGGCGCGTTTCGATTCTGAAATAAATAAACCAATCCCGTTTCGATTGTTCTTTAATTGGAAAAAAACTCCCTTGCGCCCTCGCGGGTCCGTATAAAGGAGGTGTGACAGCTCTGGCGACTCCGCTGGGGACTAAAAACCCAGAAATACTGGTTCAGGGTTAAGAATTCGAGCTTAAAATAATTGTTATTATTTGGCTTTATTTATTATCTGATTTTTACGTGTTTGAGCCTAATGTGCTAAATGCTTCTTTTACTGCTTTGATATTATTTGAACTGTACATATAAATTGTGCCGAAACCCCTCTCTTCTCTCTTGAGGAGTGCACGCTGGTCGTGGCTTCTTTCTGTTAGTGTCATATACCAAAATAGAACGAGGATTCGGAGGAGTTGCAAAATCGGATGACCTTTTGGTTACCGGTACACAGCTCCCATCCTCGGCTCGAGTTGTCCGCTCGGGTAAGCCAGGTCTAGAACAAATACCCAGGTTATGAACTTAGTATAAGAAAGCCACATGCCGGATCCCTAGTAGGAACGTTTATTTGCATCATGTGCATTTGACTTAGGGGACTCAACATAGGGGTTGGGTCCGTCTAGGACAAGCAATCTGAAAATAATAGACCATCTTTCGGCATCCTATGTGCTACATGTTGTATTTAGTCAAGGGCGAATGGGTCATTTGGTCATTTCCAGCATGGTGTTATTTTAATCAAAGCATGGGGAACATTTGTGGAATCCAAGAAGCCTTGGAATTCCCTATGTCCCCCACGCTTGCTTTTTGGGAAAGCACATGGGGAACATTTGTGGAATCCAAGAAGTTTTGAAATTTCCTATGTCCCCCATGCCACATTTTTGAAAATGTAATAAATATAAAAAATAAAATATATGTTTATATATATAGAAAGAAACATTGGAAATTCAAAAAAAGGGATGGTGTATGTTTTCATCATCCACAAATTAGAAAATAGTGGAAAAGAGGAGAAAATAACAGTGTAGAGATATGGCTACTTATTGTTAGAAAAAAAAAAACTAACGTCCGAGTAGTATCGAAACTCTGCCGAAATTTTGAGAAAATGAGAAAAAATGTCTTATTAGCAAAGGAAAAATAGAAAAAAATCATCATTGTTCTATCTTGTTTTTTTTTTCAAAAATATAGAAAAGAAAATAATTTGTTTTGCCATGAAAATGAAAATGAAAAAGAGTCGGGTTTTTAAAATATTTTATTTTATTTTATTTTATTTTGTTTGTCTGTGAAAATGCCAAAAATAAAAACAAAAAGAGTCGGGCGTTTAACGTGATTTTATTACTTGTTCCAAAATAAATATATATATAATCCAAAAAAAATTCAAAAGAAAATTCAAAAAATATTTTTTAAGCATTTCTTTTATTAAAGGTAAAAGTTCCAAAAAAAATATTTTTCTTTTTCTTTAGAATAAGAAAAACAAATGAAAAAAGAAGGAATGTTTTATGTTTTACGTTAGTTAGTTTGTTTGTTATGAATGAAAAATAATAGTTTGTTTGTTTGTTATATATATATAAAAAAAAAGAATAGAAAATGGAAAAGGGTCCTCTCAAAAATAGTTTATTTGCTCGAACTACGCGGGTTTGATTCTCACCGGATGTGAGATACGTAGGCAACCCTCATCGGCTCCAACCCCACCTTTTGCTAAAAAGCCAAAAACAAATAAATAATAAAAAAAGGAAAAACATGTCAAAATTTTAATTTTGTCATAAAGAAGTCGGGTGACGCTGTTTTATCAAGACATAGCCGAATGTTCCCGAAAGGGACGCTGGAAGGCTGACTTTGCATAAACAGGCATCTTTGGGTCACTTTTAAGATTTGGTCCAGTTGACCCACACAGCCTTCAAAAAATCTTCGTCCTCGAGACGTTGAAAGGCCGTGTTTGCAATATTGAGTTTTCTAATTTGAAAAACGATAAAAAGAGCCGTGAATGGGTCAGGTGATGCTGTTTTGTCATAAACAGCCGAATGTTCCCGAAAGGGACGCCGGAAGGCTAACTTTGCATAAACGGCCACCTTTTGGGTCATGTTTAGGATTTTTGGTCCAGTTGACCCACACAGCCTTAAAAATTCTTCGTCCCCGAGGCACTGAAGAGCCGTGCTTGCAACACCAAGTTTTTATTATAATTTGAAAAGAAAAAACAAAGAGTCGGCGGTCAGGTGAATGCCGTTTGAATTTTGTCATAATAAGTCGAGCCAGCTTCGGCCGCGTCTTAAACCGTTCTTGCCGAAATAGCCTTAGAGTATCTTTCATGTTGTCGAAAGGTTATTTTCGTAAAAGAATGGACAAGTTGGTAAAGTGTCATAAAATAATCCTCCCCGGCCTCAAAATTCATGTGAAATTCGGAAGGGGCCACATTTGCAAAAAATAACCATTTGATTGCATTTGTCGAACAGAGAAAGGGAGTTAGCCTTTTGTTTTTGAGTTTATAAATCTCTTGACTAAAGTATATGGGTTATTTGATTTTCGAGTTTGTAGGTCATCTTCAAACCTTTGAAACCCAGTTTGTTTTAATACGAAAATTGAAAAAAATTGTTTGTTATCGTTTATCTCTTACTGGGTCCGAACTACGCAAGGTCTGATTCATGCGGGGTCATGATACGTAGGCAATCTCCATAAGATTCGACCACAACAAAAAGAAAAGCAAAACAAAAGAGAATGAAAAAAAAGAATGAAAAAGAAAAAGAAAAAAAAAGAAATGAAAAAGGGAAAAATGAAAAAAAATATCGAAAAAAAGAGAAAAAGAAAAAAAGATGTTGTCAATAAAGAGGACCGACTGAGTCCATTCTAACCTGTTTATTTTGCAAATAAAGTTAAGGTGGTTGGTTTGTGGTAAGCCGGACAATGACACCCGGAATCCTTTACTTGCACCTCATGATACATACTCTGCGGGGACCAGGACTGATAACAGAAGCACTCAAATCCTATTGGGAACTTGTTGACGGAGGTTGCTGATATTGAAGCTGGCAATGGTCTTGACAATACTGATTCAAAGCTCAGTGGCTAAAATGTCAGTTTTAATAAAGTGGGAGGACGCTCCGTTCCTTGGTTAGCAAGAAAGAAGCATTTGGTGGCTTATTTTGTTGTCATTTCTGTTGTTCGGATTATTAAGATTGTAATTCGGATATTGTTTTGTGTCAATGACTTTCCGCTTATCTTTCCGTTTTGTCATAGCGGTTTGTTTAAGTTTTGTCTAGGTTGTTTAGGATTTTATTCTGGTTTGTTTTTGTTTTTTCAAACCATTTCACCGGTAATCTAATGCAAAATCCGGTCTTCTATTATTTCCAGTTTTCTTTTGTTTAGTCCTTTTATCATTTTTATTCAATGACGATTCTAGTGACATGACATGCGCACACACTTTGGGCCTAATCTTAAAAGTTAATCATAAAACCCTTTAAAAGGTGATCAGACCATTTAAAGAAAATAAGGACAGTTGAGATTATTCAGAGCTCGAGTCATATGGAACTGGGGCAAGTAATATATGAAGAAAAACCGTTAAAAGCAAGATTCGCCAAATTGGCATGAGGGTCGTTCATGATAATGAGAGTGTCGCCCAACGGTGCTTTAGAAAGGGCAAATGAAAAACGCAGATGTTGAATATAATTGTCAAGTCCAGCACCATCAGAAGATACTACAAATTTAAATTGTGTTGTTTGCACTTGGCATGTTTTGAAGACTGGAATGATGAAGGCATTTTGTTCTGCTACCTAAACACTTTACCCTTCGTTACCCCTTTTGAGCCTTATTTATTTTCTTTCATACCCCTCGTTCGGAATCATTCGCAACGAATAGAAAACGCAAGCGCGGCAGGTCAACAAAAGAAAAAAAAAAGAGAAAGAAAGAAAAGAAAACAAACAGACAAAAAGAAAGGAGAAATGAGAAAAGAAAAATGATAACAAAAGAAAAAAGGAAAGTCAAATGAAAAAAAGGGGAATTGGGAACTACGTTTGACCTGATTCCTCAAAGAGGATACGTAGGCGCTTCACGGCTCGGTCATAGTTTTGAAAAATGAAAAAAAAATCAATTAAAATATCCCCAAGCAAGAAACTGGGGCAAAGTTGCGTTTGTTGTAAATAAATCTAATTCCGAAGGTTGTAACTAATAACCCAAAATTAATATATTTTTGAGCCTTTTATACCCTTTCTTTCTAGCCTATCCAAAACCCACATTACGGTCCAAAGAAAGAACTTCTAACCAGTCTTCAAAAGATGCCAAGTCAGACAAATGAGAGTCTTACCGGCGAACATAACATTCTGTTCCACAGCAGAAAAGACTCTAATCTCCAACAGAAAGAATCGTATCGGCAACACTCCAAATCCCCCAGCTGGAGAGAGATATAAAACGATAGAGTCTTATTGGTGAAAACCTTCACAGGAACCATAAGGCGATGAAAGCTGAGAAAATAACCAAGAATGAGAGAGACTTGATAGTGAAAACCCTTTGGGCACTACAAGTCGAATAAGATTGAGAATCAGATGGGGAATTGCCAATTGAAGATCTTGAAAGATGATTGGCGGTAGAGGATAGGCCACGTGTGCATGTCATGGCCATTAGAGTCGGTATCTGTGTTTGATAGGTTTTTATTTATAGTTTCTTTCGTTAAAGAGTCATCTTTTCCTTTGTCTTTATATATTCTGTTCCCTTCTATCTTTTTCGTTTCATAGAAAAAGTTCCCCAATAGAGTCTGTTCGGTCAGAACAAGTGAGAATTGACTTCAAAATATGCCATCAGCTTTCCAATTATGCCAGATGAGATCTGACTAGTACATCCAGGTGGTATAGTCAGCAAGGAACAAGCGCGGGGCCAGTATCAAAAAAGATATCCCTAGCAAAAGGGAATTGACAAAAGGATTGACGAGTGTCAAGAGGGATATCCTTGCCAAAACCAAGGTTATAAACCTCAAAGACAAGGCCCGTGAACAAAGCAAGGAGAGCAGTGAGCATGATTTGGCGAAATCCATACTAGACTAAAAGGTCGGGGAAATGCCAGTTTCCGAGCTATGCCACAAAAGAAGAGGGATATCCCCAGCAGGAAGGGATTATCCCCAGCACATAATATCATCCCCAACAAGCTGTGGAACGCAGAGCAAGGAAGGAGAAAGGGAAAGTCATCCCAGTAGGAGTATCACAACCAACCACCATGTTTTAAACTAACAATATTTTGTTTGATTTGAAGCAGGTAACGGAAATGGCATTGATGCAAGAACGACATGCCACAAGGGATATTATCAAATTGGGGCAGAAAATTTTCCTTCCATTTAGAAAATTTTCTGGAAGTCAGGTACCCCCAGCTGATAACATTTTACCCCCCAACAGGTAAGTAGATAATTCTCCAACAGTGTTATTCCTAGCCGTTGCGAGGAGTCCAACACAAGGTTGGAAAGTCGGTATCCTCAGCGGTTCCTTTCGGGGAAAGGCAAAACGACTCTCAAGGGAGGTAGTCTTCGAAGGAAGAAGCTATGCAAAAAAAAAAAGAATAAAATAAAAAAGAAGAATAAAAAGATAATAATGAAAAAAAGGGTAAAAAGCCATCCCCATCTAAATAATCCCCAACAATTTCGAGGGAGGACAACACAGGTAAGTAAATAATTCAAAAAAAAAAGAGAAAGCGAAGGTTTCATTAATAGGAGACGCACTTCCTAGTTTGAAATCGTTAGAGTTCTACCCATAGGAGATGCAATTACTCCTAAGTTTGTTTTAGATTCACCCATAAGAGATGCATTTCCTCCTAAGTTTAGTTTTTACCCATAGGAGATGCATTTCCTCCTAAGTTGTTGTTAAAAACAAAAAACAAAAAAAAAAAACAAGACCTAGTCTGATGAACCTTCTCCTAGGATCAAAATCTTAGTCAGACGAATTTTTCTCCTAAGATAGAGACCTAGTCTGACGAACCTTCTCCTAGGATCCAAATCTTAGTCTGACGAATCTTTCTCCTAAGATAGAGACCTAGTCCGATGAACCTTCTCCTAGGATCAAAATCTTAGTCTGATGAATCTTTCTCCTAAGATAACCAAAAAACAAAAAATGACCTAGTCTGATGAACCTTCTCCTAGGATCAAAATCTTAGTCTGACGAATTTTTCTCCTAAGATAGAGACCTAGTCTGACGAACCTTCTCCTAAGATCAAAATCTTAGTCTGATGAATCTTTCTCCTAAGATAACCAAAAAACAAAAAATGACCTAGTCTGATGAACCTTCTCCTATGATCAAAATCTTAGTCTGACGAATTTTTCTCCTAAGATAGAGACCTAGTCTGACGAACCTTCTCCTAGGATCAAAATCTTAGTCCGATGAATCTTTCTCCTAAGATACCAAAAAAACAAGACCTAGTCTGATGAACCTTCTCCTAGGATCAAAATCTTAGTCTGACGAATTTTTCTCCTAAGATAGAGACCTAGTCTGATGAATCTTCTCCTAGGATCAAAATCTTAGTCTGACGATTTTTTCTCCTAAGATAGAGACCTAGTCTGACGAACCTTCTCCTAGGATCAAAATCTTAGTCCGATGAATTTTTCTCCTAAGATAGAGACCTAGTCTGACGAACCTTCTCCTAGGATCAAAATCTTAGTCTGATGAATCTTTCTCCTAAGATAACCAAAAAGAAAAGACCTAGTCTGACGAACCTTCTCCTAGGATCAAAATCTTAGTCCGATGAATTTTTCTCCTAAGATAGAGACCTAGTCTGACGAACCTTCTCCTAGGAGAAAAATCTTAGTCTGATGAATCTTTCTCCTAAGATACCAAAAAAACAAGACCTAGTCTGATGAACCTTCTCCTAGGATCAAAATCTTAGTCTAACAAATTTTTCTCCTAAGATAGAGACCTAGTCTGACGAACCTTCTCCTAGGATCAAAATCTTAGTCTGATGAATCTTTCTCCTAAGATAACCAAAACACAAAAATATGACCTAGTCTGATGAACCTTCTCCTAGGATCAAAATCTTAGTCTGACGAATTTTTCTCCTAAGATAGAGACCTAGTCTGACGAACCTTCTCCTAGGATCAAAATCTTAGTCTGATGAATCTTTCTCCTAAGATAACCAAAAAACAAAAAATGACCTAGTCTGATGAACCTTCTCTTAGGATCAAAATCTTAGTCTGACGAATTTTTCTCCTAAGATAGAGACCTAGTCTGACGAACCTTCTCCTAG